>NC_134088.1:81937517-82275731 GCF_000715075.1 Nicotiana tabacum | reverse complement strand
TTCCTCTTGTGAGGAAGATGTTCAAAATACTGCCACTAATAATCTTCAACAATATCAGTTTCTACTTGGTGTTGATGATAACAGCACTTCTTTCATTTCTGGAGAAACCGCTGCGTCCTCTGATCACAACCACCTCATTTGGAGCCAACTCCTCCTGTGAGTTTCAGTTTTTTTTAGGATGTTAGGATAATATTTCTTTATGACTACGTTATTAAATTTTTAGTTACTAGACATGCATAACCCTAAAACTGAACGTAATTGAGGATATAACGTTAGCAACCAAAAAGAAGAAAATCAAACAGTACTCTATTTTTACTTGCATGCAAGCCTGCTAGCCTCCTTTTGCAAACCATTAATTGTTAGTGTAAAGAAACTTTGTTTATTTTATTATTATCTTGTCGGCGTAGGGGGACGAGACTGTAGGATTCTCTTAATGAGTACTAGTACAAGAAGATTTTTATTCGATCACTTATCCAAAGATCTGTAAAGTATTAGATATGTGATAGTATATGGAAATTAAGTAACAGCATGGTTGAACATGGAGCACTAATAATGTAAAAATAGAGTGAATAAGAAGTTTCCACTAACTATACCTGAAACTAGCATAATTCTTAGCATACCAGTTATCTAGAAACCCAATTTAGCACTTTTCTTATATTATATATTTATATTGAAAACATAATTAGTTCTCTAATAACTTCTCTATTAGATGAGATGGTCATATAGAACACTTATTTTTTTAGCGGCGAAAAAAAAGAAGGTCACACGATCTTTAGAAGAAGTTTGTTCTTATTTTTTTCCTCTTTTTTTGTTTTGTTTTATATTAATATCTCCTTACTTGAATTTATTAACCAAATCTGCAGAAGCAGCTCTGCTAGTGAAACAGCTGGGAATATTAATACTAAAAATCTGTTGGAGAATAACAACCAAGATGCAATTTCAGAGATGAGTTTATTGGATGGAGCATCAACCTTAATCTCCTCTAAATCTCGTTTTGACCATAATCAACTGGCTAATGATGATGATGACTACTTTCATCCCTACAGTAATCTTCTTCTTGGAAGGCAAATTCATATTAATTATACAGATAATATTAATGCTATGGAACCTAGTTCACATCAATACTGGAGACAAGGAGAAAATGGACATCAAGAAGTGAAATTGCCCAGACATCACTGTGGAATACTGCCACAAGTGGATAACTCATGTGCTGATGATATTAATTCAAGAAGCTTTCCTGATTTTAATGTATCTTTTGGTAGCTATTTAAGCAAGCCATTGGTGGATACTTTCAACGACTTTAAGCCAAGTCTGAAAACGTTGAATTTAGCACAACATAAAAAGCAAGGCCTCCAACCATCTCTTGTAAGTTATCTCTCTCCCAAATTACTTGAAAAATGGTAAGAAATACACACAACTTGGATCAGAAGAATGTTACTACAAGTTTGTTGTGGAAATTACGAGTTTGAAAAATCATGGAAAAAATGTAATTTGGAAATGTTAAAAAGTAAAATATTTAAGTTAAAATCAAAAGAATATGTCCTTATTACTAGTTATTATAATAATTAAAGTTGTTAGTGGTTATTTCGAGCCCTAAGAATAAAAAAATATTCTAGTGTGAAGATCTTTTCGTTTAATGGCCTTACTGGGGCACCAATCCGAATTAATTCGATACTATAGCCATTAATTCGATACTAGAGCCCGTATCGACCACCGGGTAAGGATTTTCAAGGTATAACAATCGATGTCGATCAATTTTGTTCACCAACCATATAATCTTCTACCCTTTGAAGTTACTCAAACTAATACTATTTGTTTGTGTTCTTTATTTCGAAGACCAAGTCTCGGGGTACAAAATCAATATGCAGCACGTTGACAAGAAACGGAAGAGCACAAGAAATTCAAAGTGAAGGAAAAAAGAGGAGATCAGAAGATAATTCAGACACAAACTCTAAAAGGCAAAAGATTGAAAGTTCGGCAGTTTCCTCTCCAAAGGTATTTTGTGTGAAATAGGAATATTATTAGTACATACTTTATGTGTCACAAATTGTTGTGTGTTGGACAATAATCTTGTACGTGAACCTATTTTCTTTTTAGTCTGTGCCAAAGAGATTCCTTTTCATGTTTGAAACAATCTATCTTTATACAATGATTTATAGCAATACAAAATATTTGTGTCTCATTTTACTCCACAAGTTCAAAAGTCTTATCTTTTTTCTTAAACTTCATGTTCAATCAAATAGGTTCACATAAATTGAAACGGAGACTTCAATGTATTAAAATAAAATACATTTGGATTTACAGTATTTTCCCATTTGAAATTATAGATATTATTTAGTACTCAAACTTTATGTGGATCAATCTACAGGTACAAGTCCCAAAAGTGAAGCTTGCAGAAAAAATCACAGCTCTCCAACAAATTGTGTCACCATTTGGAAAGGTTAGCCTACACTGTCTTTTTAATTGATATTTACACTTGAAAAATTAATACCAGTGGTTTTTAAAATGGTTTATGAATCGCTCTATATTTCGAAAAATTCAAAAAATGCAATGTCAAAAAGCAATATGATCAAAGTATAGAATAAAGCTTGATATGTCATTAATTGAATCCTAGTTCTAGTGGTAAATGTGATTGTACGTTGTGACCGTTTCCCCATGATTTCATGTTCAGTAATTACTTCTATGACCTTAATTTTCTTTTTAATTTATTCAATAAGAATGATTCCATTTTAAGTTCGGAAATAATCTAAATTAAAATTTTATATTTTACTTTAATAATAATCTTTAATAGTCTGTATAAATATAATGTATGACATATTTCTGATCAGAAATTTTAAAAAATATTAATCACGTACCAATCAAATACGGTTACATAAAATGAAACACATGGTAGTAATTTTTTCGCAAACATAATTTTTTTCTGAAATAAAAGAGAGGAATATAATATTCTGCACGAGGAAAACACTGAGGTCCAATCGTGCTAGCTACGGAATGACCAAGTTGGGTTAATCTCTATTATTAAATTGAAACTGCGATATCAAGTCATCTTATTCCACCCCATTTAACTCCTTTTCATATTTTCCAAGTGTGCTCATTGTCATTTGTATTAGATTAACCAAAGTATTATTGTCATTATTTAAACTCGGATATCATCTCTGATCGAACATTCTCTAACTTGTCTAGACTGATACGGCATCCGTTCTGTGGGAAACAATCAACTATGTTAGATTCTTACAAGAGCAAATACAGGTACGATTTCACAGTGCTAGTAATAGAAATAACCTTTACTTTTATAAAATAACCCCACAATAAGTATACATCGTACAATTTTAGCTGATTTATTTCAGCTAGTAGGTCCAGTATGATTGTCTCTGACCTTTTCAGTTTCAAAATTTTTAATATTCTCTTCATGCTAAATGATTCTACTTTAGTAGACGGTTGATTTTGTAAAACTATATTTTTGATTTTAATAGATATTCCCTTTTAATTTCTTCGTCTTCTATTTGATCTATTAGTTCGAACGTCTTATTTTCTCTAGCTATAGTTGTTACATTGATAGATCCTATATCACACCTGCATGTTGAAGACTTCCCCAATATAATTATCATTACTGTTATGTTTCAATATTGATATTGAATTAAAGTTTTAGGTAACTATAATTAATATAACGTTCTCATTTTCTCCTCTGCAGCTACTGAGCCATGCCTACATGAAGAGCAATACCTGCAAGGTGAGCTAATTCATTACCCAACAACTTTTTACGTCTATTTCTTAGGATGGTAAAACTCTTGTAAATTACTGTATTATTTTGGTTAATTATACGTACCTTGGAAAAACAAATCTTATTTAACACATTTTAAAAACAGAGAAACTGAGCTCTGGAGATGTTATCTACTACTATTAAAGATTGGCTTCATTTAAATATAGCATTAAAATGCTAAAACTATTATTATCAATATTAATAGCGAAGGTTGTTGATAATTCAGGAACGCTGGGGAGGATTTGACAGAAAAGACGTTGATCTGAGGAGTAGAGGTCTTTGTTTAGTACCAATTTCATGTACCCCTCAAATTTATCGTGAGAGTAACAATGGATCTGACTATTTGATCCCATCATATAGAGGATGCTTGTATAGATAAATAATTTTTCCTTTTCCTATACTAATAAATTGTATCCGCAAGTGTAACTATGACTCTTCTTCCAGCATGTATTTAATAATTTGTTGGTATATATACCTCTTTTTTGTTTTCCTTTTTTTAATTTCACTTGGGATTTCTTTTAACGAACAAGCTTTACAAAGAAAAATTGAAAATTATTGATCGGTGTTTGATTTGGGAAGGTTGATTCAATGACTCTCGAGTACAAACTTACCGGTAGCAGAGGCGGATCTAGGATTTGTTGAACATGGGTGCACCATTAAAAAAAGTATTAAGTGGGAATTGATCCATGTTTCTCAAGGTAAATAACTCAGTATTCAACAAAGTGTACCATTCAATCTTTGCCGGGTGGAGTTAATTGACACTCTTTAGCTGAAAATTTACGCTAGATAGATAGATAGATAGATAGATAGATAGATAGATAGATAGATAGATAGATAGATAGATAGATAGATAGATAGATAGACGGATAAAAAGATTATGTATATATACTATATGTTGAATCCCCTTATTCTCTTTTGATGTTTGTTTATCTATATTTTGACTCTTCTTAGTGAAAATTCTGAGTCTGTCATCAGACTCAGATGTCCTATTTTAAGAAGCTATTTGTGGCCAGAATATAGGGGTGTTCATGGTTCGGTTTGGATCGATTTTTCCCTAAAAAGAAACCAAACCAAGTAAGTCGGTTCTTCTAATATTTGAACCAAACCAAACCAATTAAATTATTTTTTTATCGATTTGGTTTTGTTCGATTTTTCGGTTTTTTCGGTTATTTATTTTTTTTTTCCTTAAATATGAGACATACATTACCAAACACATATTCTGGCGACTACATTTTCAATGTAACACTATCAAACCAATTGATCTTTAAGAAATCTATCATTTAATAAGATATATTGATGATAATTGAATCAAACAGTGATGAATAATTTAATTACTCGATTAAAAATTAATTATTTTTAACATGAAATAAATTCTTGTACTTAGCAAAAGAAAAATACCAATCAATAAAAGCAAATAATTAGATTATTATAATAACAAAGAACTAGACTAAAAATATATATGACTAATATGTACTATAAAATTTTAGAAACTTTATATAAAAAGATACATATATATAGGTCTAATAATAAATTTAAATAGCTACTTCAATAGTCGGTTTGGTTCGGTTATTTTGCGATTAAAACCAAAACCAAACCAAACTTGATCGGTTTTTAAAATTCAAAACCAAAACCAAACCAAACCTAAAAGGTATCGATTTTTTTGGTCGATTTGGTTCGGTTTTTCGGGTTTTTATGAACACCCTTAACTGTCATGGTTTAATTTCTGTAACAATTATGTTTAATTTTTGTAACAGTTGTGATTAATTTTTGTAATAGCTTCATCTTTAATTTCTGTAACAGCTACTGATTAATTTTTGTATCTGTATCAGTCCAACAGCTTTGCCTATAAAAGGCAGTCTTCTTTGTGAATTATCCAACACAAAAAAATCTTCATCTTCTCTTCTTTCTAGGTAATTATTTTGTGCAAATTCCAAACTTCCAGCCACGAGTGCACGTGTTTGGAGGTGTTGTGGAACCTTGGGGAACAACCGGTCTTAATGCTTTGCACCCAGTCGGGCGGAAATCGCTTTCAAGGAAGTGGCTTGCTACGATACAATATTTTTCGATAAGTTGTTCTTCTTTCCTTCTTCTACTTGGTCAATATTATCTACTCATTGTTCTTACCATTTGAAAGCGATTCTTACATATTGACTAATGGCTACCAGTTTGAACAAAATACTTCCTGATCTGTCAAAGCTTGAGCCTTTAGATGGAAACAATTATAAGCGTTGGACCCAGAAGCTTTTAATTTTCTTTGAACAGTTAGAAGTTGATTAGGTTTTGTTTAGTGAACAACCTGCTGATGTTGTTGCTGATAGTTCTAATACTACTATTGTTGTTGCTGATGATGTTGCTTAAAAAAATTGAAAAGGATAATAAAAATGTTCGAGGGCATCTGCTTAACTATATGACTAACCCTCTCTTTGATTTATTTATAAATTATAAATCTACTAAAGTCATATGGGACAGTTTGGAGAAGAAATATGGTGCAGATGATGCGGGAAAAAAAAATACGTGGTTGGAAAGTGGATCAAGTTTCAGATGGTTGATGATAAGTCAATCATGGAGTAAGTTCACGAGTATGAGAACATGACTTTTGATGTTTTGAACGAAGGCATGGAGATGTGTGAAATTCTTCAAGCTAATATTCTGCTTGAAAAGTTTTCACCTTCCTGGAGTGATTACAGGAATCAACTGAAACATAAGAAGAAAAACTTAACTCTTGAAGAACTGATCAGTCACATGAGGACTGAGGAAGCAAATCGTCTCAAAGATGAGGAGGCTGAACGGCTTAAGGATAAGATGAAATCTCTCTCTCTTAATTCTTCTTAAGCTAACCTTGTGGAATCTTCTAGTACTTTTGTGAAAGATAGGTTTAAAGAAAAACAGAAGAAAGGCTAGAAGAAATGACAAGTGAAGAAGAAGAATTACTTCAATAAGCCGGAGGACCATATTCAAGAGTCGAAATGACCTTGCTATGTCTACGGAAAAATTGGTCACAAGGCTTTCCAGTGCAACCGGAGATAAGGACAAAGCTCAGCATGAAGGAAAAGCTCCAGTCCAAGATAACCTTACTGCGGGTGGTGATGTCATTGATGTTGTGGTCGTTGAGGTAAACATGGTAGCTAACAAGACTGACTGGATACTGGACACGGGCGCTTCAAGGCACCTTTGCGCCAACAAAGAGCTGTTTCACGACTTTGAAGAATTTGTTGATGGCTTGTTCCTCTACATGGGTAACTCCACTACAGTTGGATTTATGGGTGAAGGAAAAATTCTTCTTAAGTTAACTTCTGAAAAACCTTTAGCCTTGAACAATGTTTTGTACGTATCCTCCCTTCGTAGAAACTTAGTTTCTGGTGCGCTTCTCAACAAAGCAGGCCTTAAACTTATTTTTGAATCTGATAAAGTTATTATTTCTCGTAGGGGAGACTTTGTTGGGAAGGATTACCTCAGTGGATGTTTATTTGTACTGAACAACGCTCAAGAGATTACTAATAATGCTAGTACTTTCAATTGTACTTATATTACTGAGTCCATTGATTTGTGGCATGGTAGACTAGGTCATGTTAATATTGCTTCTATTAAAAGACTTAGAAAAATATAATTAATTCATGCAGTTAATGTCGATAATTTTTTTAAGTATCCTATTTGTGTACATGCAAAACATACCAAAAAACCTTTTAAGAATGTAACTAGTAGAAAGACAGAATTGCTTGAACTAGTGCATTTAGACTTAGCAGATTTCAAGAACATTGTTAAGGATGGAAAGAAATACTACATCACTTTTGTAGATGACTTTTCTACATACACTAAGTTATATCTTCTTAAGTCAAAAGATGAGGCTGAAAGCATGTTTTTGAAATATAAGGCAGAAGTAGAAAATCAATTAGACAGAAAAATCAAGAGGCTAAGGTCTGACATGGGTGGTGAATATAGTACTAGTACTCTAGAAGCCTTTTGTGAGAAAAATGGTGTTATACATGAGGTTACTTCTCCCTATACTCCCCAAAACAATGGTGCAGCCGAACGGAAAAATAGAACCCTTAAGAAAATGATAAATTCTATACTTTTGAGTTCGGGTTTATTTGATAATATGTGGGATAAGTTATTTTATCTGCATACTATGTTCTTAATAAAGTCCCTCATAAGAAGTTAGATAAAACCTCGTATGAGTTATGGAAAGGGTTTGCCCCAAACTTAAAAATTCTGAAAGTGTGGGGGTGTTAGGCTAAGGTTGGTCTACCTGATTTTAAACAAGTAACTATTGGACCCAAGACTTTTGATGCTATTTTCATTGGTTATGCTCAAAATAATGCTGCGTATGGATTTATGTCTTTAAATGATAGTTCTATTTGTGAATCTAGAGATGCAAAATTTTTTGAGCATGTTTTTCCATTGAAAAATAATTTGCCTAGTGATGTGCCTAATAATGCCTCTGCATCTATGTCTGTTAATTCTCATATTGTGCCTTCTTCTAGTGTTACTGCTAATGAGTATGAAAATGAACTTAGAAAGAGTAAGAGACGTAGAATTGAAGCTAGCTTTGGTCCTGACTTTATCACTACTTTCTTGACTGAAAATATTGATCTCGATGTCTTGAGTGATGAATTAGTTTCAATCTATTTAATAGAAGAAGACCCTAAGACTTATAATGAAGCAATGAGGTCAATAGATATTAGTTTTTGAAAAGAGGCCATTAAAAGTGAATTAGACTCTATAGTTTCTAATTACACTTGGGACTTGTCTGATTTGCCTAAAGGTTGTAAACCCATAAATAGCAAGTGGATATTTAAGAAAAAATTGAGACCTGACGGTACAATTGAGAAATATAAGGCTAGACTTGTTATTAGGGGTTTTAATCAAAAGAAATACATTGATTACTTTGACACTTATTCTCCTATGACTAAGATAGCGACTATTAGAACTCTTGTTGCTTTAGCCTCTATTCATAATTTAGTGATACATCAAATGGATGTTAAAACGACTTTCCTAAATGGTGATTTAGAGAAGAGATCTATACGTCTCAACCTAAGGGATTTGTGATCTAAGGATAGGAGAATAAAGTATGCAAATTAAAAAAATCTTTGTATGGTCTAAAGCAGACACCTAAGCAATGGTATGAAAATTTTAATAGCACATTAGTGGGTAATAATTTTGTTGTTAATGCATATGATACTTGTGTTTATTTCAAGACGATAGGATTAGATTGTGTGATTATATGTTTGTATGTGGATAACATATTAATCTTTGGCCCTAATGTGAATGTTGTTAATAAGACTAATGATTATTTATCTTTTAAATTTGAAATGAAAGATCTTGGAGAAGCAGATGTGATTTTAAGTATTAAAATCAAAAGAACTTCTAATGGTTTTTCGCTGTCTCAGTCTCATTATATTGAGAAAATGTTGAAAAAAATTAATTATTTTGAAGTAGCTCCTGTGAGAACTCCTTATTAGCCTAGCATACACTTGAGAAAGAATAAGGAATTCAGTAGTTCTCAAACTGAATATGCTAAGATAATTGGTAGTGTAATATTTCTCATGAATTATACACGACTTGATATTGCTTATGCTGTTAATAGATTGAGTAGATATACTCGCAACCCCTAGTAGTGAACACTATAATGTTCTTCATCGTTTGCTAAGGTATTTTGAAAGGTACTATGGATTGGTGTTTGCATTTTAATAAGTTTTCTATTGTTTTAGAAGGATTTTGTGGTGAAAACTAGGTTACTGACAATGATGAAGTTAGCTCCACTAGTGGCTATGTGTTTACTTTGGGTGTAGGTGCTATTTCATGAAAGTCTTCAAAACAGACTTGTATAGCACGATATACTATGAAGTCTGAATTCATTGCTCTTGAGTTGTCAGGGCAAGAAGCCGAGTGGTTGAGAAACTTATTGGCAGACGTGCCTTTGTGGGGAAGACAAGCTTCACCAGTTTCTCTACATTGTGACTCACAAGCGGCAATTGAAATTGCCAAAAATAGTATGTACAATGGAAAAAGAAGATATATCCGCATTAGACATGGTACGGTAAAATAATTATTAAAATATGGTATTATTTTCTTGGAATATGTAAGATCCGAAAAAATTTAGCGGATCCTTTAACCAAGGGTTTGGCAAGGAGAGTTATCCTTGAAATGCCGAGGGGGGTGGGGCTAAAGCCCATGGATTATTTTCTTGATTTGCTCTTTTGTTGGGCTTGTAAAGAGTTAGTAAAATAGAGTGGCCTCGCGCACATGAGAAATTGGTCCTGAAGGCAAAACGGGTCAATTTTGCCCCCCTCCCCCTGCGCGCGAGATATACGTGAGGCCTATTCCAAATTTGGTTTTGCTAAAATTATTTCTTCATTTTTTCAGCTTACTGGAATATGTCCAATTCGTTCTCTTTGAATTAAATTTTGTAACTTTTCATTTATTTCTTTGTAACTGCCATGGTTTAATTTCGGTAACAGTTGTGTTTAATTTTTATAACAGTTGTGGTTAATTTTTGTAACAGCTTCATCTTTAATTTCTGTAACACCTACAGATTAATTTCTTCATCTGTAACTGTCCAACAGCTTTGCCTATAAAAGGCAGTCTTCTTTGTGAATTATCCAACATAGAAAACACATTCATATTCTCTTCTTTCTAGGCAATTATTTTGTGCAAATTTCAAACTTTCAGTCACGAGTGCACGTGTTTGGAGGTGTTGTGCAATCTTGGGGAACGACCTGTTTTAATAAGTTGTACCGAGTCGGGCTGAAATCGCTCTCAAGGCAGTGGCTTGCCACGACACAATATTTTTCGATAAGTTGTTCTTCTTTCCTATATTATCTACTCATTGTTCTTACGATATATACCTTTTTAGTATCAAGATATTTTTCTTAGTCTATATTATAAATTTACCTAAGTGAACTCTTTTAAAAAAATTTAAAAAGTAAAAAATGATAACCAATCATATATAATATATTTAAATTGAATAATAAAAGAAATACGTGCAATTAAAATATTAGAATAAAAGATCTTATTAATATCAATCAAATAAAAGTTAATTAGCTTAGTAATATAAAAAATTAAAAATAGAAGTAAATTTTATAATAAATTCCTAAAAAATTACATATTTATACCTTAGATGTTTTCTAAATTACATTTCAAAAATATTTTGTTAAGGAAAATAAAAATTCAAAGATATATATACACATAATAAAGAATATAAAAGAGAAAGTAAAACTTAAATATATACTTAATATTAAAGTAATTTTGTTACAAATTCATAAATATACAATTCCAGTTAAATTTTATTTGAGCTTTATTTCAAAATTTATAAAAAGATATTTAAATTGGTAAAATACTTAGCTAAAGATAAAATCTATCTTTTACAATATAATAAAAAAGTTATATGCATAGAGAAGGAATAGAAAATATTAAAGGTAAAATAAATAATACATATAATAGGAGGAGTAGAATATTTATTGTTTAATATTGGATAAAAAATTTGATTTACAAGATAAAATTAAGGGATCAAAATGATTTTCGCCCTGTTTAAAGTTATAAATACATGGCAGTTTTTCTTGGACAGAAGTAATTGACTGGCATACGTACGTAGAATACAAAGGTAACCGTCAAAATGAGACCATGCAATCGTTGACCTGAAGTAATTTAAGTCGTCGCAGAAAACGCCTACTACCAACAAAGGAGGAAATTATCTTTTATAACCACTTATAATTTAATACAAAAAATAATACTAGAATAATCTCCTCTGTTTTTTATTTACAGATCTACGTGGAGAGGAGGGTGTAATTTAAAAATAGCCAGATTTATAAGTGGTAATTAAAAAATAGTCACTGTTTCAGAAGTAATCGAAATTTAGCCACTTTTCATGTAAAGATAATTCTGAACGAAAACACTGTTCAAAATCCGGAAAATATTCCAGCATAATATACTGGAATTCGAATTTTTTACATGTGAACTTCCAGCATAATATAGTGGAGTTTCAGTATATTATGCTGGAATTCCAATGTATTATGATGGAGTTCAAGTATATTATGCTGGAACTCCGTCATAATATACTGGAGTTCCAGCATAGTATACTGATCCAGCATAATATGCTGGAAGTTCATACACATGTGCTCCAACCTCCAGTATATTATGCTGAAACTTTCCGTGTGTCGGAGTTCTAGCATAATATGCTGGAAGTTCATACACAGGTGCACCAATCTTCAGTATATTATGCTGGAACTTTTTGTATTGCAGCAAAATAGTAGCTATTTTCGATGACTTTATAAATGTTGGCTATTTTACAATTATCAGTCCAAAAACTAGCTAGCCCGTACTATTTTCACGAGAGGAGGAAGAAGTAGAATGGCCAGCGTTGGGCTGGGCCGCACACTAGATGCTAATTAATCCATTATCCAAAATTAGCAGCTAGGTTTGGTTAATAGCGAGATATTTGAAGAATTAACACAAATAGTCTTTCATCCATGACCCAACTATTTAAACTAAAAATAGACGGTGGAGGAATAATATGTGCATAATTTATGTATTATCTATATATGATTGTGTATAACCAATGTATAATTTATGTATATGGCTAGAAAAAGTAAATAAAATATAACTGGCTATTTGAGTAAAAATCACTAAATAATATCCATATCCTGATAGAGTTATTAGGTTGTGTGAGTCATCAGAATTCCTAGTAAAAATAGCACATGCTAGCCAGTTTTTGGGCTGGTAATTGAAAAATAGCCAACATTTGCAAAGTCATTGAAAAATAATTATTATTTTGCTGCAATACGGAAAGTTCCAGCATAATACACTAGAGATAGGTGCACCTGTGTATGAACTTCCAACATATTATGCTAGAACTCCAGTACATGGAAATTTTCAGTATAATATACTAGAGATTGGAGCACATGTGTATGAACTTCTAGCATATTATGTTGGAACTCCAGCACACGGAAAGTTCCAGCATAATATACTAGAGATTGGAGCACCTGTGTATGAACTTCCAGCATATTATGCTAGAGCTCCAGTATATTATGCTGGAAGTTCACATGAAAAAAATTCGAACTCCAGTATATTATGCAGGAATATTTTTCGGATTTTGAACAGTGTTTTCGTTCAAATTTATCTTTACATGAAAAGTGGCTAAATTTCGATTACTTTTAAAACTGTGATTATTTTTCAATTACAACTTATAAATCTGACTATTTTTGAATTTCACCCGAATTCCCGCTATCGGTAATTAAAGTCATAATTTGAAATTTCTCGTTTTTGCAAGAAGAAATAATTCTTCTAATCTATGGTTTACATGAAATGTTTTTGCTATAAACAAGGTCGAGCTTGGTAAAACCGTCAACAAGGGATGAATATAATTTAATTTACTGAGTACAACCGAAACTAATAATTTTTATATGAACCATAAATACATATCTGGAAATTCACCAAATTTTTAGCAAATTTGAGCTTTAATCTCATAATTTTACGAACTTTAAATGTCGACTTCATGAACTCTTAGACTCGGATCCACCTCTCTCGTCAACCTGGGGCAGAATTAGTGTCGTTAAGCAGGTTTGACCCCTGCACGGAAAAGAAAAACATTAGTTGGTGTAGTCACTTTTTGGGCCGCCGATTGGAATTTAGTCGGTATTTGAAATGTAATGAGAAGATAGTTATTCTTTAATGCAAAAATAAAATTAGAACAAAAATATCCCTACTTAAAATATGAAAAAGCTCCAGAAACGACCACGGAACTTTATGTTGCTGGAGTTTAATAACATATATAAGTTCAAACACTATGATTTGTTCCTAGAGTTTGTAAAGTGAAGTTCAAAGTCCAGGAACGATTACTGGACTTTGAATTAAGACTATGTTGAAATGTTGACACCACCAGCTCTCCATCTCCATCTCCATCTCAAAATACTCCATCGACGCCGAAATCCACCATTAATTACCAGTCTCCTTCTTCTTCCACCTTGCGGTGCTACAACTAGCCAAGGGTCCTGCGACTTTACAATAGAATGATAAAAAAAAATGGTCTAAAGGGACTTACGAGTATTTTTTTCTCTGCAGGATTCTTCTTCACAAGTTTTGGGAGACTTCGACGATGGAACCAGCAAATTTAAATATGAAACACTTAATTTGCACAGTGGTGAGTACTTAAAAGTATCTCAAATGCTTTAGTGCATTATTAGTTGGAAACTGTAACGATCCGACCGGCCGTTTTAGTTGACCGACACTATTAGAAATTTGCTAAAAATCGACTAAAAGTTTCCGACCAATGTTGGTCGGTCAAAAAAAGCGACCAAAAACCGTCCAACTTGGACGGAAACTGAAAAAACAATATTTTATATTTTTTTTAAATAAATACCGACCAAAGTTGGTCAGTAAATTGGTCAACAAGTTGACCCAGCTAGTCAGACTTGCTTAGTCAAAGAAACTTTTGGATTACCGACCAACTTTGGTCGGTAATGTGGACACAATTTTTTAAATTTTAATAATTATTTTATTTTATAAAATTTAAGAATTTATATTTAAAATTACCGACCAACGTTGGTCAGTTAATGCAGGGGAAGCATTTACCGATTAATTTTGGTCGGTATATTTTATTTTCTGGAAAATAACCTTGGTCGGTTATTAGGTCAACATTGGTCAAATTTTTGAATAAATTTTATATTTACTATCTAAATAATATAAATGTAATCCGTTAATACTTTTGTAATACAAAATATAAATACACTAACATATACTATAACATGCTATATATGTAGTTAAAGTAGTACAACGAAGCATGTATTATATATATATATATATATATACACACACACACACACATACACACACACACACAAACATATACTATAACAAGCTATATATATAGTTAAAGTATTATAATGAAGTGTGTGTGTGTGTGTGTGTGTGTGTGTGTGTGTGTATATATAGGTATAGCCGTATATATATAAGAACACGAATCGCTAGGACCACAGGGTCGGGTTCTTTTAGGGATAGACTTGGGAAGATACTAATTAGTATATATACTTTATCATCAAATATATCTATTTGTAAATTAATTCATCGACTTATAACTTACTTAGATGTATCGATGAATATTAATCGATGATTCATCAAAACGTCTCGACCTATATATCGATTAATATATGTCATGCATTATTAGTGATGAACGAATGAAAAAAAAAGTTATTAGCATCAATTACAATATCGTGTATGTGTGTGTGTGAGAAATTACTCACATACTTAATTATAACTTAGAAAATGAAAGAAGTTATTAGTATTAAGTAAACGAGTTAAATTAATAGGTCAAACATGGTCAAACTTTTAATTTGAATCACATTTATATTTACTATCTAAATAATATAAATGTAATCCGTTAACACTTTTATAATACAAATAATGAATACACTAACATATACTATAACATGCTATATATGTAGTTAAAGTAGACAACGAAGCGTGTGTGTTATATATATAAACACACTAACATATACTATAACAAGCTATATATATAGTTAAAGTATTACAATAAAGTGTGTGTGTGTGTGTATATATATATATAGCCGTATATATATAAGAACATGAAGCACCAGGACCACAGGGTCGGGTTCTTTTAGGGATAGACTTGTGAAGATCCTAATTAGTATATATAATTTATCGTCAAATATATCTATTTGTAAATTGATTCATCGACTTATAACTTACTTAGATGCATCGATGAATATTAAAAATAAAACGTTTGACCTATATCGACTAATAGTAAAAACAAAACGTCTCGACCTATATCGATTAATCTATGTCATGCATTATTAGTGATGAACAAATAAAAAAAGAAGTTATTATCATCAATTACAATATAGTGTATGTTTGTGTGTGTGAGAAATTACTCATATACATAATTATAACTTAGAAAATTTACTTAGATAGATGCTATTATAATTTATTAAAAGTAAATAGTTAATATAATTATTTATAAAGATTATGCTTATAGTTTATAATTATTTATAATAATTGTATAGTTAAATAAAATAAATTCTTATAGTTTATAATATTTTTTTTATAGTTTATAATATTTTAAGGAAAAACACACAAAAAAAAATAATTTAGTTTTTTTTTATAAAAAAAAAAACGATCAAAGTTGGTCGGTTTTTGGTCAAACGGTCAACACTTAATGTACCGACCAAAATTACCGACCAACTTTGTTCGGTAATTCTGAAATCAGAATTGAAATACGGGATTCCCCTCATTTCTCTTACGTTTCTTCTCCAAATTTCTTCTAACTCCTCACTCAATATCTTCCCCTCTCCTTCTCTATTTCCCTCACACAAATCCCATTCCCCACCCCGCGTCGCCACCGCCCAGTTGCCGCCGTCACCGCTGCCACTGCCGTGCTCCCTCCTTCTCCACCTCCTAAAAATTCTAGGTTTGACTTACAACTTATTTCTTTGTTAATTCTAGGTATTGTTAATTAGTTATGAATTAGTTTCAATTGATTAGTGTTTCAATTTATTATTTAATATTGTATTTTATTGAAATCTAGGGTTTAGGTCTTGTTTTAATTAGTTTTGTTAATTAGTTTTATTAACTAATTAGTTTTGTTAATTAGTTAATTAGTTATGAATTAGTTTCAATTGATAAGTTTTTCAATTTTGAGTTTGTATTGTCTTGAATAGTTTATTTAGAATTGAATTATTAACTTTGTATTGTCTTGAATAGTTTAGTTAGAATCTAGGGTTTAGGATTTGTTCTTGTGAATCGAACTTTTAGGGTATGGGTTGAATTTTTAGGATATAAATTTAACATTTAGTTTATGTTTAAACTCGTAGGATATGAATTGAACTTTTAGTTTTTAGGATTTGTTCTTGTGAATTGAACTTTAAGGATATGTATTAAACTTTTTGGATATGAATTGAACTTGTAGGATATAAATTGAACCTTTAGGGTATCGGTTGAATTTTTAGGATATAAATTGAACTTTTAGTTTATGTTTAAACTCGTAGGATATGAATTGTAGTTTTTAGGATTTGTTCTTGTGAATTGAACTTTTTGGATATGAATTGAACTTGTAGGATATAAATTGGACATTTTGGATATGAATTAAACTTTTAGGATATAAATTAAACTTTTAGGATATAAATTGAACCTTTTGGGTATGAATTGAACTTTTTAAGATATAAATTAAACTTTTAGGATATAAATTGAACCTTTTGGATATGAATTGAACTTTTTAGGATATAAATTGAACTCTTAGTTTATAATTAATTATATTTAATATAATTTAATTTTTGGTGTAACTAGAAAAAAATAATTATCTTGAATTAACTAAAAAAAAATTAATTAATTTATAATTGTAGAATAAATTAATTTATTCTTGTTTTATTTGTATAGATGGAACATCGTACTTGGATGTACAATAGAAATTATCCTAATCGGCGGGGATTGCGAGAGGATTTTGTAAAAGGGGTTGATGACTTTATTAGACATGCAATGTCACTTCCACCATACCAAAGTGAAGGAATAATTAAGAAATTGATACTCTTTAGATGCAAGTGGTTTGACCCAAATCCAACAAGAGGTACAAGAGTACACCAGCAATACAACATAATTGAGGTTAATCATATGAGGGAGTATGATCGCTATGATCCTTTCATAATTGCACATAACGTTAGGAAAGTGTATTATGCTCCTTATCCATTACGGCGGAATAAGTCCGATTGGTGAGTTGTAATAAAAACTAAGCCTGTAGGTAGGGTGAAAGTCGAGAATGTGTTTAGATGTTGCATATCAAAACGATATCTCCAGCGTTCACCAAATAGTGGATGATCAGTTAGAAAAGCCTGTAGGTAAACTTTCAATTTTCTTTAAGTATTATAATTTACTTTTGTAAAAATTTTGAAATACTGATTTAATTTAAAATAATATAGGGTCACTACCAATGGTGAATCAGGCGAGCCAACCCAACCTCCGGACGAGGATGTTGAAAGAATATGGTTGGAGTCTGTTGGCGGTCCAAAATGGGGGAAGGTATACGGGCTTCCTACTAAACAATTCCATCGCTATAAGTGTAAAATGCAAGGAATAGGGACTTCCTCGCAAGGCGAGAAACTTAATAGGGAGAGCCTCTCCGCTATACGGGAGACAGTGACAAAGCTCACATCTGAGCTAGAAGCGGCCAAGGAAAGAGAAAGGCTTAGAGATGCTCAATTCCTTGGCATGTAAGCTCAGATCAGAACTCTCTTATCTACTGGAGCTTTTTCGTTGCCCCGGTCTCGTGAGTCATCGCCAGAGGGTCGACCTCCACATGATCGTTCCTCCCGTCCTGCTCGTGATCGTTCCTCCTCTCCTCCATAAGACCGTTCTCTATACCGTCTTGTAAATGAAAGTTCATCAGATGGTGATAATGCTATTGTAGAAAATACCCCTTGACTTTTATATACTTTGAACTAGACAAATAGGACCGATTTTGAACTTGTTGTAATTAGTTTTAACTTGATTTTAGATTATTATGTTCAATTGAACTTTAATTTGTTAGTTTTAAAGTATATATTTAATGTTTGGTTGTTGTTGTTGTTGTTGTTGTTGTTGTTGTTGTTGTTGTTGTTGTTGTTGTTGTTGTTGTAATTCAGTTGTTAGGGGTATTGATATGCTGGCAGGTGGTGTAGCTACCAAAACAGACATTTTATGCCAAAATTAAACCCAGAAAATCGACCAAAGTTGGTCGGTTTTTAATAAATAAAAAAATTAATTGCAAATTACAGACCAAAGTTGGTCGGTTAATGAACATTGAATTCCCAGAATTTAACATTACCGACCAACTTTGGTCGGTATTTTGCCTGCACTATTGAGGTTACCGACCAAAGTTGGTCGGTAATGTTTTATTTTAATTATTTTAAAAATATATATATTTTTTCAATTACCAACCAAAGTTGGTCATTTTTTTAAATTTAATAATTAATAAAAAAACATAAATTAATTACACCGACCAACTTTGGTCGGTAAAATTAAATTAATAAAATATGTTTCTGACCAAAGTTGGTCTGTAAGTAATTTAAATTGTCAGATGGTCATTTAAAGCTACCAACCAACGTTGGTCGGTAATTTCCGACCAACTTTGGCCGGTAAGCCATTCCGACCACCAAAATACCGTCCACACCCAAATGGTCGCGTTTTGGTCGGTAATTGGCCATACCCGACCAACTTTGATCGGTTGTTTTGGTCGGTTTTTAGCGGATTTCTAGCAGTGCGAATCACGTTAAATATTTGTGTCTCTTTTGGTATATTTCTCTTTTGTTGTATGATTTATCGTTGAAGATTTGTTTTACTAGCTTCCGCATAACTCCTGATTATTCGATCCTAACAAGTGGTATACGAGCGAGGTTCAAGACAGGTTCGTCTTGGCGGGTTCAGTTCTAGCCGCAACGTATTTGACGATAATCGTGATTTTTGTCTGAGAAATTTGACCAGTGTGCTACGCACATTGAGACAAACTTTGTGGTGTATATTTGGAGATGCGGCATGTTGATGGACATGTGAAGAAGGTGGATCAAATTTATTTTGTCAGAAAATTTAGGTAAAAAGGGAGAATTGTTGGGTGTTTGTCTAGATTTTATTACCATAATTGGGTTTTCTTTTCCTAGAAGGAAAATATAATTCTTTCATATTTGGATAGTCCCTTTTCTTGGAGAAAAAGGTTTAGAGACTTCTATAAATATAGGATCCTTCCTTCTCATTCAGTAGCATCCACAATGTAGTCAAATGAGGTTTGAGAGTCATCTTTAGGAGGAGTTGGTATAGTTCCATTGTGTAATTTGGGACTTGCATGAAAATTTAAGGTCATTCCGAGTTGATTTGATATGGTTCGGCGTGAGTTTTAGAAGTTGAAAGTTCATTAGTTCATTATGCTTGAATTGAGGTGTCGTTCGTAGTTTTGTTGTTGTTTGGTGTGATTTGAGGCCTCGAGTAGGTCCGCATTATATTTTGGGACTGATTGGTGTAATTGGACGGGGTCCCGGTGGCCTCGGATGTGTTTCTAATAGGCTACATGCCATTTCCTCATGTTTTGAAATATTGGTTCTGATATATGGTTTTCTTCATCGCGATCGCGACTAAGGAGTCGCGTTCGCGCAGTGTATCTAGGTGGCTGGCAGCTTCTATTCTTGGCGTTCGCAGTGGTTTGGTCATGATCGCGGACCTGTGGAATGCTGACCCATCATGTTCGCGTTTAAAGGTCATGAACACGGAGCGGTTGATCATGCTGGAGAGGGCAAGTTCTTTGGTCTTTGCATTTGCGGTAGACCCACGGGTTCGCGTAAGCTTGGCTACCTGATTCATCGCGTTCGCGAAGTTCATTTTTGGGGAAGTGATGTTTCTTCTTCGCGATCGCGATGTAATTTCCGTGATCGCGATGTGTTTCTCTAGGCAGAATGTATAAAGTACTCTATTTTGAGGGTTTTGGTTATTTTATCACTTTTGGAGTTAAAGAGCTCGGTTTTGGGTAATTTCGGAGGGGATTGTCATGATTTGGATTAAGGTAGGTGTTCTTGACCCGAATTTAGTTATATTTCATGATTCTTTCCTTATTTTTAGCATTTAATTGATGATTTGAATTCCAAAAATTGGGGATTTTAGGAAAAACTTTTCTAAAACATAAATTGATGGTTTGAAGGCCGATTTGAGGTCGGAATTGGATGATTTTGGTATGGTTGGACTCGTATCGGAATGAATGTTCGGATTTTGGAAGTTTTGTCGGGTTCCGAGGTGCGGGCTCGGGGTTGACTTTTTGGATTGACTTTTTGATTCTTGTTCAAGATCGAAGCTTTATTAACTAGAATTATTTTCTATGACTTTTAGTTATGATATTAAGTTATTTTGGCTAGATTCGAGTCATCCGCATGCTATTTCACACGCAAAGGGCTTCTTAGAGTATTGATTTAGCTTCTTTGAGGTAAGTATCTTGCCTAACTTTGTGTGGAAAAACTATCCAATAGGATTTGATATAATTGCACTATTTGAATTATATGGAAGACGTGTACATGAGGTGACGAGTGTGTACACGGCCTTATATATCAAAATTGACTGTTTAAGACTCTTAGGATTCATACATGCTTTTATTGGATTATTCATTTACATGTTCTATCTTTCATTTTTGAGTTCACTCTTACATGCATTTAATCGAGGTTGTTATTACATGTCATGTATATCATTATTGAGTTTTTTCTTAAGCAATTAATTGAAGTTGAAGTTATTAGGAGTCATTAACATGTTTTAGTTGAAGTTGTTGTTTAATGTAGTATCTTTTATAGTGGATTTGTCATGACCCGGAATTCCCACCTTCGGGACCGTGATGGCGCCTAACATTTCACTCGCTAGGCAAGCCAACGTTAGAGTAATTCTTTTGCCAATTTTTAAACACTTTGAATCATTTAACCAATTAAACATAAATGAAACTAAAACAAATATGAAATAGCATAATAACCCAATTATCTAAGTACCACCCGGATCTGGAGTCACAAGTACACGAGCTTCTAGAGGTTCTACAAATAAAGTCTAAAATAAATACAACCGTCTCGAATGAAATGAACACTAACTAAGGAAAGAGGAAGGGGACTTGAAGTTCTATGGACGCCAACAGATCTACCTCGAGTCTCCAAATAAGCTAATCCAAGCTCATGCACCTCACAGACAGTTGGGACCAGTACCAAAATGTGCACAAAAAGTGCAGAGTGTAGTATGAGTACTACCGACCTAATATACTCCGTAAGTGTCGAGCCTAACCTCGACGAGGTAGTGACGAGGCTATGACAGGAAACCCACATAATTAAACTTGTACAAATGAAGATATACGTGCAACATGACAACAAATAGAGATTAAACACGTACTAGTGTGAGGGGACATGCGAAGGGGAACATGATATGATAGCTATAACAGGAATGTCAACATAAGACAGTCAAGTAAATCACCAACCAATGAAAATGGATAACATAATGAATAAAGACTGCACGGCATCCCCTATCGTGATTTTACTCTCAACCTCACCATGAAACAATAATAATGAAACGACATCACCCTTCGTGCTTTTAGTCTCAACCTCTCCATGAAATCATAATACGGCACGACATCACCCTTCGTACTTTTACTCTCAATTTCGTTATGAAACGATAAATATGGCACGACATCATCCTTCGCGCTTTAACTCTCTTCCTCACTATGTATTAATCAATAAATGAAACAATAATCGTCACAACATCACTCTTTGTGCTTTAACACTCTCCCTTACCATATAGCAATGAATATATAACATTTGGGAGGTAGAATAAGCAAGAAAAAACCTTATGTTAACAACGGTTCCAAAATACCAAACCTCAACTTCCAAAAGTACTCAATTATCACAAATAGTTCATAAATGCGGAAAGAACGATCAATCAAGAAATAAACTAGTCTAAGCATGGATGTCATAATCAAAGAAGGAAATAAGCTATAAAGAAACAAGTCCCACCCGCATGCTTTAACCCAACAACAACGCATAAGTACTCGTCACCTCAAATATACGTTGTACCCAAACATTTAAACACGTAGAAAATAGGCAAACAAGTCCTAATCCCTCAAGTTAAGGTTAACCACGACACTTACCTCACTCCAAAATAAACTCAAAGTCTAACCACAACCTTGCCTTTCGAACCAGCCTCCGAACCAACCAAATCTAGCAATTTATTAACCAAACGATTCAAAATAAGCCTTAGGAACTAGCCACGAATGAAAGAGGTTCAATTTAGGTCATTATTGAAAAAGTCAACAAAAGTCAACCCATGGCTCACTTGGTCCAAACCCAAATTCGGACCAAAACCCGATTACCCATTCACCCTCGAGCCCGGTTATGTATTTTATTTCAAAATTTGACCTCAATTTAAGGTTGAAATCTTATGAAATGTAATGGGTAATTGAAAGAAAGTAGGTTAGAGTCACTTACCAATGAATTAGAGAAGAAAAACTCTTGGAAAAATCGCCTCTAAGATTTTTAGGGTTGGGAATTTGAAAGAATGATAAAAAATCCCGTTTTCCCTTCTTAAGTCGAGGCGCAGAATTGTGGCCCTTTGATCGCAATTGCGAACCACTCCCCCAGTACTACTTCGAAAATGCGACAAATATGTTCGCAAATGTGAACCTGACAGGAACCTTAATAGTTCACAAATGTGAACATTGACCTCGCAATTGCGAGATCAGAGGATGCACCAGAACCAGACTTCACCAGCAATGCGTCTAAGTCCAAAATAACTCTGTAGCTTATCCGAAACTCACTCGAGCCCTCGGGGATCTAAACCAAACATGCACACAAGTCCAAAATTATTATACGAACTCGCTCGCGCGATTAAAATATCAAAATAACACATAGAACTACGAATCGGATACCAAATCAAATGAAATTTTTAATGAAACTTAAGAATTTCTATTTTGACAACCGGACGGCCAAATCACGTCAATTCAACTCCGTTTTGCGCCAAACTTTGTAGAAAGGTCATAAATATAGTAATGAACCTATACCAAGCTCCGGAACCAAAATTCGGACCCGGTAGCAACAAAGTCAATCTTCGATCAAATTCACAAATTTTTTAAACCTTTAAACTTTAAATTTTCAATAAATTGTGATAACTAGAGCCAGGGACCTCCGAATTCAATTCCGGTCATACTCCCAAGTCCCAAATCAAGACACGGACCCATCGGAACCATCAAAATATGGATCTGAGTTCGTTTAGTCAAAACGTTGACCGAAGTCAACTCAAATAGATTTTTAAGACATGAATTCACATTTTAATCCATTTTTCACATAAGAGTCTTCCAGAAAAAAATCTCGGACTGCGCACACAAATCAAGGAAGGCTAAAAGGATCTATTTGAGGTCTCAAAATAAAGAATTAAGGGTTAAAACTCTAGATGACCTACCGGGTCATCATAATTGAGTTATTTTCCCGTTTTATTATGTTGTTATTAAGATTCTTGTACACATTATGGCTGAGCCGTGGGCTATCTGTGGTGGTGACATTGATATTGTTATTTTGTAAATGTTGTGGCCTATATGTTGTGTTATTGTGATGTTAGCACATGCTGATTTATTGTGTGGATTGATTGTTGCTATGTGGAGCATAAGTGTGGCATTTCAGTGTCGATTAATTGGGCGGAGCGATATAGGTGGCTATTGATATATTGTCTGGGTGAAGTGATATGGGTAGCTATTGATATATTGTTTGGGCGGAGTGATACATGTGGCTATGGATATATTATCTCGGCAGAGCGATATGGGTGGCTATTGTATTTATTGTCAGATGGAGCCATGGAATTGTCATCATGGTAAGATAAGGGTGGCTATGCCATGGATGATATGTGATGGCCTGGGGGTATATTATTGATAATATTTGTGTGATGATGTGATTTTTCCTTGTGTGTGTCATGCACATTACATGACTTGTTGTTTTTAATGAGTTGCTTGATGTCTTTGATGTTACTTGATGACTTGTGTTGAATACTACACTTGTACATACATACACCGTAACATGTCATTTATACCAATTCAGGAATATGAATTTGGTATAAATCGCCTCTAAGATTTTTAGGGTTGGGAATTTGAAAGAATGAGCAAAAATCCCGTTTTTCCTTCTTAAGTCGAGGCGCAGAATTGCGGCCCTCTGATCGCAATTGCGAACCACTCCCCCCAATACTACTTCGAAAATGCAAACAATATGTTCGCAAATATGAACTTGACAGGAACCTTAATAGTTCGCAAATGCGAACATTGACCTCGCAATTGCGAGATCAGAGGATGCACCAGAACCAGACTTCACCATCAATGCTTCTAAATCCAAAATCACTCTGTAGCCTATCTGAAACTCACTCGAGCCCTCGGGGCTCCAAACCAAACATGCACAGAAGTTAAAAAAATATTATGCGAACTCTCTCGCGCGATCAAAATACCAAAATAACACATAGAACTATGAATCGGATAACAAATCAAATGAAATTTAAAATTTTCTATTTTGACAACCGGACGTCCAAATCACGTCAATTCAACTCCGTTTTGCGCAAAACTTTGTAGACAAGTCATAAATATAGTAATGAACCTATACCAAGCTCCGGAACCAAAATTCGGACCCGGTAGCGACAAAGTCAATCTTCGATCATATTCATAAATTCTTTAAACCTTTAAACTTCAAATTTTCAATAAATTGTGATAACTCGAGCTAGGGACCTCCGAATTCAATTCCAGGCATACTCTCAAGTCCCAAATCATGACACGGACCCATCGCAACCGTCAAAATATGGATCTGGGTCTGTTTGCTCAAAACGTTGACCGAAGTCAACTCAAATAGACTTTAAGGCATGAATTCACATTTTAATCTATTTTTCACATAAGAGTCTTCCAGAAAAAGACTCGGAATGCGCACATAAATCGAGGAAGCCTAAAAGGATATATTTGAGGTCTTAGAATACTGAATTAATATTTAAAACTCTAGATGACCTATCGGGTCATCATAATTGAGTTATTTTCCCATTTTATTATGTTGTTATTGAGATTCTTGTACACATTATGGCTGAGCCGTGAGCTATCTCTGGTGGTGACATTGATATTGTGATTTTGTAAATTTGTGGCCTATATGTTGTGTTATTGTAATGTTGGCACATGCTGATTTATTGTGCGGATTGATTATTGCTATGTGGAGCATAAGTATGGCATTTCAGTGTTGATTGATTGGGCGGAGCGATATAGGTGGCTATTGATATATTGTCTGGGTGAAGTGATATGGGTAGCTATTGATATATTGTTCGGGCAGAGTGATACATGTGACTATTGATATATTGTCTCGGCGGAGCGATATAGGTGGTCATTGTATTTATTGTCAGACGGAGCCATGGAATTGTCATCATGGTAAGATAAGGGTGGCTATACCATGGATGATATGTGATGGCCTAGGGGTATATTATTGATAATATTTGTGTGATGATGTGATTTTTCCTTGTGTGTGTCATGCACATTACATCACTTACTGTGTTGTTTCTAATGAGTTACTCGATGTCTTTGATGCTACTTGATGACTTGGGTTGTAATAGTACACTTGCACATGCATACACCGTAACATGTCATTTGTACTAGTTCAGGAATATGAAACTGGTATAAATCGCCTTTAAGATTTTTAGGGTTGGGAATTTGAAAGAATGAGCAAAAATCCCGTTTTCCCTTCTTAAGTCGAGGCGCAGAATTGCGACCCTTTGATCGCAATTGCGAACCACTACCCCCATACTACTTCGAAAATGCGAACAATATGTTCGCAAATGTGAACCTGACAGGAACCTTAATAGTTCGCAAATGCGAATATTGACCTCGCAATTGCGAGATCAGAGGATGCACCAGAACCAGACTTCACCAGCAATGCTTCTAAATCCAAAATCACTCAATAGCCTATCTGAAACTTACCCGAGCCCTCAGGACTCCAAACCAAACATGTACACAAGTCCAAAAATATTATACTAACTCGCTCGCGCGATCAAAATACCAAAATAACACATAGAACTATGAATCGGATGCCAAATCAAATGAATTTTTAAATGAAATTTAAGAATTTCTATTTTGACAACCGGACGTCCAAATTACGTCAATTCAACTCCGTTTTGCGCCAAACTTTGTAGACAAGTCAAAAATATAGTAATGAACCTATACCAAGCTCCGAAACCAAAATTCGGACCCGGTAGCAATAAAGTCAAAATTCGATCAAATTCATAAATTCTTTAAACTTTTTAACTTTAAATTTTCAATAAATTGTAATAACTCGAGCTAGGGGACTCCGAATTTAATTCCGGGCATACTCTCAAGTTCCAAATCATGACACAGACCCATCGAAACCGTCAAAATATGGATCTGGGTCCATTTGCTCAAAACGTTGACCGAAGTCAACTCAAATAGAATTTTAAGGCATGAATTCACATTTTAATCCATTTTTCACATAAGAGTCTTCCAGAAAAAGACTCGGACTGTGCACACAAATCGAAAAAGGCTAAAAGGATCTATTTGAGGTCTCAAAATACAGAATTAAGGGTTAAACCTTTAGATGACCAATCAGGTCATCATAATTGAGTTATTTTCCTGTTTTATTATGTTATTATTGAGATTCTTGTACACGTTATGGCTGAGCCGTAGGCTATCTGTGGTGGTGACATTGATATTGTTATTTTGTAAATGTTGTGGCCTATATGTTGTGTTATTGTGATGTTGGCACATATTGATTTATTGTGTGGGTTGATTATTGCTATGTGGAGCATAAGTGTGGTATTTCAGTGTTGATTGATTGGGCGAAGAGATATAGGTGGCTATTGATATATTGTCTGGGTAAAGTGATATGGGTAGCTATTGATATATTGTTCGGGTGGAGTGATACACGTGACTATTGATATATTGTCTCGGCGGAGCAATATGGGTGGCTATTGTATTTATTGTCAAACGGAGCCATGGAATTGTCATCATGGTAAGATAAGGGTGGCTATACCATGGATGATATGTGATGGCCTAGGGGTATATTATTGATAATATTTGTGTGGTGATGTGATTTTTCCTTGTGTGTGTCATGCACATTACATGACTTACTGTGTCGTTTCTAATGAGTTACTCGATGTCTTTGATGTTACTTGATGACTTGGGTTGTAATAGTGCACTTGCACATGCATACACCGTAACATGTCATTTATACCAGTTCAGGAATATGAAACTGGTATAAATCGCCTTTAAGATTTTTAGGGTTGGAAATTTGAAAGAATGAGCAAAAATCCTGTTTTCCCTTCTTAAGTCGAGGCGCAGAATTGCGACCCTTTGATCGCAATTGCGAACCCCTCCCCCCATACTACTTCGAAATGCGAACAATATGTTCGCAAATGTGAACCTGATAGGAACCTTAATAGTTCACAAATGCGAACATTGACCTCGCAATTGCGAGATCAGAGGATGCACCAGAACCAGACTTCACCAGCAGTGCTTCTAAATCCAAAATCACTCTTTAGCCTATTTGATACTCACCCGAGCTCTCGGGGCTCCAAACTAAACATGCACACAAGTCCAAAAATATTATACTAACTCGTTCGCGAGATCAAAATATCAAAATAACACATAGAGCTACGAATCGGATACCAAATCAAATGAAATTTTTAATAAAATTTAAGAATTTCTATTTTGACAACCGGAGGTCCAAATCACGTCAATTCAACTCTGTTTTGCGCCAAACTTTGTAGACAAGTCATAAATATAGTAATGAACCTATACCAAGCTCCGGAACCAAAATTCGGACCAGGTAGCATTAAAGTCAAAATTCGATCAAATTCATAAATTCTTTAAACTTTTTAACTTTAAATTTTCAATAAATTGTGATAACTCGAGCTAGGGAACTCCGAATTCAATTCCGGGCATACTCCCAAGTCCCAAATCACAACACGGACCCATCGGAATCGTCAAAATACGGATCTGGGTCCGTTTGCTCAAAACGTTGACCGAAGTCAACTCAAATAGATTTTTAAGGCATGAATTCACCTTTTAATCCATTTTTCACATAAGAGTCTTCCAGAAAAAGACTTGGACTATGCACACAAATAGAGAAAGGCTAAAAGGATCTATTTGAGGTCTCAAAATACAGAATTAAGGATTAAACCTCTAGATGACCAATCAGGTCATCATAATTGAGCTATTTTCCCGTTTTATTGTGTTATTATTGAGATTCTTGTACACATTATGGCTGAGCCGTGGGCTATATGTAGTGGTGACATTGATATTGTTATTTTGTAAATGTTGTGGCCTATATGTTGTGTTATTGTGATGTTGGCACATGTTGATTTATTGTGTGGGTTGATTATTGCTATGTGGAGCATAAGTGTAGCATTTCAGTGTTGATTGATTGAGCGGAGAGATATAGGTGGCTATTGATATATTATCTGGGTGAAGTGATATGGGTAGCTATTGATATATTGTCCGGGTGGAGTGATACATGTGGCTATTGATATATTGTCTCGGCGGAGCGATATAGGTGGTCATTGTATTTATTCTCAGATAGAGCCATGGAATTGTCATCATGGTATGATAAGGGTGGCTATCCAACGGATGATATGTGATGGCCTGGGGGTATATTATTGATAATATTTGTGTGATGATGTGATTTTTCCTTGTGTGTGTCATGCACATTACATGACTTACTATGCTGTTTCTAATGAGTTACTCGATATCTTTGATGTTAGTTGATGACATGGATTGTAATAGTATACTTGCACATACATACACCGTAACATGTCATTTATACCAGTTCAGGAATATGAAACTTGAATATTAATTGATCATGCACATATTTTCTTGTATATTTGTTTTCATTGTGATAGTTAGCCTATGATCATGCTAGACGGATAGTGATAGTGAGCCTGTGACTATGTCGGGTAGATTAAGATATTGGCACATGAGTCATCTGTAGAGCACGTGAGTTATCCGTGTGCTTGCGATTGATAATATGGGTACAAGTTTCCATATGTATATAATTAGTAATTTGGGACTCGTGGCTCGTGGTTATGAGGTGAGTTACCTCGGGGTGATTATGTTGTATACCTTGTGTTAGAACGGCTTGATTATTTGGTTGTCACTTATCTCCTTATTTTGTTTCACTATATCTTAACGGTGTTCTGATCACTTTACATCTTTTATCACATGTTTATTCCCTGATTCCATTCGCTGATTCTTAATTTCATTATTAGTTTTATACTGATATACCGCACAAGTTATTATGTCCATTATTAGTTTCTTTGATCACGAGGATTCAAGGTAGAGCTACTCGATCTCTGCAATCCCTTGGAGTCCTTTTCCTTTTATTTGTACTGTTAATTCGCTATCCGAATAGTATTGCCTTTTGTTTTGAGATATTTCTATGTATTCAACTAAAGTTCATGATTCTATACTACGTAGTATTGGGAAGATCATTGTGATTATTGTCGCGTAGGCTTGTATCACCTTTATTTTGGTATTTATGTCAAACTCTGCTTTAATTGGTTTAACTATTGCAGGTAATCGACTTACCTAGTTTTAGAGACTAGGTGCCATCATGATCCTTAAGGTGGGATTTTGGATAGTGACAAGTTGGCATCAGAGCTCTAGGTTCATAGGTTCTACGAGTCACGAGCAAGTTTAGTATTGTCTTGTGGATCGGTACGAAGACGTCTGTACTTATCTTAGAGAGGCTACAGAATTATAAGGAAAATTCTACTTCCTTCATTCTTATCCTACGGATTTATTGATTTTTGAGTTTGAGCCTTTGTATTTCTATTCTCTCACAAATGGTGAGGACGCACACTACCGGATTAGCTGAGCAGACACCCACTCCCGCTGCTAGAGTCACGTGAGGCTGGGGCTAGGGTAGAGGCAGAAAAGGGGCACGTGCTACATCCAGAGCAGCAATTGAGGGTTGACCAGTAGCTCCAATTAGGGGTAAGGCACCTGAGGCGCCTGTTGCTACACCTGGACTTTAGGAGACCCTAGCACATTTCCTGAGCATGTTAGGAACTTTGGCTTATGCGAGATTATTTCCAGTTGCACCAACTAGATCTCACACTGAGGTAGCATCTCACACTCCCGTGGTCCGTACTCCAGAGCAGCGGGTCCATGTTGATCAGGTTCCGGGAGTTATGACCACATAGCCCGCATAGCCTGTTATCCCGGTTCAGTCTAAGGTCAGGCCTGAGGCATCAGAGGAGGAGCAGGGGAAAGTTGAGAGGTTCAAGAAGTAAGATCCTCCTACTTTCTGTGGGTCAGTTAATGATGATGCGTAGAGTGTTTTAGACATGTGCCACAGTATTCTCTACACCAAGGTCATTATGGAGGAGAGACGAGTCACCTTTACTATATTTCAGCTATCAGGGGCAGCATATAGATGGTGGCAGGCTTATGAGGAGGGTAGGCCAGCTAAAGCAACGCCACTCACTTGGGTGCAGTTTTCAGATATATTTTTTAGGGAGTTTGTTCCCTAGACCCTCCGGGATGCATGACACACAGAGTTCGAGCAACTACTTTAGGGGACTATAACAGTGTTAGAGTATGCCATTAGGTTCATTGAGTTGTCCCGTCATGCACTTGCTTTGATTTCCATAGTTAGAGAGAGATTCCGCAGATTTATCAAGGGGATCAGTTATGGTCTTAGATTCAACAAGGTTCGGGAGTTGGAGACCGATACTCCATTTCAGCAGGTTATGGAGATTTCCAGAAGGTTAGAGTGTATTCAGGGTCAGGAGATGGAGGATAAGGAGGCCAAGAGGCCTTGAGGTCCTGGAGGATTTAGTGGATTCTACTCTTCAGCTCTAACCCATCACGGCGGAGCCTCCATTAGTCAGCCAGTCCAATCCGCACTTCATACTACTCGTGGTGCTCCAGATAGTCTGGGACCTCAGGGTACTAATATAGGATAGTCATCTTTTAGTGCACCTCCTGTACGGGGTTCCTACAGAGGTAATTCCAGTCATCCAACACAGACTCAGTACTAGCAGCCATGCCCATAGATGAGTTGTTATGAGTGTGGTGATACTAGGCAAATCATGAGAGATTTTCCCAGGCTCTAGAGAGGTGGAATTCATTAGAGAACTCAGGCTGTGGGCTCTACTCCAGTTGCTACTCCACCTGCACAACCAGCTAAAGGTGGAGGACAGGCACGTAGAGGGTGTCCTAGAGGGGGAGGCTCAGCCCGTTGTTATGGTTTTCCTAGTAGGGTTGAGTTCGCTGCACCAGAAAATGTCACTATGGTTTTGTTTTGTCATATATGAGCATAAATCTTATTTTGATCTGGTCTTATTTATCAATATGGGTCCTCCTATTTTGCTTCATATGTGGATGTGTTTCGTGATTCCTGTACTATATTTATGTGTTTATACCTGTTGAGAGATTCTATGGTGGTAGTCCGTGTCTATCATTTTGGATTGTTCACAATTAAGTGCTATGAGACTAGGATAAACTTTTTGCTACTTAATACGATAGATTTTGATGTGGTTTTCTGGATGGTTTGGCTACGACTTGTGATTTAGGTGCTCTACATGTATGAAAAATCCGTTATGTGTTGTGATTTTATTCCACAGAATAGAGTAAGTGAAAGGTTTTTTGTTGGTGTAATGTGTATTAAACTTGTGGTTTAGAGCTGAGGATGGGATCCTCGTGTTTTTGTGTGGGTTGGTATGTTAAGACCGAGTTGTGTGTCACACGGTGTAGTTATGTTAGGATGAGATCCTTTGTGATTAGTTCCTATGTTTTGTTTCTCCCTTGTGGAATGGATTCATAGTATGGTACTGATAGGGAGTTGTGCATGTTGAATTTGTTTGGTAGCTCTCTCATGTTTCTCTCTTTCCATCTTCAGTTGTATTCGAGTTGTGTTGGTTTGGTACGAATTACGTCGTATGTGTATAGGTGGTGTGGGGTGTGACTTGTTAATTAGGTGGTTAGTTATGAGATTTACATGTTTCTTACATCATTGGCAGTGTTGAGAAAATTGAAACAAGGTTCTAGTTGATATAAGGTTATTTACCCGTACCGAGTTGTATTATAGGCAACTATTGTTAGGGCTGTTCAAAACCGAACCGAAACCGTTAACCAAACCGAACTGATGTCTTATTGGCTTATTGGTATCAGATTATCGGGGTAATGGATGGTGAACGGATTGAGATTTTATAATTAACGGCTTAACAGTTTAGGGGTGGATTACTCAATTTTCTTATCGGGTAAACTGTTAATTCGTTAAGAATTTTTATATTTATACTTTTACCTTTATTAGTAATTCTTGTATGTACTAGATTGGAAGACGACTCTTCAAAAATACTGTTAGATTAATAAGACAGTCTTTTGAATTTGAATCCCACATTAGTCTGAAAGCATCGACATGTCATCTTACTATGCTTAGAATTTAGACATGGGATGATATTATTCCCAGCATACCACCCGTTGAATTTGAACATTCTTTAAAACAAAACAGTCGCAAATGCGTGCAAAATTGTAACATAGAATGATAGAACTGTCTGATGTCTGTAGCTAATTCCTAATGGCAGTCGTCTCTGGCTTCTCATGAATTATAAGTGGATATGAATTGAATTCCTCTCTGGGCCATAGTATTACCTTTGTAGATAGCAATACTAATGGTATTGATTGTTCAACAACTAACAGAGACAGTTTAAACTATGCATTTGGTCGTTTAAATTACTACACAAAAATAATTATCTTATTACCATCACATCTGCACCATAAAATCTCCATTAGTAATTTTCCTAATTACAATAAAGTAAGAAGAAACATCTTTTAAAATCTTATATAATCATATCAAAATGTGCTAATATGAAGTAAACTAAAAGTGACAAGTCCCATGTAACATTTTAATTGGAAGTGTTGGGTGAATTAAAATGCATGCTTATGTTAAAAGGATATATAATTTTTCAAAATTTTCTATTTCGTTTAGCCGATAAACCGCCCGATAATCATTAATACGATACCAATCCACCCATTGTCTTTTTGGATGGCTAATGGATTACTATATTTATAATCCGATAACCGATAAGCTGAACTGTTAATAGTAATTATCCGTCCGATAAGCACCCCTAGCTATTGTGGTCGAAGATGCTGCTATGGGATGATGAGAGATGTGTTACGTCGTGTGGTTATACCTTGTGGATGTATGCATGAGTTGTTGGAGCTGGTTGAGGTTGATAAAATGTATTTATGTGGAAATCGGGTCATTTAGGGATGATCTGATGTTGAAATTTGGTTATAAGGCTTATCGATATGGGTGGAAGGAATAATCTTCAGTTGAGATGGTTTAGTCATGCCTATGTTTATTGGGGTGATGTGGGATCATATATGTGTACATGTATGGTAAGTTTATACAGTGATTTGATGGCTTCAGAGTAACTATTGGTACGTTCGAGGACAAACGTTTGTTTGAGAGGGGGAGAATGTAACCACCCGACTGGTCGTTTTGAGATTTAGTGTTCTATTTGATAGTTTAAGGTCTCGAGTAGCTTCGTATTATGTATTAGGACTTGTGTGTATGGTTGATTTTGGTTTTCGAACGATTCAAGATTTATTTAGAAGAATAATTTTTATTTTAGAAGTTTAAGTAGTAAGAGTTGACCAGAAATTGACTTTTATGTAGACAACTCCGAAAAGGTATTTTAATGATTCCAATAGCTTTGTATGGTAATTTTGGACTTAGGCATATGTCCGAATTTGGATTTGGAAGTCCGTAGGTTGATTTGATACTTTTTGGCGAAAGTTGGAAAGTTGAAGGTTTGAAAGGTTGAGAGGTTTGATCGAGAGTTGACTTTGTTGATATCTGGTTCGAATTTGGTTTCGGGAGTTGGTATAGTTCCTTTGTGTCATTTGGGACTTGCTTGCAAAATTTGAGGTCATTCCGAGTTAATTTAATATGATTCGGCGTGAGTTTTAGAAGTTGAAACTTCATTAGTTCATTAGGCTTGAATTGGGGTGTGATTCATAAATTAGTTGTTGTTTAGTATGATTTTCGGCCTCAAACAGGTCCGTGTTATATTTTGTAGTGATTGGTGTGATTGGACGGGGTTCCGGGGGCCTCGGGTGTGTTTCGGATGGGTTACGAGCCATTTCCTTATGTTTTGAACTGTTGGTTCTGATATCTGGTTTTCTTTATCGGGATCGCGACTAAGGAGTCGCGTTCGCGTAGTGTATCTAGGTGGCTGACAACTTCTCTTCTTTGCGTTCGCAGACCTATGGAATGTTGACTCATCGCGTTCGCGTTTAGAGGTTATGATTGCGGAGCGGTTGGTCATACTGGATAGGCCAGGTTCTTTGGTCTTCGCGATCGCGGTAGAGCCATACGTTCACATAAGCATGGCTGCCTTATTCATCGCGTTCACACCTGACGCCTATGCTATCGTGCTCGCGAAGTTCATTTTTTAGGGCAGTTTGTTTCTCCTTCGCGATCACGATATAATTTCCGCGATGTGTTTCATTGGGCAGAATGTATAAAGTACTCTATTTCGAGGGTTTTGGTTATGTTATCACTTTTTGAGTTAGAGAGCTCAGTTTTGGGCGATTTTGGAGGGAAGTTTTACGATTTGGATTGGGGTAAATATTCCTGACCTGGATTTGGTTATATTTCATGATTCCATCCTTGTTTTTAGCATTTAATTGATAATTTGAGTTGGAGAATTTGGGGATTTTAGTAAAAACTTTTCTAGAACATAAATTGATAATTTGAAGGTCGATTTGAGGTCGGAATTGGATGATTTTGGTATGATTGGACTCATATCGCAATGAGAGTTCAGATTTTATGATTTTTGTCAGGTTTCGAGGTGCGGGCCTAGAGTTGACTTTTTGGGTTGACTTTTTGATTCTTGTTCAAGATCGAAGCTTTTTTATCCGGAATTATTTTCTATGACTTTTAGTTATGATATTAAGTTATTTTTGGCTAGATTCGAGTCATCCAGAGGTTCTTTCACTCGGGAAGGATTTCTTAGAGTATTGATTTAGCTTCTTTGAGGTAAGTATCTTGCCTAATTTTGTGTGGGGAAAACTACGCCGTAGGATTTGGTTTAATTACACTATTTGGATTATGTGAACGATATGTATATGAGGTGATGAGTGTGTACACGGAATTATATGTGGAAATTGACCGTTTTAGACTCTTAGGATTCTTACATGCTTTAATTGAATTTGTCATTTACATATTTTGCCTTTCATTGTCGAGTTCACTCTTATATGCATGTAATCGAGGTTGTTATTACATTTCATGTATTTCATTATTGAGTTTATTCTTAAGCAATTAATTTAAGTTGAAGTTATTGAGAGCCATTAACCTGTTTTAGTTGAAGTTGTTTAATGTAGTATCTTTCATTGTTGAGTTATTTTCCATTTAATTATGTTGTTATCGCAATTCTTGCATACATTATGGTTGAATCATAGGCTATGTGTGGTGGTGATATTGGTATTGTTATTTTGAAAATGTAGTGGCCTATGGGCACGTATGATACAAATTAATATGCCGTGTTGTTGTGATGTTGGCATATACGGATTTGTTGTGTGGATTGATTGTTGTTATGCGGAGCATAGGGTGGCATTTCACTGTTAATTGATTTGGCGAAACAATACAGGTGGCCATTGATATATTGTCTGGGCGGAGTGATGCGGGTGGCTATTGATTGTCTGGGGCGGAGTGATACAGATGGCTATTGATATATTGTTTGTGTGGAGTGATACATATGGCTATTGATATGTTGTCGGGCGAATCGATATGCGTGGCTTTGTGTTTATTGTGGGGGCGGAGTGATATGGGTGGATTTTGTATTTATTATGGGGGCAGAGTGATACGGGTGGCTATTATGATATTATCATCATGGTAGGATAAGGGTGGCTATGTCAGGGATGATATGTGATGTCCTGGGGGTATATTATTGATGATATTCGTGTGATGGCGTGATTTTTCCTTGTGTGTGTCATGCACCTTATGTGACTTGTTGTATTATTTTTAATGGGCTACTCGATGTCTTTGATGTTACTTGATAACTTGGGATGTAATAGTACACTTTCACGTGCATACACTGTAACATGTCATTTATTCCAATTCAAGAGTATGAAACTTGAATATTCATTAATCATGCACATGTTTTCTTGTATATCTGCTTTCATTGTGATAGTGAGCTTGTGATCATGCCAGGAGGATAGTGATAGTGATCCTGTGAACATGCCGGGCAGATTAAGATATTGGCACCTGAGTTATCTGCGCAACATGTTAGTTGTCCGTGCAGTTGTGATTGATAATGTGGGCACGAGGTGCCATGTGTATATGATATGTGATTTGGGACTCGCGGCTTGTGGTTTTGAGGTGAGGTACCTCGGGGTGATTCTGTTGTAAACCTTGTGTTAGAACGGCTTGATTATTTAGTTGTCCCTTATTTTCCTTATTTGGTTTCACTGGTACCTTAACGGTATTCTGATTACTTTACTGCTTCTATCATATGTTTATTCCTTGTTTCCATTTTCTAATTCTTGATTCCATTATTAGCTTTATACTGATATACTGCACAGTATATTATGTCTAGTAGGTGTCTTTACTTGTACCTCATCACTACTCCACCGAGGTTAGTCTTGATACTTACTTGGTACCGATTGTGGGGTACTCATACTTTTGCTTATTGTTCGTGTAGATCCAAGTGTTGAAGGTTGTGGACCAAGGCAGTATTAGTTTCTTTGATCGCAAGGATTCAAGGTAGAGTTGCTCGATCGCAGCAGTCCCTTGGAGTCATTTTCCTTTAATTGTACTATTAATTCGCTATCCGAACAATATTGCATTTTATTTTGAGATATTTTTATGTATTCAACTAGAGTTTGTGACTCTGTACAAACTAGTTTTGGTAAAATCATTATGATTATTGTCGCGTATGCTTGTATCACCTTTATTTCGGTATTTATGTCAATTGGTTTAACTGTTCTAGGTAATCGGCTTACCTAGTTTTAGAGACTAGGTGCCATCACGATCCTTAAAGTAAGATTTTGGGTCATGACATAAACTTACGCGATAAGTCAAACATATACATTGTATTTATTATTCATAGCTATATTTTTAGCAAATTTACTATTCGTGACTATATTTGAATTTTATAGCAAATCCATGAAATAAGAGATTAATTATTTTGAACTGAAATAATAGAGCAACAAGCTTTCGTAGCTCAGATGGTTAAAGCATCTGCTTAGCTAGCGGAGGTCTTGAGTTCGACTCTCAGCAAGAGCATTTTATTTTTATGTATTTCTGTATTTTTCCTTGGTTGTATTCGTTGCGCGTTTGAATACAATCGATACAATTTGTATCCTTTGTTCACACCCATGTATATTGTAGATATATGTTGTATCCCTTGTATACACCCTTGTAAGTTGCCTTGGTTACAGTTGATACATGTTGCATTTGTTGCGCGAATAAATACAATTGTGCGAACAAATATAGTTAGTACATGTTGTATTCTTTGCGCGAACAAAAATAATTGACACAAATTGTATTTGTTGCGCGAACAAAAATAATTGATACAAATTGTATTCGTTGCGCGTTTGAATACAAGTGATACAAGCGGGTAGACATTGAACAGTAGCTGCGAATGGTAATTATGCAAACTATAGTTACTAGGCTCTAAACTATAGTAGTTTATTAAAATTCCTCTTATTTTTCTATATTTCGCTTGGTTGTATTCGTTGCGTGATTGAATAGATTCGATACAAGTTGTATCATTTGTACACATCCCTATATACAGTAGATACAGGTTATATCCTTTGTATACAACCTTGTATTTTGCCTTGGTTACAGTTGACACTTGTTGTATTTGTTGCAAGAATGAATACAATTGCATGAACAAATACAATTGACATGTTGTATTCGTTGCGTGAACGAATAAAATTGACACATACTGTATTCATTGCACGTTTGAATACAAGTGATACAAGCTGATAGTAATTGAACACTGTCTACGAATGGTAATTAAGCAAATTATAGTTACTAGACTACAATCTATAGTGGTTTATAAAAATTCCTCTTATTAGTTCATCAGAATCGATGTGCAACCATAGACCAAAGTGAAATAATTGGTAACTGAATGAAAAAAAGCATCCAACAAATTTGAGAATTGGGTTTGGACTCGAGCATAATGTGATGGAGTTTTACTTTTAATGTATGCTATAGTTTCATTTGTAAGAAAATTTTTAATAGAAATGTATATTTATATCTGCTCCCAAAAATAATAGATGATAATATTTTTTTTGTAAATAAAAAACATACATATTTTATACACTTTTTGGCAAGCTAATGCAACTAGTTTTGGTCGACCGACTAATTTTATGTTTCTCCTATTTTTAAAGTACGGGGCCAAATATGATACTGAGGTTTCACATAGGAGAAATTAAAAGTACAAGAAAAATATGTGAAGTTTGAACTTATAAATGTTCAAAGTCTAGTAGATAGTAGTCGTTCCTGGAGTTTTTCGTGTTTTAGCTTAAAGCATTTTTGTCCAAATATTTTTCTATATCAAAAGAGTGCCTAAATACAAATAAATTTTTAAATACTAGCTAAAATCGCATAGTAGGAATTAGAAGTGATTATTAACCATTTTCTAATAGAAGAAAGGGTATGAAATTAAGAAAAAGGCATTTTTCAATCCGGTAATTAAAAATTAGCCATAGATTAAAAGCTAATTAAAATTTTGCCACTTCTATGAGAAAATAATATTTGGATAAAAATACCCTCAGTTTAAAACAGCAGTAGAGACCCACATCTTTAACTTTTCCTTCTTTTTATTCCAAACTCCACGACAATATATTTGAGTTCAACCTTCTAGAAATTGAACTCCAGCATAGTATTCAGGAGTTCAAGCTTCTTCAGTTTGAACTCCAGTATTTAGTGATGGAATTCAAGTCTTTCAAGTCTTTTTTTAACTTAAACTCTAGCATAATATGCTAGAGTTTCGGAAAATGGTATCAATATTGCAACACTTGCAATACATAACTTACTTCATTCCAAGCGTTTGGCAGTCACAAGAAGCAAGATTAATGAGAGAATTAAACCACCACGAATTATCAGACTATCCTCCTAAACCAAAAACCCATGAGTGTATGTTCATATGTAAACATTTATTGCAATCTCATTTTGCATCACGCAGTAATAATTTGTTATATCATTACTTGCAAGTTAGCGTGACAACCTTTTCTAATATCGATGGCTTCTCCTTTAGACTAGTACTTAATAAAGAATATGAGTTGCTTGATTGGCTTTCACTAAAACCTGGTCCTACCCAAATGTCGTGCTATTTTTATCTCTCGAAAAAACTGAGAGAAAATTTTCAGTGGCAGGAAATAAAAACAAAACGAAAGAAGCACCAAAAAAATACCGACGGTGTGGCAGTTCACGACAATAAAGGAGAAGACATTAAAGTTTGAACTATGGCCTCCTCAAGAATCAGCTCCCGTAACCCATCCACATTGGGCATATAAATCCGGCCCTGAAGTCTCAATATCCCATCATCACCAATAGCCACCTCCTTGACATCACAGTGTTGTACTTTGTGCTTAAGGGCAAGCAAGTGGGCATCACCATACTGACATGCCTTGATGCGCTCAAACAAGAATGACGGTGACATAACACAAGCAAGAATCCGACTAGGCTCTGCAACATCCAACCTCACGAACCAAAGCCTAAACATCCAAAACTAACGGTCTCTCCCCAGCTGGGATAAAAGCAAGATTCTGCATGCTCCCAGCCTTCCTACTCAATGTGTGGGTCACCACATTAGCCTTCCCGGGATGATAAAGAATGGTGATATCATAGTCCTTTAGTAGCTCTAACCATCTCCATTACCTCAAGTTCAGATTCTTTTGTTTGAATAAGTGTTGAAGACTCCTGTGATCCGTGAACACCTCACAAGACACACTGTAAAGATAGTGCCTCCAAATCTTGAGCGCATGAACAATGGCTGCTAACTCCAAATTGTGCACTATGTAGTTCTTCTCATGGGGCTTTAACTGACGCAAACCATAAGCAATCACTCTACCCTTTTACATCAACATACATCCATTACAAATCTGTAAAGCATCACAGTAGATTGTATAGGAACCTGATATTGAAGCCAAAACCAGAATAGAGATATAGTCAAGGCAGTCTTGAACTTATGAAAGCTTTCCCCACACTCGTCAAACCACTTGAACGGGGCACCCTTCTGAGTCAATCTAGTCGAAGGAGCTGTAATAGATAAAAAAAACCCCTCTACGAAAAAATGATAATACCTATCCAAACCTAGAAAACTCCGGATCTCCGTAGCGATAGAAGGCCTTCGCCAACTCTGAACTTCCTCAATCTTCTTCAGATCCACATTAATCATCTCACTGGATACTACGTGGCCCAAGAATGCCACCGAGTCTAACCAAAACTCACACTTGGAGAGTTTAGCATATAGCTTCTTCTCCTTCAAGGTCTGGAGCATGATCCTCAAGTGATGCCCATGCTCCTTTCGGCTGCTAAAATGCACCAGTATGTCATCAATAAACACAATGATGAAGTAATCCAGATACAACTGAAACACATTGTTCATCAAGTGCATGAAAGTTGATGGGGCATTGTCCAGCCCATAAGACATCACTAAGAACTCATAATGACCATAGAGGGTTCGAAAAGCAGTCTTCGAACTATCTGAAGCCCAGATCTTCAACTGATGGTACCCCGATCTCAAGTTAATCTTCGAGAATAGGGTATCACTCTGAAGTTGATCAAATAAATTATCAATATGCGATAGTGGGTACTTATTCTTAATAGTAACCTTGTTCAACTGCCTGAAGTAAATGCACATCCTCATAGAGCCGTCTTTCTTCTTCATAAATAAAACTGGAGCACCCCACAGTGAAACACTCGGTCAGATGAAACTCTTATCAAGCAACTCGTGAAGTTGTTCCTTCAATTCTTTCAACTTTACTGCGATATGGTGGAATATATATGGGTTGAGTGCCCAGCACCAAATCAATACCAAAATCAATATCCCTATCGGGTGGTATGCCCGGTAAGTCTGCTAGAAACACATCTGGAAACTCACTCGCTACCGAAACAGACTCAACGGTATGAGTATCAACACTAACATCCCTCACAAAGGCTAAGTATGCCAAGAACCCCTTCTCAACCATCGGTTGTGCCTTCAGAAAAGACGCTACCCTGCCAGGAACATGACCCAATGAATCTCTCCATTCCAACCTCAGAAACCCCGGCATTGCCAACATTACGGTCTTAGCATGATAATCAAGAATAGCGTGATATGATGACAGCCAATCCATGCCAAAAATCACATCAAAATTCACTAGATTGAGTAACGGAAGGTCAACCCTAGTCTCATAGCCCCCAATAGTGACCAAACAAGAACGATAGACATGGTTTACTACAATAAAATTCCCAATGGGTGTAAACACATAAACATGAGTACCCAAAGAATCATAAGACATATCTAAATATGAGGCAAAATAGGATAACACATACGAATAAGTGAAAGCCAAATCAAATAAAATTGATGTATCTCTATGACAGACCGGAACAACACTTGTAATGGCAACATTTGATGAAACAACCTCGGTCTTACCAGGGAAAGAATAACAATTGGCTTGGCCTCCCCCTCTAGGACGTCCTCGACCCGTCTGTCCTCCACCCCTAGCTAGCTGTGTAGGCGAGGTAGCAACTGGTGCAGAAACCATAGCCTGAGTACCTGCAGAGGTCCACTCCTCCAAAGTCTCGGACAATCTCTCACCATGTGCCGAGTATCAACACACTCGAAACAACCTCTCTATAAGCGTGGCTGCTGATATTGAGTCTAACCCAAACAACTAGAATAACCGCTATAGGAACCCCGTGCAGAAGGTGCACTGAAAGATGGCTTTCCAAAATGAGTACCCTAAGGTCCTTGACTAGCTGGAAGCACTACGAGTAACCTGAAGTGGAGACAAAGCAGGTCGACTGATATAGAATCTGCCATAATGAGATATAGCTGAAGAGTAGGAACTTCTAAATCCTCCCGAACCTCGAGGCCTCTTGGCCTCCTTATCCCCTCTCTCCTGCCCGTGAATACGCTTCAACCTCCTAGCAATCTCCACAACCTGATGGAATGGAGTCTCAGTCTCCAACTCCCATTCCATACCAAATCTGAGGCTATAACCAAGTACCTCAATAAACCTGTGGACTCTCTCTATAACAATGGAAACCAAAGCAGGTGCATGACGAGATAACTCAATAAACCTCACATCATACTTGGACACAATCACACTCCCCTGGTGCAACTGCTCGAACTCAGCGCAATGCATCCCTGAGGGTCTGTGGAATAACTCCCTCAAGAAGAGATCAGTAAACCGGGACCAAGTGAGTGGTGCTACCCGAGATGGCCTACTCATCTCATAAGTCTAGCACCATCTATATGCCAACCCCGTTAGCTGGAAAGTAGTAAGGTCGACCCCCCTCAACCACATTATGCCCATAACACTCAGAATGTGGATGACACTGTTCTAAAAACCCTATGCATCCTCAGAAGGCCCACCACTAAAATGAGGAAAGTGATACTACTGGAACCACTCTAACCTCTTCTTCTCCTCAACCGACGCAATTGGCCCGACCTCGGGCTGAACCGCAATCATAGGCTTCACCGATATAACACCCGGTGCCTAATTAACATAAGCATGTTGCTCTGAAGTGTGGGTGGTGGGAGTTTGAGCTCTTCCCCCAGTCTGTAAAATAGCTGGTGCAACTGGGATCAACCTCGCTTGAACAGAGGTCCCAAACATGATCAAAAAGTGCACTAAAGTCTCTTGAAGTTCAGGGGTAGCAACAGGTGCCTCAAGTCCCTGCTCCCCAACCGGATCTACTGGTGGATCCTCAGTTGCGGCCCTAGAATGGCCTCTCACTGCGGCACGTACCCCACCTCTACCTCTACCTCTCCCTTCGCCTCTGGAAATACCGGTACCGGGGACAACGTCATCAGTAACTGAAGCTCGTGTCCTCACCATCTATGAAAAAATAGAATGACAAAGGCTAAACCTTCGAAATCAATAAATCTGCACAATAAAGAATGAAAAAAGTGGAATTTCCTAATAGTTCTGTAACCTCCTGAAGATAAGTACAGACGTCTCCGTACAGATCCACAATAATCTACTAAACTTGCTTATGACTTGCAAAACCTATGAACCTAGAGTTGTGATACCAACTTGTCATAATCCAAAATCCCACCTTAAGGGTCGTGATGGCACCTAGTTTATAAGAATATATAAGCCTATCACATAGCAATATTAAACAGAACATGGCAACTTTAAATTCAACAAGAACTGCATAATATGATAAAAAAATCTGCCAAAACATGGATACAATTAATAACTTCCCAAATCTTGGTAATATTGAGTCATAATCACTACAAGAAATACATAAGAAGTCTCAAGAATACATCACTGCTTGGAGTACATAAACAATAAGGAGTGAAATAAGACGGTGACCCCGAGGCCTGTGAGCGGAACAACGGGTATATATTGAAGTCTCTAACAGCTCTGACTCAACTCTCTAATGACCAGCATGATCCGAGGTACCTGGATCTGCACAAAAAATATGCAAAAATAGAGTATGAGTACACCACAGTCGGTACCCAGTAAGTATGAAGGCTAATCTTGGTGGAGTAGTGATAAGTTTCAAGTCACAACACTCACTAGTCAAATAACCTGTGTAATATATCAACATAAAATAGATAACAAAAAGCATACAAAAAAAAATATTAACAACCTCGAACCTCGAAGCATGTGTACCAGCAAATCAATGTAAAATACTTCAATTTTGCCAACAAAATATCAAAAGGACAGGGTCATGTGATGACATATCAAATTCCACTAATAACTCATAAAGCACAAGGCAGAAACATTTAACAAAAACACGTTTGTGATCAAAACATCAACGCTCTATTCCAACACATGAACAACAACAAGGAAACACCCAGATATATCTCATAACATTCCCCAACAAGACACCCTTATGTCGCCACATGCATATTAACTATAGAATGCCTCCCTTATGTAACGATCCGGCTGGTCATTTTAAGCAATAGCATATCCGCATTTTGAGATCATGAGTAATTTCACATAGTGTATTATGACTTGTGTGAATCACCATCTCTAGCTTTTGAGCGATTCAGAAATGATTTTAAAGGGTGACTCTCATTTAAGAAGCTCGAAGTTGAAAGAATTGACCAAGCTTGACTTCTTAAGTATTTAACCTTGGATCGTAGATTTGATGGTTTTAGTAGGTCCGGAGGGTGATTTTGGTCTTGGACGTATGCCCGATTTGTATTTGGATGTTTCTAGAAGGTATCGACACCATTTGGCAGAAGTTGAAAATTTAAAGGTTTGGAATTTTCCTAAGTTTGACCATAGTTTGACTTTAAGGCAATCAGGTTTGGATTTTGGTTTTGGGACTTGGAATAGTTCTGTTTCATCACTTTGAACTTGCCTACAAAATTTGGTATCATTTGAAGTTAATTTGATGTGGTTCGGACGCTCGGTTGCAATTCTATAAGTTCTTGAAGTTCATTAGGATTTTCAGGTATTTTGCCATCCGATTCGTGATTCTAGATATTATTTTGGTATTTTGATCACACAAGCGAGTTTGTATGATATTTTTACACTTGTGTGCATGTTTGGTTTGGAGTCCAAGGGGCTCGGGTGAGTTTCGGATAGGCTACGAACCATTTTAAACTAAGAATTTCTGGTTTTTTTGGAAGTCTACTGTCACCTGATGCTTTGTGCTTCGTGATCGCAAAGGGAAAACTGGGGATGGGGTGGTTTTCTTTATCGCGAACTCAATAGCTGGGTAGCGAACGCGGAGTGTTGGGATTGGGTTGCACGCTACGACGGGTGAAATAAGGGAGGATTTGATATTGATACGGTGGAATCGGACTGCACGCCACAACGAGTAAAATAAGGGAGTATTTGCTATTGATATGGCGGGATCGGGTTGCACGCCGCAATGGTTAAAATAGGGGAGGATTTGATATTGATACGGTGGGATCGGGTTGCGCACCGCAACGAATTGTGTGTGTTGTATTGTGTTAGCTTTTAGTATTTCTCATATGAGATTCTGAGGACGGATATTTTTGGATTTACTGATTTCGAGGATTGAATTGTTTTCATTAGTTTACTGCTTTGCCCTCATTTCCTGTTCTCCTTTCCTATTACTATTATTTTGGTGAATTAATTTTCAAGATGAACTTACTATGATGAGTCATTATCTCATACCTTGTTGAGTTGTTAGTAACATAAAGGTTTTAAGTAAAAGAATTTTTAACATGCTTATCTTACGTGACTCTTAAGCTAAAACTCGTTGTTTCATTCGGTGCTTTAGTATTATTAATCGTTGTCGTATTTCATTTTAATTGATTTCTCAACTTAAACTCCTAACCCTATCTTATGTTTTTACTTTGCTTAAAAACTATTATTATGTTTTAATTTAACAAATTCTATATTTAACTCGGTAGCTTATCCGATGCTTTATTTTATTAAAAAAAAATTATTTTTTTCACCCAAATGATTTCTAAAATAAACTCATTTTCTCATATGATTTCCACTTTATTCAAATTTGTTAGTATGCCTTATCCTATATTAATAAGTCTCTTGAACATTTTAATTAGCATTTGACACGGGTACTATATACCTGGTGTCACGACCCAAACCGATGGGCCGCGACGGGCACCCGGTACCTTACTCAACCGAGTACCAACATAACGTATCTTTTCGTATCATACTATCATAGATAACAGAGCCGGAGAGGCTGCCGTGAGATAAGTAGAATACAACATGAAATACCAACTTATACATAAGACATACGGGCCTATAAGAAAAATGTGATCTATTATATACTTAAATCATAGGCCGACAAGACCATACAAGTATCCGTATACATGACATCTGTCTACAAGCCTCTAAGAGTACATAAATACCATAAAGGTTGGGACAGAGCCCCGCCATACCAATTAACACATGTCCTAATCATACTGACCAAATAGCAACTCCGAAGCAAATGGAACGCACCAACACCTTCCGCTCAGCTGATAGCCTACTTGGAGGACTCTCGACCTGTCTATCGGGACCTGCAGACATGAAAGGCAGCATCCCCAGGCAAAAGGGACGTCAGTACAAATAATGTACCGAGTATTTAAGGAATGAAAATCAATAAATAATAGACATGAGAGAAACATGGATTAAAAGACTCAACATGTAAGTTTGAACAACTCTATGAATCATTAATATTTACAAGGCCATGCATATGCGTATAAATATCATACCATGCATAGGTATATACGTACATAACTTCATCAAGTCTCTGAGGGCGAATCCATCATATCATGTCGCCCACTGTGGGCAAATCATCAACGTATACCAACTGATCAGGTGGTGGTGCGTATATAATGCCGAAACTTTTTCCCATATCCCATATACATATAATATACATATATACGTGTATATAATGTCATCTGGCTATGGGTCAATGTAAATGAATGCAATGCATGTGAAGTACATCAATAAAATCTCTTGGAATGTCATAAGACCATTATGCCTTTGATTAATATCATGAAATAAACTTTATCAACTTATGTATTTTCTGATACCCCTGAACAGATGATAGAATAATACGACATATGGGGAATCAATAACATAGGAACCTCTAGTATTTCTATGAATAGAGTCATTTATGGAAGTTGTGCATTTGCTCGTTTCGTTTGTATCGTTTTGATCATGCCAAAAGAAAGAAGGGATAGCCTTAACATACCTAAGCCAATTCTCTTGACAATCCCTCTAATACACGTCAATTGCGACAAAACGTTTGACGGCAAGATTAGAGTAGGAAAAATATTCGTATGATATTCTTGAGAAAGATTACACCGTAGTCCCTTATAATTGCAAAATCTCACGTTGCTTAAGATGCTATGAAATCTCACGTGTTTGAATTCCTGAAGATCCATGAAAGCTCACGGTATTGAATTCTTGAAGATCTATGGAAGCACACGTTATTGAATTCTTAAAGATCTATGGAAGCTCACATTATTGAATTCTTGAAGATCTATGGAAACTCATGCTATTAAATTCTTGAAGATCCATGAAAGCTCACGTTCTTGAATTCTTGAAGATCATACTTTAGCATTTGATATAGCTAAAGTAGAGAAGCCTTAAATTGAATGGGTGTGGGCTCCACTTCATGTGGTGGCTTAGCCACACGTCCCTTAATCTTTCCATCTTATCAAAATGGTTTTAAGAGTCATAAATGGGGATGAGGGGTGCTGCCACATTAGGGAGTTAATTTTTATCCCATAATTATCCACTTTAATGCCTTAATTAATTTGTTAATCTCTAATTAACCAATAATTACCATATTATTCACATAATTAGGAATTATCTCAAATTACTTAAAATACTACTCCCGTTTAACACACTTTATACATCTTACTATCATGGTCACGTGATACCTTGTATGGTACTAGTCCATGAATACGGGGTATTATAGCTTGGACCGTATTTTATCCCCAAATTTCCAAACTTCGACGGAACTCATTTTTTTTGACTCGCTTACCCTCTCACCTTCATGAATTAACTTATCACTTGTTTGAAATAGCATAATGCTTATAGTTTCAAAATAATCTCATTCTCGAACTTACATCGATTAACTTACGACGAACTTCAACGTACGAAAATGCAGCATGCAATATCTCATTTCCGAGCTTAGATCAATTTACTTATTGCGTACTTCCACGTACGAAAGTATGGGGTGTAACATCATTCCCCCCTTTGGAACATTCGTCCTCGAATGTTGGCTGATGCACTTATCATTTTCATAACCTATATCTTCCGAATACTTTAGTACTCCTCTTGTCATCTAGGCAACTGTTTTGTGAATGAATCCCAAAGACCAGGGCATTCCCCCCCTTTAGGCTTCTTTCTCACACCACGACTCGTGGTCGGAATCCTTCCAATCTTGTAACTGTTGCTACCTTTTATCATGCAGCCTGTACAACCCTGACGTTGTAAGTGCGCCTATGCGACTCTTATCTCCTTGGTCCTCCAGCTTTTGGCCAATCTCTAGGCCTCACTTGGTAAACATATACAGAGCTTAATAAGATGTCCCTCTGTAGGTATACTGAAGTTCTTCGCTCGGTACTTTATCGAATTACAAATATTGTTATATCTTATTTCATAGACCTGGTTATTCATCCGTATGACTTTACTACATCTAGGTAGGTCATACTATACCATAACTCTTACCTTGGTTTTATTATTATCGAGGTGTGCTACCCAATTCCAGGTTACTCTCTCGCTTCTTAACATACATGTATAAATCTAAGTCCTTCAATGCTTCCTTATTATTGTTCATCTAAAGGATGAAATCCTTATCTCCTCTCATACGTTGGAACTTTATCCATCTATTGTCGATTCACCTTAACGTTGATCCATAATCTACCACTAATAACTTGGCCTCTTATGTAACACTGCCGCTAGGGCTCACATCTCATCGGGGACATCTGGAGTAATTAGACTAATCCACATAGGGGTGATACTATCCTTCCATAACCGTATTTCATAGCATCCCAATGTGATTCACTTACGTAGGTATTTTAATCCAGTACAATTCTTGAAATCCCCTTTTTTTTCTTCAAATCATTACTCAATCGAAAGCCCAAACGTCATCCTTTATTTGTCACAATTACACCCTCTATTATCAGGGTAGCATTCTATCTCTTCTAAATGCTACTAGTCATAGACTACTTTGAGTTCATTCAGGCTATACTGATCTTTCTACAATTTAGAGAAACCATCAGCTCTTTTGTTTTCATGGGCTTAATCCTGAGGACTTATCTATTCTCATCACCTTCTCACTCGCCCTTTCTTATCCTTACTCCTGTCTTCTAGAACCTTGTCATTTTACTATACAATAGCTTGCAACCTACGCATATCTATCTATACTACTTGTAACCTCTCTTCAACCTACTTGCACCGTAGATTTCGTTATGTTATTCTGGAACATCAAGCGAGACATCACATCGTTTCTAACTCTTCTTCACTCTCTTAACTAGACCTCTTGATACTTAGAAACCATAGGTTGGAAGATATGTTACTGACGATGCCGCTATCATTCCTGGATACTGAATCCCCGCGCTTCTAGCCTTCTATCCAAAGTATGGACTATTCATAACCTTCTATATTTGAGTATCTCGTACGTTGTTCACATTTACCTTACTTACCTTAAAATCTCGCATCACATCTTCTATCTCTTTCATGACCTCCTTTCCACATAGGTATAATTCATATTCACAACTTGAAACTCTATTATAATACTTGCACCTCTAGTGTATACACAATCCGGTGAGAGCTTCATACTGACTTCTTATAAGGCTGGTTCTTCGTCTAACTGGCTTTCTTGTAGAGCCATTATAGAATATGGTTGTTGTATTATCTCTCTTGCACCTTTGATATTAAGAGTGATTCTGCCATGTTCTCAAGCACAATTTCTATAATTTTCTAGGTCCAATAATCAGACTCCTGATTTACTTCATTGATGTAACTCTTTAGTTTCCTCTTCCTTCTGATCAGCCTTTATGTAGGCTTAAGCTATCTTCTGATCTGTGGCTCATGGTATTAGTCATTACTTTAGCCTTACATAGACGCTATGGAATATCCATGATACAATCTTCTAACAATTCAATCCTTTGTCTAGGACCTAAGCTCAATTCTTTCCTTTAACTTATAGAGGAATCTTCTACGGTTGTATGATTGTCAACATATATGCTGCATGGATAATACTCCAAACTCTTAAGTGCGTTCATAACGTAACTAACTCTGGATCATTAATCGAATAATTCTTTTCGTTCCTTCTCAGCTTTCTTTAAATGTAAGCAATTATTTTTCCTGGTCTTCCTGCCCCATTGCTGCGTGCATACTTAGCTTACCTTAGTGCCCACACATATTGGAATTCCATACAACTCATATGATCTTGAATATCAATTCTGATTTTACTCCCCGTTCATTAGCCACGGTAGGTACCACTTTCTTATGGAGTGCATGCAATGTTGTTGTGAGACTATTATTATAAGACCATTCCCTCTTTGGGTCACTGAGCTTAGCTTGAATCCTTCTTCCTTACTTCCTCAGCTAGTCTTTCATTGTAGTACTTAGGGAGGACCTTCTGTCTTTTGTAAAGCTGCGAGCTTATTACATCATATACTCCACGAAATTTTTTTGATGTCCTTCCTCGTCTATAATTATCCGTAGTTACTTACCTCCACACCCTTGTGCTTGTAGGGTTGCTTCTGAACTGATATTTTGACTGTCTTTCCAGTTGCACTCTCTTTTATTTCCGTAACACCAATACGGTACCTTTAACTACCCCAACTCCTATCTGAATATTTCTCAAGGATCACGATATCATTATCTGTGAGACTGAATTAACTATGTCGGGGTTCACTATGTTTATCTTGCATGATCTGCTGATTTGTCCGTATCCTCTTGTCTAGCCATAACTACGCTCTTCCTGAATCAGCTACTAACTACTCGTTGGCCCATTCTCATATCAATATTCCGTGTAATCTTTCTTGGGTTATTTCTTTACGTCTCGCACAAGCTCCTTCTTCATCAATAACATCTCGGTCAGGAACCCTTACTTTCTCTCCTTGACATCGTGTTTGCATAATGTTCTGGAATCATAGCATATCCGTAGGCTTTGAATAAGTGCAATCTCATCCCTTTCTCATTTGTATCACATTCATCATTTACCATTCCATAGTTACTAGAACCATTTAATTCTCATTTCATGCCATATCACTCCATATTCCCCCCTTTAGGGGAGTACTAAGAATTGGAGCTACGACAATCTACGTATAGATGTTTTACCTCTTCATCTTAGGTGTCTTTCCACATCATCGATGATCCTTACTCGCCTCACGATAATCCTTCTGTACCAAGGATAACGAAATTCCTTACTCGCGAGGGTGACAATTAGTGTAACTGGCACATACAGTCCCTTAAGCTTAACTTTGCTCACCTTGCTTGCTTTAGGGAAGTGTCTTCCTAAATGACCTTTAAAGGGTATTCTTCTGTCGTCCATTCTATTATCACCGGGACGCAATCTCTGAAATTCTCATGATGCCGACTATTACTCAGTCCCTAGTTCATGTTTAGTTTATCTTGTTCACCAGCCCATACTGATTTCTATTATTCTCGGGTATAACTTTTCCTTTTGGTAATCATGTTAGAGTCACAAACTTATTTCTCAAAATGAGGATATGACTTTATGGCCTATACTTTTTTGGTGTCTCAAGGCCTGTCACCTCTCGTATGTTCCTTCACTTGATTATAGACTCTGTAATACTGTCATTTATTTTTAATCTACCGTTGTCATCCATGTAGCACATCTTACTCATAATGCTTTATTAACTCTTTCCTTATTTCCCTGCTAATATTTCTGTCTATCACTTTATTCTGAAAACTTCAACAAGACATTATTTTGCTTTTAGCTCCCCTTGCTCCATCCACTAACTCTTGAGGACACCTAACATTCTCCCTCTATTAGGGACGGGAGCCACACTAAGGTAATATTTATCTCTTCCAGGCTTTCAGTGCCTATCTTTGTAAAAATATTTCTGAACATTCTAGTATTCATATCTAGATGTACTATTCTAGACTGCACTATCTAGGTGTCTCACAAGGAGATATATTAGCACATTTGTAATATCCTTCGGAAATGTCAACTAACTCAAACAATCCATTTACCATTTTGGGTTTCTCTAACCCCAGCTGGATCCTGATATCTCGTCCTTCTCTTAAACTATATATGTTAGCTCCCTTAGGGCATAACTGAGATGGGTATGGCCAATTGTACATACATCTTTTACTATTGAAGGTAACTCAAAATGCTTATATCTCTCTTCCTGAATGGTAAATAATGATTATCTTCATTAACTGGGTACCTCGTACCCTTCTTCACCTTGCTTCTTTTACTTGCTGAAACTTGTGTATACCTTCCGATTCTGTTATTCCTTTTTACCGTAAGAGTGGATAAGTATTCTTACCTTAAAGCTCCTTATGAAGAACCTTACACCTTTTAGTACACACATGATCTGCTGAAGACCTCACATTTACTCATCATAAGCATGATGCAAAATCGAGTTCCTCTTACTCAACACTTCCATAACTATATCTCTTACCAACCGTCTTTCTAAATGTAGGCATCATTATATTACGAATAAGATAGAGTTTAGGAAATTGAGTTCTTACAACTGAGCTCTACCACATAATCTAGAGTAAGAAGAAAGAGTGACAGTCCTAAATGCCCTATAGCCTCCTGCTTATAAGTGTGGTGCACAACACACCCATAAACAAGACTCTACTAGACACGGCTTGTAGACTTCCTAGGACAGAACTGCTCTGATACCACTTTTGGCACGACCCAAACCGATGGGCCGCGATGAGCACCCGGTACCTTACTCAGCTGAGTACCAACATAACATATCTTTTCGTATCATACTATCATAGATAACTGAGCCGGAGAGGCTGCCATGAGATAAGTAGAATACAACAAGAAATACCAACTTATACATAAAACATATAGGCCTATAAGACCAATGTGATCCTTTATATACTTAAAACATAGGTCGACAAGGCCATACAAGTATACGTATACATGACATCTGTCTACAAGCCTCTAAGAATACATAAATACCATAAAGATCGGGATAGAGCCCCGCCATACCAATCAACACATGTCCTAATCATACTGACCAAATAACAACCCCTGAGAAAATGGAGTGCACCAACATGTTCTGCTGAGCTGATAGCCTACTTGGAGGACTCTCGACCTGTCTATCGGGACCTGGGGGCATGAAACGCAGTGTCCCCAGGCAAAAGGGACGTCTGTACAAATAATGTACCGAGTATGTAAGGAATGAAAATCAGTAAATAATAGACATGAGAGAAACATGGAGTAAAAGACTCAACATGTAAGTTTGAACAATTCTGTGAATCAATAATATTTACAATGCCATGTATATGCATATAAATGTCATACCATGCATAGGTATATGCGTACATAACATCATCAAGCCTCTGAGGGCATCCCATCACATCATCTCGGCCACTGTGGGTAAATCATCAATGTATACCAGCTGATCAGGTGGTGGTGCGTATATAACGCCGTAACTTTTTTCCATATCCCATATACACATATTCGCGTACATAACGCCATCTGGTCATGGGTCAATGTAAATGAATGTAATGCATGAGAAGTACATCAATAAAATCTCTCAGAATATCATATAACCATTATGCCTTTGATTAATATCATGAAATAAACTTTATCAACTTACGTATTTTCTGAGACCCATGAATAGATGATAGAATAATAAGACATATAGGGAATCAATAACATAGGAACCTCTAGTATTTCTATGAATAGAGTCATTTATGGAAGTTGTGCATTTGCTCGTTTTGTTTGTATCGTTTTGATCATGCCAAAAGAAAGAAGGGATAGCCTTAACATGCCTAAGCCAATTCTCTTGACAATCCCTCTAATACACGTTAATTGTGACAAAACGTGTGACGGCAAGATTAGAGTAGGAAAAACATTCGTATGATATTCTTGAGAAAGATTACACCATATTCCCTTATAATTGCAAAATCTCACGTTGCTTAAGATGCTATGAAATCTCACGTGTTTGAATTCCTGAAGATCTATGAAAGCTCACGGTACTGAATTCTTGAAGATCTATGGAAGCACACGTTATTGAATTCTTAAAGATCTATGGAAGCTCACATTATTGAATTCTTGAAGATCTATGGAAGCTCACGCTATTAAATTCTTGAAGATCCATGAAAGCTCACGCTCTTGAATTCTTGAAGATCATACTTTAGCATTTGATATAGCTAAAGTAGAGAAGCCTTAAATTGAATGGGTGTGGACTCCACTTCATGTGGTGGCTTAGCCACACATCCCTTAATCTTTCCATCTTATCAAAATGGTTTTAAGAGTCATAAATGGGGATGAGGGGTGCTGCCACGCCAGGGAGTTAATTCTTATCCTATAATTATCCACTTTAATTCCTTAATTAATTTGTTAATCCCCCATTAATCAATAATTACCCAATTATCCACATAATTAGGAATTATCTCAAATTACTTAAAATACTACTCGCTTTTAATACACTTATACACTTTACTATCATGGTCATGTGGTACCTTGTATGGCACTAGTCCATGAATACGGGGTATTATAGCTTGAACCGTATTTTATCCCCAAATTACCAAACTTCGACGGAACTCATTTTCTTTGACTCGCTTACCCTCTCACCTTCACGAATTAACTTATCACTTGTTTGAAATAGAATAATGCTTATAGTCTCAAAATAATCTCATTCCCGAACTTACGTCGATTAACTTACGATGAACTTCAACATACGAAAATGAGGCATGTAACATCTCATTTCTGATCTTACATCAATTTACTTATGGCGTACTTTCACGTGCGAAAATATGGGGTGTAACACCTGGTAGCACGGGGATTTTGCCATGCGAAAGTAATTTGAAATATGTGGGCACAAGATGCCATGTGTGTAAGATTTGCAAGTTGTGACTTATGATCTGAGATTACGAGAAGTGGTACCTGGGGTAATTCTTGTTGAAATTTGTTCTCTAGGAATGATTTGATTGATTGAGTTGTCATCGTTTTCCCTTACGTGGACACATTCCTATTTCATCTATACCCCGACTATGTTGTTGCTTAATTACTTGGTTGTTTCTCATTGCCATTTGTGCTCCCATTATTTTCACTGTTGATTGTATTTGAAACCCTTCTGCTATTGGCCTTATATTGATGTTATTTCCTTGTTAGCCTTATGTTATATCCCGCACAAGTTTACATGTCTGGTAGGCGTCTTGACCTAGACTCATCACTACTCTACCGAGGTTAGGCTTGATACTTACTGGGTACCACTGTGGTGTACTCATGCTACGCTTCTGCAGATTTTTGTGCAGATTCAGGTAAATTCGGATCGGGTTGGTTTTAAGACTTATGCCTGTGCGGCTGGAGACTTCAAGGTATACCTGCTAGACGTTCTCAGGCTCCGAAGTCACCTTCTGATATATTTTATTTCCATTGTTTCTTATCATTCCGGGACAGTGATGTATTGTTAATTCTAGTGACTCTTAGAAAAGCTTATGACTTGTACTACCGGTTTTAGGGTATTGTATCGTGTTGTGATTGTTGACTCAATTTAGTAATTTCGGTTTCATGCTCATTAGTTATTTAGTTGAAAATCTATCATTTAATCAGCAAGTGTTAGGCTTACCTAGTTTTAGAGACTAGGTGTCATCACTACATCCTAAGGCGGGAAGTTGGGGTCGTGACACCTTATGTCGCTGCATGCACATAAATAGACACTCTTATCTTGTCGCATGCACATTAACGGTGGAATGCCTCCCTTATGTCACCACATGTGCATCTTATTAACAAAACAATAATAAACCCGCACAATACGTACACATGTGCCAGAATATCACCAAAACAACAATACCAAAGACACATCAAGATATATCCCACGACTCAACAATAAATCATAACAATAACATAGGAGTGCGGGGAGTATTCAACAACAAAGCATGGTACACATAGCAAACAACCCCAATTCAAGGCATATTAATATCCGAAGTTCTAATTTGGTCATGAACCACACATACGCCCGTGTACACACTCATCACCTCATGTACACGTAATTTCACATAGCACAAATATACAAATTAGACCAAATCCTAAGGGGTAATTCCCCCACACAAAATTAGGCAAGATACTTACCTCAATTAGGCCAAATCAATACTCTAAAAATGCTTTTTCTTTAAAATTCACATCTGCTTAGCTCAAATCTAGCCAAAAATAACTTAATAATATAAAAAAATACAAGAGAATTTAATTTCAATTAGTAAAGTTAAGATTTTTATACATTTTTCCAAAAGTCAACAAAAGTTAATCCGGGCCCGTCTGGTCAAAACCCGAGTCAAGGGGTAGTTCCCAATAATTTATAACCCCACGAGTCCAAATATATGATTGATTTTCAAATTAGAGTCCAATTTGACCCTCAAATCGCAAATTTTTATTTTTCAAAATATTGTAAAAAATGCCCCAAATATTCTTTTCACATCTCATGATTTTGATATTAAATTTCATAAATAATCATGTTATAATATCAAAATTGAGTCCAAATCACTTACCCAATATCTCTGTGTGAAAATCCCCTCCTAAAATTGCCTCCCACCGAGTTTATAGCTCAAAATGTGATAAAATAATACTACGTCCCGAAATCCCATCTTTTAACCCAGCTGCAGATGTCGCATTTGCGACCTTGGATTTGCAAATGCAACTATCACAAATGCAACCTTTGGCTCACAAATGTAGAGACTTACCACCCCCAGGAAATGTCTCAAATGCGAATACCACATCCCAAATGCGATCCTCGCCATCATCGCAAATACGATCAAGTGACCGCAAATGCGGTCTGCCCTGCCCAGGTTCTCCTTCGCAATTGCGAGGCTGGCTTTGCAAATGCGAAGCCTGACACTCCCAGCCCACTTTCTCAATTGCGATATATCCATCACAAATGCGAACTGGTGCTTCATTTGCGAGACCTTCAGCACCAGCCAAAACTAGCAAATCTAAACATCAAACTAAATGGTCCGAAAACGTGTGAAACTCTCCCAAGCCACCGGGGCTCCACACTAAATATTCACACAAGTATAGAAACATCATATGAACTCATTCTCTAGATCAAAACACCAAAATAACATCCAAAACTACGAATCTAATATCAAAACACATAGAAATCAGAACGAAACTCAAAAACTTCTAAAATCACAACCAAACGTCTGATTCCTATCAAACCAACTCATAATGACACCAAACTTTGCACACAAGTTCTAAATAAAAAACAGACCTATTCCAATTCCCGAAATTAAAATCTGAACCCAATAGCCACAAAGTCAATGCATGGTCAAACTTAGAAAATTTCTAAACCTCCAAATTCCCAATTTTCAGCAAAAAGAGCCAAATCAACCTAGCAACCTCTGGATTCAATTTCGAGCATACTCCTAAGTCCAAAATTACCATACAAACCTATTAGAACCATACAAATACCTTTTGTGGATCATTTTTATAAAAGTCAAACTTTGATCAACATTACCAACTTAAGCTTCCAAACTAAGAACCAAGTGCTCCAAATCAATCCAAAACCTTTCCGACACTAAACAAATCATCTCCGCAAGTCACATAATCATAAATACACACAGGGAAAGCTTCGAAAGGGTAAATGGGGCTCAAATATATAAAATGACCGGTCGGGTCATTACAAACTATAACAAGATTTTACAATTTATGATACCAAGTAAAATACTCTAAAACCACTACACACTCAAAAGAAGTAACCCTCTTTGGGTTTTTCCTCCTCACTGTAATACCGCTCAAACTCTCTATACTTCTTCTCACAGAATATTTTTCTTCTTACTTTATGAATTGCTATCTTTCTCTCCGATTGTGGTGTGTCTTACAATTGAGAGCAAAGGCACCATCTATAATGCGTAGGATTATTTTATTGATGTCATCAGTGATGTTATGTTAGTAGTACAAGTTAAATACCACAATGTGAAACCAAAGGAAGATCTGCCGAAAGAATCTTCCTTACTGCGCACTTGGTTGGCTTGACATTTCAAAACCAAAGGAAGTTTTCTTCCTTTCACATGGCCATGGGATGGATCCATAAAATCTCCCCTCCGATCGTATGCACCTGAATGAGGTATCTCCAATTTTTTCTTATAGAGTTCATGCTGACAAATTCTTGGCAGACTACATGACTCGATTGAGTTAGAGGAGATCAGTTCTGATGACTTGATTATGCATTAATGAGTTTTGAAGAATTTACCATGGTTATGGCCACGACCCGGACTTGATGTTTTCTACAGGTATAAAAGGTTTATTGTGTGTGGTGATGTTCTCCTAAACCTAGTTAAATGAAAGGTTCTCGGTTGATTAGGTGTTCAACTTGCTTGTGGTTCAGAGTTAATTATGAAATTTTCGTATTTTCACGAGTTAGCATGTTAGTAGCGGTGCGCCGTGTGGGGGTGAAAGTTGCGAGTTCAAGGTTGAGGTTTAGTTTTGAAGGGAAGGATATGGGTTCTTGATGGCACAGATGATTTCAGGTGTTTAAGAGAATGCTGGCACTATTTGATGTTGCCGAAGGAGAGTGTGCATGTTAGCAGGTACATTGTGTTTGACTTGTGGGTATTTTTCTGTAAGATGATAGAGTATGAGTGACATATCATCCATTTGATTAGCGGTGTTGAGATCGGATATGGAAATTCTGGTATTCATGAGGTTCAGAGACTGGATGTTCTCGTAGGCAGTATATTTCTTTTATTGCGAATTGTGAAGAAATGTTGAGGATTGGATAATTGATGGTATGTGTTATGGATAGCTTGCTATGGACTTTTGGAAGGTTAGTTACTTGTTTAGGAATTATCGAAATTTGGTTAGGGGGTTATTTGTGAGCCTAATGAGAATGTGTATTCTATATTGGATCGGACTTGCTTGCTCTTGCACAACTATTACCACAGGTATATCATCGGGCAGGGCAGAATAGATGTTATTCGTTCCTTGGTCTATGCTATGTGTTTCTCTATTATTCTATGACGGGTTGTGAGGGTTACATGATTATTTGCACGCATATTGTAATTTCCTTTTGGCCTTATGGTGTTATGGGCAAGATGGTCGTCGTGATGATGATTTGCTTATTGCACCATAGTTTTATCTTTCTCAATATTGTTTTATGCCTAATCCTCTTCCCACAGCTATATTTGTGCACTCTGTCATGCTTGATGTTGACGCACATATGATTAGTGAACCTGAGCATTATGGCTCGATTGGTACCCCTATGTGGATTGATATGATTGGATCGGGTTACGTACCACAGCAGTAGTGTATGGGATCGGGTTGAACGCTGCAACATTACAGTGATGAGATGTAATTCCTTATGATTATTTCGTGTGTTTTGCTTCTACTTTGTGGAAAATAGTTCATAGGAAGATGTGAATAGTACCCCACCTGCTTAACTTGCTTGGTAGCCTTCTTTTTTAACTTTCCTACTATTATCTGTCATATCTAAATCATTACTTATTTGGTGTACGGAACCGTGTTGTGTGGGGATTCACAAGACTTTTGGTGTGACTTGTCGTTTAGGCTGCTTGTATTGGCAGAGATGAGGTTTCTAGACCTGAGATTTGCACTATCGTATTGGGATAAGGAATGTTTGGGAGAATGATACCATAATTCCGCTCACAATATTGTCTCGGCGGAGTGATATAGGTGGTCATTGTATTTATTGTCAGACAGAGCCATGGAATTGTCATCATGGTATGATAAGGGTGGCTATCCAACGGATGATATGTGATGGCCTGGGGGTATATTATTGATAATATTTGTGTGATGATGTGATTTTTCCTTGCGTGTGTCATGCACATTACATGACTTACTGTGCTGTTTCTAATGAGTTACTCGATGTCTTTGATGTTAGTTGATGACTTGGATTGTAATAGTACACTTGCACATACATACACCGTAACATGTCATTTATACCAGTTCAGGAATATGAAACTGGTATAAATCGCCTCTAAGATTTTAGGGTTGGGAATTTGAAAGAATGAGCAAAAATCCTGTTTTCCCTTCTTAAGTCGAGGCGTAGAATTGCGACCCTTTGATCGCAATTGCGAACCACTCACCCTAGTACTACTTCGAAAATGCGAACAATATGTTCAATGTGAACCTGACAGGAACCTTAATAGTTTGCAAATGCGAACATTGACTTCGCAATTGCGAGATCAGAGGATGCACCAGAACCAGACTTCACCAGCAATGCTTCTAAGTCCAAAATCACTCTGTAGCCTATCTGAAACTCACCCGAACCCTCGGGGCTCCAAACCAAACATGCACACAAATCCAAAAACATTATATGAACTCGCTCGCGCGATCAAAACACCAAAATAACACATAGAACTACGAATCGGATATCAAATTAAATGAAATTTTTAATGAAATTTAAGAATTTCTATTTTGACAACCGGACGTCCAAATCACGTCAATTCAACTCCATTTTGCGCCAAACTTTGTAGACAAGTCATAAATATAGGAATGAACATATACTAAGCTCCGGAACCAAAATTCGGACACGGTAGCAATAAAGTCAAAATTCGATCAAATTCATAAATTCTTTAAACTTCAAATTTTCAATAAATTGTGATAACTCAAGCTAGGGAACTCCGAATTCAATTCCGGGCATACTTCCAAGTCCCAAATCAAGACATGGACCCATCGGAACCGTCAAAATATGGATCTGGGTCCGTTTGCTTAAAATGTTGACCGAAGTCAACTCAAATAGATTTTTAAGGCATGAATTCATATTTTAATCCATTTTTCACATAAGAGTCTTCGAGAAAAAAATCTCGGACTGTGCACACAAATCGAGGAAGGCTAAAAGGATCTATTTAAGGTCTCAAAATATAGAATTAAGGGTTAATACTCTTGATGACCTATCGGGTCATCATAATTGAGTTATTTTCCCGTTTTATTATATTGTTATTGAGATTCTTGTACACATTATGGCTGAGCTGTGGGCTATCTATGGTGGTGACATTGATATTGTTATTTTATAAATGTTGTGGCCTATATGTTGTGTTATTGTGATTTTGGCACATGCTGATTTATTGTGTGGATTGATTGTTGCTATGTGGAGCATAAGTGTGGCATTTCAGTGTTGATTGATTAGGTGGAGCGATATAGGTGGCTATTGATATATTGTCTGGGTGAAGTGATATGGGTAGCTATTGATATATTATCTGGGCGAAGTAATATATGTGGCTATTGATATATTATCTCGGCGGAGCGATATGGGTGGCTATTGTATTTATTGTCAGACAGAGCCATGGAATTGTCATCATGGTAAGATAAGGGTGGCTATGCCATGGATGATATGTGATGGCCTGGGGGTATATTATTGATAATATTTGTGTGATGATGTGATTTTCCCTTGTGTGTGTCATGCACATTACATGACTTACTGTGTTGTTTCTAATGAGTTACTCGATGTCTTTGATGTTACTTGATGACTTGGGTTGTAATAGTATACTTGCACATTCATACACCGTAACATGTCATTTATACCAGTTCAGGAATATGAAACTTGAATATTAATTGATCATGCACATATTTTCTTGTATATTTGTTTTCATTGTGATAGTTAGCCTATGATCATGCTAGGCGGATAGTGATAGTGAGCCTGTGACTATGTCGGGTAGATTAAGATATTGGCATATGAGTCATCTGTAGAGCACGTGAGTTATCCGTGTGCTTGCGATTGATAATATGGGTACAAGTTTCCATATGTATATAATTAGTAATTTGGGACTCGTGGCTCGTGGTTATGAGGTGAGTTACCTCAGGGTGATTATGTTGTATACCTTGTGTTAGAACGGCTTGATTATTTGGTTGTCACTTATCTCCTTATTTTGTTTCACTGATATCTTAACGGTTTTCTGATCACTTTACATCTTTTATCACATGTTTATTCCCTGATTCCATTTGCTGATTCTTAATTTCATTATTAGTTTTATATTGATATACCGCACAAGTTATTATGTCCATTATTAGTTTCTTTGATCACAAGGATTCAAGGTAGAGCTGCTCGATCTCTGCAATCCCTTGGAGTCCTTTTCCTTTTATTTGTACTGTTAATTCGCTATCCGAATAGTATTGCCTTTTGTTTTGAGATATTTCTATGTATTCAACTAAAGTTCATGATTCTATACTACATAGTATTGCGAAGATCGTTGTGATTATTGTCGCGTAGGCTTGTATTACCTTTATTTTGGTATTTATGTCAAACTCTGCTTTAATTGGTTTAACTATTGTAGGTAATCAACTTACCTAGTTTTAGAGACTAGGTGCCATCACGATCCTTAAGGTGGGATTTTGGATAGTGACAAGTTGGCATCAGAGCTCTAGGTTCATAGGTTCTACGAGTCACGAGCAAGTTTAGTATTGTCTTGTGGATCGGTACGGAGACGTCTGTACTTATCTTAGAGAGGCTACAGAATTATAAGGAAAATTCTACTTCCTTCATTCTTATCCTACGGATTTATTGACTTTTGAGTTTGAGCCTTTGTATTTCTATTCTCTCACAAATGGTGAGGACGCACACTACCGGATTAGCTGAGCAGATACCCACTCCCGCTGCTAGAGTCACGTGAGGCTGGGGCTAGGGTAGAGGCCGAAGAGGGGCACGTGCTACATCCAGAGCAGCAATTGAGGGTTGACCAGTAGCTCCAGTTTGGGGTAAGGCACCTGAGGCGCCTGTTGCTACACCTGGACTTTAGGAGACCCTAGCACATTTTCCTGAGCATGTTAGGAACTTTGGCTTATGCGAGATTATTTCCAGTTGCACCAACTAGATCTCACACTGAGGGAGCATCTCACACTCCCGTGGTCCGTACTCCAGAGCAGCGGGTCCATGTTGATCAGGCTCCGGGAGTTATGACCACATAGCCCGCATAGCCTGTTATCCCGGTTCAGTCTAAGGTCAGGCCTGAGGCATCAGAGGTGTTACACCCTATATTTATGTACGTAAAAATGCGTCGTCAGCAAACTAATGTAGGACCAAAAATGAGATAATATTTAAAAGTATATAAAGTAAGTTAATCATGTTACCTATGAGGTTACAAATATTGAAGATCATGAACAACAAGTAAAAAGAGGGTTGGACAGTTCAGAAGCTAAAGCAATTGAATAAAACAATGTTTCGTCGAAAGTCGACAAGTTGGGAATATTATAACATGTACCTTTGGGGTGAGACTAGGGTGATTAACATGATAAGGAGATTATGTTATGATTTATATTAGTGTATGACATCCGTGTGTTATGTTTTAATGTCAAGCGAGTTGTGGAACAAAAGTTGATGAAAGTCATCACAAGTTACACTCATAAGTTTTACTGAAACTTTGGGTCAAATGTAACTGCAATTTTCTCCCAATATACTTAGAGTTATGGGGTGTTCCACCCATCAAATTAAATATCTATGAGTCTATTTACCAATGCATTAAACCGTTTGTCAATATGACATCGGAGTAGTGAGATATGGGCATTTTTGCGATACTGCGCAAGCTGCTAGGTGACAAGTAGGTGTGTCACCTACTTGCTTAAATGAAAGCCCAAAAATGGGCCATTTCGGGTCGTCCAAAGAGGCCTTTTAAAGGCCTATTTTCTTCATATATTAGACTTAAAATAGAGCATAATAACCAGACATAAGCTCTGCAAAGAATTCTCCCAAAAATTTCCCACAAACCCTAATTGATTTTCTCTCCTTTTCAAGTTCTAATTGGAGGTAAAACCTAGAGTTTGAAGAACCAATATAGGAGCTGAGTTATCCAACAAATAAGGTGAGTTTACTGCTCTCTTTCATCCAGTTTTTCTTCTATAAATTCATGGTAAGTCGTTCTATACTTGTGAGAACTCACAGGACGGTGATCGGAAGCCGTGAGTTCGAGTTATTCACTTGTAGCGGACTATTTTGTGGACTGTTTTGTGTTGCTGTTGGGCTGCGTGTTTTACTGCTGTTTTGTGGAGTTTTGGATGAGGAAGGAAGTGTAGAAACACCATATAAATGTAGGGTGGTTGGCTGGTCTTTCGTCATAACATTTTCGGGTCGTTTGACACTACTACGGTGGTCGTTTTGTGTATGAAGAGATTGGGGTGTGTTGGGCTGTTTTGTAGTATTTGATGGTGTATATAGGGCTGGAAAATGATGTATATATGTTGTCATTGTTCTGTTCTTGTATTGTTGGTGTTATCTTGAATTTGGAGGAAGTAAGGATTATAGGGGAGATGCTGCCCGTTTTAATACAAAATAAGTTTGTCGTTCGTTGTGCGATAGTTGTACCTTTCGTAACTTAATGATAGTATTATTATCATTCTTGTAGATTAAGGTGCGAAGAGGTGAGTTCAACTTGCTGATTGGAAATATTGTGATAAGGTATGTTAAGGCTAAGCCCTTCCTTCATTTTGGCATGATCTCGTAACTACATGTGTTAATAATGAGACATAAAGAGAAGTTCGTATTCATGAATTTATTCACATTATTCTAGTCTCATAAGTTACAATATTATTCCTTATCGAGACTTCATATTCAGTTTAGTTTTGTCTTTATTCAGTCAAGAGAGCAGAGGGTCTATATATATATACAGTATTACACTATTTTCACCACCATCGAGCTATAATCGGTGGGCAGGCATCTATTGGGCAACCTCTGATCAGATGGTAAGTTATATATACCGAGCCTACTGTGGCCGAGCGCCTATGAGCGAGCCCAGGATGGCCGAGATACAGAGCCCAGTATGGCCGAGCGCCTATGAGCGAGCCTACTACGGCCGAGCATTTACACGTACCGAGCCTTATAGGGCCGGACATTTATTTTACTTACTATATTGAAGGAGTTTAGTCACTATCAGCAGGTAAGTATATCTCCAGATCATCTTTGACTCCCAGTTACTTCCAGTTATTATATTATCAGTTCAGTTTCGATTTTCAGTTATGTTATTGCCTTACATACTCGGTACATTATTTCGTACTGACGTCCCTTTTCCGGGGACGCTGTATTTCATGCATGCAGGTTCAGATAGACAGACGAGTAGACCTTCTCAGTAGGTGTTTCCAGAGTTTAGCCTGATCGGTAAGCTCCACATCCTTCGGAGTTATCGGGTCTAGGTTTTTGTGTGCATCTTATGTATGTATTTATATATATAATATGGGTAGGTGAGTTTTGTGTACATCTTATGTATACCTATATATATGTTATGGATAGGTCGGGGCCCTGTTCCGATCACAATATATCTATCAGTAGAGGCTTGTAGACATATCCTGTTGGTTAGTGCAGTATGTTGGGTTTGTAGGCCTAGTATGTATATTTGATGGTTTGTCAGCTATAGTAGCTATGATGGCCTTGTCGGCCTAGCTTTATATTGATATTTAGTTAGCGCTAGTTTCCATTCAGTTTTATATTTTGCTTCGCAAACTGTCTTGCAAGGTGGCCCCATGGCCAAAGTATGACATTATATGTTCAGAGTCCTTTAGTCGCAATTTGGTACGCCAGGTTAGGTGAGGCACCGGGTGCTTGTCTCGCTCCTAGGTTCGGGGCGTGACAAACTTGGTATCAGAGCAGTTCTGTCCTAGGAAGTCTACAAGCCGTGTCTAGTAGGGTCTTGTTTATAGATGTGTTGTGCACCACATTATATAAGCAGGGAACTACAGGGCATTTAGGAGTTGGTTACCCTTCTTTGAAATCTAAATCGTGCTATAGAACTGAGTTATAGGAAATTTGAATTAAACTTATGTGTTGGTGTTTGCATGCACAGATGACGGTGACTAGGAAGACTACGGCTAGCCAGAGGAGAGATACAGCAGCAGGTGAGGGGACCAGCAGGGTACCCCCAGTAGATGGGGCCCAGTCTGAGGCTCAAGGCGAGACCCCTACTCAGCCATTACCGGTTCCTCCACCAACTATGGAGATTCCTAGGGAAATCGCACATCCAGTTCCCCCTCCACTTCCATCATATCAGGACTTGAGGAGTGCGGTGCATTTGTTGACACAGTTGGTAGCTACCCAGCAACAGGCTAGGGCATCAGCTACTGCAGGAACTTCTGAGGGGTCTGGGAGTTCAAGGGTCCGAGAGTTTATTGCTTTGAGTCCCCCAGAGTTCACGGGGACAGATCAGAGGGAGGACCCGCATGATTTCATAGATCATCTTCACAGGATCTTTCGTGTTATGCATGCCACGGAGAAAGAGGCAGTTGAGCTAGCAGCTTTTCGACTCCGAGATATAGCCATCCTTTGGTACGAGGGATGGGAGAGGTCCAGGGGAAGTGATGCACCTCCAGCTATTTGGGAGAATTTTTCATATTCCTTCCTTGACCAGTACTTACCACGGGAGATCCGACAGGCTCGAGTCGATCAGTTTCTAGCCCTCAAGCAGGGTAATATTAGTGTTCGAGAGTATAGTCTCCATTTTGACTCATTGGCCAGATATGCACCATCCATAGTTGCTACTATGCGGGACAGGATTCACAGGTTTATAGCAGGGTTAGCCCCAGAGTTAACCGAGGCATGTGCCACCGCTGCATTGCAGGATAGTATGGATATCTCCCGGATTCAGGCATTCGCCCAGAATATAGAAAGGGGTAGGCGTCGGCAGCAGGGTACAGAGAGGGCTGAGCAAGGGCAACGTAAGAGGATGAGATTTCCCAGGTCTCAGGAGCAATCTCAGGGTAGTTATAGGACCCAGTACTTCGGATGGCCACCTAGGCCTCCACCACCTCGGTTACAGGGTTACAGGTATGACCGCTATACTCAGTCAGGACCAGGTGAGAGCTCACGGGCATCGGGTTTGCAGCGACAGCGAGGATCTGCGCAGACATGGTCATTTCCTCCACGGTGTGACATCTGTGGTAGAGGACACTTGGGCCAATGCCGAGCAGGTTCTGATGCTTGTTATATATGTAGGCGTCCAGGGCATATGATGCGAGATTGCCCAAATAGAGATTCGGGGGGAATGGCACAACCAGCGAGTTCAGCAACAAGATCATCTATATCCGTGCATCCTTCAGGGCGCGAGTCTCAGTCTTCGGCTGGTAGAGGTCGGGGCAGTCTCGTCCCATTCAAGTGGTAATCAGAACTGTATCTATGCTTTAGCGGGTCGACAGGACCAGGAGTCTTCACCAGACGTTGTGACAGGTATATTAACCATTTTCTCTCACGATGCTTATGCTTTGATAGACCCAGGATCTACTTTATCGTATATTACCCCATTTGTCGCGAGGAAGTTTGGTATAGTGCCTGAAATACTAAGTGATCCTTTTGCGGTATCTACACCGGTCGGAGAATCGATTATTGCTAGACGGGTTTACCGAGGTTGTACGGTGACAATTTGTAGTCATCAGACCTCAGCTGACCTAGTTGAGCTAGAGATGATGGATTTTGATGCTATCATGGGCATGGACTGGTTGGCAGCTTGCTATGCCACAGTTGATTGCCGAGCAAAGGCAGCCAGATTTCAATTTCCGGGTGAGCCAGTCCTTGAATAGGTAGGTAATACACCAACACCCAGAGGTAGGTTTATTTCCTATCTGAAGGCGAGGAAAATGATCGCAAAAGGGTGAATTTATCATATTGTGCGAGTTAGAGATGCAGATGCTGAGATACCTACACTTCAGTCTATTCCCGTAGTCAAAGAGTATGCAGATGTGTTTCCAGATGAGCTTCCAGGTATTCCTCCAGAGCGAGAGATTGATTTTAGCATCGATTTGCTTCCAGGAACTCAACCAATATCCGTCCCTCCGTATAGAATGGCACCTGGCGAATTGAAGGAGTTGAAGGAGCAGTTAAAAGATTTGTTGGAGAAAGGTTACATCAGGCCCAGTACCTCACCTTGGGGTGCACCAGTACTATTTGTGCGGAAGAAAGACGGCTCGCTGAGGATGTGTATCGATTATAGGCAGCTGAACAAGGTAACTATTAAGAATAAGTATCCACTTTCCAAGGATCGATGACTTGTTTGATCAGTTGCAGGGGCTAGATGCTTTTCAAAGATAGATTTGAGGTCGGGGTACCACCAGGTCAGAGTTCGGGAAAAAGATATTCCGAAGACAGCCTTCAGGACCCGATATGGCCACTTCGAGTTCCTTGTCATGTCCTTCGGGTTGACTAATGCACCCGCTGTATTTATGGACTTGATGAATAGCCTATTCCGGCCATTTTTAGATCTGTTCGTGATAGTATTTATTGATGATATTCTGGTTTATTCCCGTTCAGAGGATGAGCATGCGGACCACCTGCGAGCGGTACTCCAAACCCTCCGTGATCGTAAGTTGTATGCTAAGTTTTCTAAATGTGAGTTCTGGTTGAAGTCTGTAGCATTCCTGGGGCATATTGTATCAGATGAAGGGATAAAGGTGGACACTCAGAAGATTGAGGCCGTGAAATATTGGCCTAGACCTACCACTCCGACAGAGGTTCGTAGCTTTCTAGGCTTAGCAAGATACTATCGGAGGTTCGTAGAGGGTTTTTCTTCCCTTTCGGCACCATTGACGAAGCTGACACAGAAAGAAACTAAGTTACAATGGACAGAGGCTTATGAGCGGAGTTTCCAAGAGCTTAAGAACAGGTTGACCTCAGCTCCAGTTCTAACACTTCCAGAGGGTCTAGAGGGTTATGCCGTGTATTGTGATGCATCAGGTGTCGGGTTAGGATGTGTCCTGATGCAACATGGGAAGGTAATTGCATATGCTTCAAGGCAGTTGAGGAAGCACAAGAGGAATTATCCGACCCACGACCTCGAGTTAGCTGCGGTTGTCCATGCACTTAAGATATGGCGGCATTATTTATATGGTGTTCATGTTGATGTATTTACTGATCATAAAAGCCTACAATATATCTTCAAGCAGAAAGAGTTGAATTTGCGATAGAGGCGATGGCTTGAGTTATTAAAAGATTACGATGTTAACATTCTCTACCATCCAGGGAAAGCTAATGTTGTAGCAGATGCATTAAGTCGCCGATCTATGGGTAGCTTAGCACATGTAGATCCCGAGAAAAGACAATTAGCTAGAGAGATTCATCAATTGTCTTCATTGGGGGTTCGCTTAGTAGATTCTGAGGATGGTGGAGTTGTACTCCAAAACACTACAAAATCATCCCTCATAGCGGAAGTCAAGGAAAGGCAGTACGAGGACCCAGAGTTGGTCGAGCTGAGAGAGCGAGTTCTGCAGCAGAAGAAACCACTGTTAGAGCTAAAGGGAGATGGGGTTCTCAGATATAGGGGTCGTTTGTGTGTTCCAGATGTAGCAGGGCTACGAGACAGGATTATGTCAGAGGCACATTATTCATGGTATTCCATCCATCCTGGGTCGACGAAGATGTATCATGACATTAAGGATGTGTACTGGTGGAACGATATGAAAAAGAACATTGCTGAGTTTGTCACCCAATGTACTAGTTGCCAGCAAGTGAAGGTAGAGCACCAGAAGCCTGGAGGGCTAATGCAGACTATAGAGATCCCGACATGGAAATGGGAGGCGATAAACATGGACTTTATCACGGGTTTACCTCGTTCTAATAGTAAGTTCGATTCCATATGGGTGATAGTCGATAGGCTCACGAAATCAGCTCACTTCCTACCGGTCAGATCTACATATACAGCAGAAGATTATGCAAAGTTATATATTAAGGAGATAGTGCGGCTACACGGAGTACCAGTTTCTATTATATCTGACCGTGGGGCTCAGTTTACAGCACATTTTTGGAGGTCATTTCAGAGAGGTCTAGGGACTCAGGTGAATCTCAGCACAGCTTTTCATCCATAGATTGATGGACAAGCTGAGCGCACAATTCAGACGCTCGAGGATATGTTACGAGTATGTGTGTTGGATTTTAAAAGAAGTTGGGATGAACATCTACCTCTTATCGAGTTTGCATATAATAACAGTTACCACTCCAGTATTCAGATGGCTCCGTACGAGGCTTTGTATGGGTGTAAGTGCAGATCTCCTATAGGGTGGTTTGATGTTGGGGAATCTGGGTTATATGGGCCAGACCTAGTTCAACAGGCCATAGAGAAAGTAAAGCTTATCCGGAGCGACTGTTGACAGCTCAGAGTCATCAGAAGTCATATTCTGACGTGCGGCGACGAGACTTAGAGTTCAGGATTAACGACTGGGTATTCTTAAAGGTATCACCTATGAAGGGCGTGATGAGGTTTGGCAAGAAAGGCATGCTTAGCCCATGGTATATTGGGCCTTATAGGATCATTCGGAGAGTGGGCCAAGTAGCTTATGAGTTAGAGTTGCCCTCAGAATTGGAGTCTGTCCATCCGGTTTTTTACGTATCTATGCTACGGAAGTGCATTAGCGATCCTACCCGAGTGGTGCCCACGGATGATGTACAGATTACAGAGGACTTGTCATACGAGGAAATTCCAGTTGCCATCCTAGACCGACAAATCCGCAAGCTACGAAATAAGGAGGTAGCTTCCGTGAAGGTTTTATGGAGGAGCAAGAATGTAGAAGAGATGACGTGGGAATCGGAGGGAGAAATGAAGTCTAAATACCCCCACCTATTTCAAACTGAAGATATGGCTCGAGATGGGATGCTACAACACAGCTCTATTCAGGCTAGTAGGTCATCAGGTAAGCTTTTATTTTTCACTTTCAATATTTATGATTTACGGTCGGTGAGGCAAAATTGCTGCTATTTATAAAGATTGGCCATGTGTGGCATGCATAGTATGTTTTCTGGCTGCGTGCAGGTTGGTTTTAACCTAGTGTACGAAGGATACTCTGGCAAAATTTTCCAAAGTCTCTAAGAGTAAACATTCGAGGATGAATGTTCCCAAGGGGGAGTGATGTTACACCCTATATTTTTGTACGTAAAAATGCGTCGTAAGCAAACTAATGTAGGACCAAAAATGAGATAATATTTAAAAGTATATAAAGTAAGTTAATCATGTTACCTATGAGGTTACAAATATTGAAGATCATGAACAACAAGTACAAAGAGGGTTGGACAGTTCAGAAGCTAAAGCAATTGAATAAAACAATGTTTCGTCGAAAGTCGACAAGTTGGGAATATTATAACATGTACCTTTGGGGTGAGACTAGGGTGATTAACATGATAAGGAGATTATGTTATGATTTATATTAGTCGTATGACATCCGTGTGTTATGTTTTAATGTCAAGCGAGTTGTGGAACAAAAGTCGATGAAAGTCATCACAAGTTACACTCATAAGTTTTACTGAAACTTTGGGTCAAATGTAACTGCAATTTTCTCCCAATATACTTAGAGTTATGGGGTGTTCCACCCATCAAATTAAAGATCTATGAGTCTATTTTCCAATTCATTAAACCGTTTGTCAATATGATATAGGAATAGTGAGATATGGGCATTTTTGCAATACTGCGCAAGCTGCTAGGTGACAAGTAGGTGTGTCACCTACTTGCTTAAATGAAAGCCCAAAAATGGGCCATTTCGGGTCGTCAAAAGAGGCCTTTTAAAGGCCTATTTTCTTCATATATTAGACTTAAAATAGAGCATAATAACCAGACATAAGCTCTGCAAAGAATCCTCCCAAATATTTCCCACAAACCCTAATTGATTTTCTCTCCCTTTCAAGTTCTAATTGGAGGTAAAACCTAGAGTTTGAAGAACCAATATAGGAGCTGAGTTATCCAACAAATAAGGTGAGTTTACTGCTCTCTTTCATCCAGTTTTTCTTCTATAAATTCATGGTAAGTCGTTCTATACTTGTGAGAACTCACAGGACGGTGATCGGAAGCCGTGAGTTCGAGTTATTCACTTGTAGCGGACTGTTTTGTGGACTGTTTTGTGTTGCTGTTGGGCTACGTGTTTTACTACTGTTTTGTGGAGTTTTGGAGGAGGAAGGGGGTTTAGAAACACCATATAAATGTAGGGTGGTTGGCTGGTCTTTCGTCATAACATTTTCGGGTCGTTTGACACTACTACGGTGGTCGTTTTGTGTATGAAGAGATTGGGGTGTGTTGGGCTGTTTTGTAGTATTTGATGGTGTATATAGGGCTGGAAAATGATGTATATATGTTGTCATTGTTCTGTTCTTGTATTGTTGGTGTTATCTTGAATTTGGAGGAAGTAAGGATTATAGGGGAGATGCTGCCCGTTTTAATACAAAATAAGTTTGTCGTTCGTTGTGCGATAGTTGTACCTTTCGTAACTTAACGATAGTATTATTATCATTCTTGTAGATTAAGGTGCGAAGAGGTGAGTTCAACTTGCTGATTGGAAAGATTGTGATAAGGTATGTTAAGGCTAAGCCCTTCCTTCATTTTAGCATGATCCCGTAACTACATGTGTTAATAATGAGACATAAAGAGAAGTTCGTATTCATGAATTTATTCACATTATTCTAGTCTCATAAGTTACAATATTATTCCTTATCGAGACTTCATATTCAGTTTAGTTTTGTCTTTATTCAGTCAAGAGAGCAGAGGGTCTATATATATATACAGTATTACACTATTTTCACCACCATCGAGCTATAATCGGTGGGCAGGCATCTATTGGGCAACCTCTGATCAGATGGTAAGTTATATATACCGAGCCTACTGTGGCCGAGCGCCTATGAGCGAGCCCAGGATGGCCGAGATACAGAGCCCAGTATGGCCGAGCGCCTATGAGCGAGCCTACTACGGCCGAGCATTTACACGTACCGAGCCTTATAGGGCCGGACATTTATTTTACTTACTATATTGAAGGAGTTTAGTCACTATCAGCAGGTAAGTATATCTCCAGATCATCTTTGACTCCCAGTTACTTCCAGTTATTATATTATCAGTTCAGTTTCGATTTTCAGTTATGTTATTGCCTTACATACTCGGTACATTATTTCATACTGACGTCCCTTTTCCGGGGACGCTGCATTTCATGCATGCAGGTTCAGATAGACAGACGAGTAGATCTCCTCAGTAGGTGTTTCCCGAGTTCAGCCTGATCGGTAAGCTCCACGTCTTTCGGAGTTGCCAGGTCTAGAGTGTTGTGTACATCTTATGTATATCTGTATATATGTTATGGGTAGGTCGGGGCCCTGTTCCGATCACAATATATCTATCAGTAGAGGCTTGTAGACATATCCTGTTGGTTAGTGCAGTATGTTGGGTTTGTAGGCCTGGTATGTATATTTGATGGTTTGTCAGCTATAGTAGCTATGATGGCCTTGTCGGCCTAGCTTTATATTGATATTTAGTTAGCGCTAGTTTCCATTCAGTTTTATATTTTGCTTCACAAATTGTCTTGCAAGGTGGCCCCATGGCCAAAGTATGACATTATATGTTCAGAGTCCCTTAGTCGCAATTTGGTACGCCAGGTTAGGTGAGGCACCGGGTGCTTGTCTCGCTCCTAGGTTCGGGGCATGACAAGAGGATGAGTAGGGGAAAGTTGAGAGGTTCAAGAAGTATGATCCTCCTACTTTCTGTGGGTCAGTTAATGATGATGCGCAGAGTATTTTAGACATGTGCCACAGTATTCTCTACACCAAGGTCATTATGGAGGAGAGACGAGTCACCTTTACTATATTTCAGCTGTCAGGGGCAGCATATAGATGGTGGCAGGCTTATGAGGAGGGTAGGCCAGCTAAAGCAACGCCACTCACTTGGGTGCAGTTTTCAGATATATTTTTTAGGGAGTTTGTTCCCTAGACCCTCCGGGATGCATGACACACAGAGTTCGAGCAACTGCTTTAGGGGACTATAACAGTGTTAGAGTATGCCATTAGGTTCATTGAGTTGTCCCGTCATGCACTTGCTTTGATTTCCATAGTTAGAGAGAGATTCCGCAGATTTATCAAGGGGATCAGTTATGGTCTTAGATTCAACAAGGTTCGGGAGTTGGAGACCGATACTCCATTTCAGCAGGTTATGGAGATTTCCAGAAGGTTAGAGTGTATTCAGGGTCAGGAGATGGAGGATAAGGAGGCCAAGAGGCCTTGAGGTCCTGGAGGATTTAGTGGATTCTACTCTTCAGCTCTAACCCATCACGGCGGAGCCTCCATTAGTCAGCCAGTCCAATCCGCACTTCATACTACTCGTGGTGCTCCAGATAGTCTGGGACCTCAGGGTACTAATATAGGATAGTCATCTTTTAGTGCACCTCCTGTACGGGGTTCCTACAGAGGTAATTCCAGTCATCCAACACAGACTCAGTACTAGCAGCCATGCCCATAGATGAGTTGTTATGAGTGTGGTGATACTAGGCAAATCATGAGAGATTTTCCCAGGCTCTAGAGAGGTGGAATTCATTAGAGAACTCAGGCTGTGGGCTCTACTCCAGTTGCTACTCCACCTGCACAACCAGCTAGAGGTGGAGGACAGGCACGTAGAGGGTGTCCTAGAGAGGGAGGCTCAGCCCGTTGTTATGGTTTTCCTAGTAGGGTTAAGTCCGCTGCACCAGAAAATGTCACTATGGTTTTGTTTTGTCATATATGAGCATAAATCTTATTTTGATCTGGTCCTATTTATCGATATGGGTCCTCCTATTTTGCTTCATATATGGATGTGTTTCGTGATTCCTGTACTATATTTATGTGTTTATACCTGTTGAGAGATTCTATGGTGGTAGTCCGTGTCTATCATTTTGGATTGTTCACTATTAAGTGCTATGAGACTAGGATAAACTTTTTGCTACTTAATACGATAGATTTTGATGTGGTTTTCTGGATGGTTTGGCTACGACTTATGATTTAGGTGCTCTACATGTATGAAAAATCCGTTATGTGTTGTGATTTTGTTCCACAGAATAGAGTAAGTGAAAGGTTTTTTGTTGGTGTAATGTGTATTAAACTTGTGGTTTAGAGCTGAGGATGGGATCCTCGTGTTTTTGTGTGGGTTGGTATGTTAAGACCGAGTTGCGTGTCACACGGTGTAGTTATGTTAGGATGAGATCCTTTGTGATTAGTTCCTATGTTTTGTTTCTCCCTTGTGTAATGGATTCATAGTATGGTACTAATAGGGAGTTGTGCATGTTGAATTTGTTTGGTAGCTCTCTCATGTTTCTCTCTTTCCATCTTCAGTTGTATTCGAGTTGTGTTAGTTCGGTACGAATTACGTCGTATGTGTATAGGTGGTGTGGGGTGTGACTTGTTAATTAGGTGGTTAGTTATGAGATTTACATGTTTCTTACATCATTGGCAGTGTTGAGAAAATTGAAACAAGGTTCTAGTTGATATAAGGTTATTTACCCGTACCGAGTAGTATTATAGGTAACTATTGTTAGGGCTGTTCAAAACCGAACCGAAACCGTTAACCAAACCGAACTGATGTCTTATTGGCTTATTGGTATCAGATTATCGGGGTAATGGATGGTGAACGGATTGAGATTTTATAATTAACGGCTTAACAGTTTAGGGGTGGATTACTCAATTTTCTTATCGGGTAAACTGTTAATTCGTTAAGAATTTTTATATTTATACTTTTACCTTTATTAGTAATTCTTGTATGTACTAGATTGGAAGACGACTCTTCAAAAATACTGTTAGATTAATAAGACAGTCTTTTGAATTTGAATCCCACATTAGTCTGAAAGCATCGACATGTCATCTTACTATGCTTAGAATTTAGACATGGGATGATATTATTCCCAGCATACCACCCGTTGAATTTGAACATTCTTTAAAACAAAACAGTCGCAAATGCGTGCAAAATTGTAACATAGAATGATAGAACTGTCTGATGTCTGTAGCTAATTCCTAATGGCAGTCTTCTCTGGCTTCTCATGAATTATAAGTGAATATGAATTGAATTCCTCTCTGGACCATAATATTACCTTTGTAGATAGCAATGCTAATGGTATTGATTGTTCAACAACTAACAGAGACAGTTTAAACTATGCATTTGGTCGTTTAAATTACTACACAAAAATAATTATCTTATTACCATCACATCTGCACCATAAAATCTCCATTAGTAATTTTCCTAATTACAATAAAGTAAGAAGAAACATCTTTTAAAATCTTATATAATCATATCAAAATGTGCTAATATAAAGTAAACTAAAAGTGACAAGTCCCATGTAACATTTTAATTGGAAGTGTTGGGGTGAATTAAAATGCATGCTTATGTTAAAAGGATATATGATTATTCAAAATTTTCTATTTTGTTGAGCCGATAAACCGCCCGATAATCATTAATACGATACCAATCCACCCATTGTCTTTTTGGATGGCTAATGGATTACTATATTTATAATCCGGTAACCGATAAGCTAAACTGTTAATAGTAATTATCCGTCCGATAAGCACCCCTAGCTATTGTGGTCGAAGATGCTGCTATGGGATGATGAGAGATGTGTTACGTCATGTGGTTATACCTTGTGGATGTATGCATGAGTTGTTGGATCTGGTTGAGGTTGATAAAATGTATTTATGTGGAAATCGGGTCATTTAGGGATGATCTGATGTTGAAATTTGGTTAAAAGGCTTATCGATATGGGTGGAAGGAATAATCTTCAGTTGAGATGGTTTAGTCATACCTATGTTTATTGGGGTGATGTGGGATCACATATGTGTACATGTATGGTAAGTTTATACAGTGATTTGATGGCTTCAGAGTAACTATTGGTACGTTCGAGGACAAACGTTTGTTTGAGAGGGGGAGAATGTAACCACCCGACTGGTCGTTTTGAGATTTAGTGTTCTATTTGATAGTTTAAGGTCTCGAGTAGCTTCGTATTATGTATTAGGACTTGTGTGTATGGTTGATTTTGGTTTTCGAACGATTCAAGATTTATTTAGAAGAATAATTTTTATTTTAGAAGTTTAAGTAGTAAGAGTTGACCAGAAATTGACTTTTATGTAGACAACTCCGGAAAGGTATTTTAATGATTCCAATAGCTTTGTATGGTAATTTTGGACTTAGGCATATGTCCGAATTTGGATTTGAAAGTCCGTAGGTTTATTTGATACTTTTTGGCGAAAGTTGGAAAGTTGAAGGTTTGAAAGGTTGAGAGGTTTGATCGAGAGTTGACTTTGTTGATATCTGGTTCGAATTTGGTTTCGGGAGTTGGTATAGTTCCTTTGTGTCATTTGGGACTTGCTTGCAAAATTTGAGGTCATTCCGAGTTAATTTGATATGATTCGGCGTGAGTTTTAGAAGTTGAAACTTCATTAGTTCATTAGGCTTGAATTGGGGTGTGATTCATAGATTAGTTGTTGTTTAGTATGATTTTCGGCCTCAAACAGGTCCGTGTTATATTTTGTAGTGATTGGTGTGATTGGACGGGGTTCCAGGGACCTCGGGTGTGTTTCGTATGGGCTACGAGCCATTTCCTTATGTTTTGAACTGTTGGTTCTGATATCTGGTTTTCTTTATCGGGATCGCGACTAAGGAGTCGCGTTCGCGTAGTGTATCTAGGTGGCTGACAACTTCTCTTCTTTGCGTTCGCAGACCTATGGAATGTTGACTCATCGCGTTCGCGTTTAGAGGTTATGATTGCGGAGCGGTTGGTCATACTGGATAGGCCAGGTTCTTTGGTCTTCGCGATCGCGGTAGAGCCATACGTTCACATAAGCATGGCTGCCTTATTCATCGCGTTCACACCTGACGCCTATGCTATCGTGCTCGCGAAGTTTATTTTTTAGGGCAGTTTGTTTCTCCTTCGCGATCACGATATAATTTCCGTGATGTGTTTCATTGGGCAGAATGTATAAAGTACTCTATTTCGAGGGTTTTGGTTATGTTATCACTTTTTGACTTAGAGAGCTCAGTTTTGGGCTATTTTGGAGGGAAGTTTTACGATTTGGATTGGGGTAAATATTCTTGACCTGGATTTGGTTATATTTCATGATTCCATCCTTGTTTTTAGCATTTAATTGATAATTTGAGTTGGAGAATTTGGGGATTTTAGTAAAAACTTTTCTAGAACATAAATTGATAATTTGAAGGTCGATTTGAGGTCGGAATTTGATGATTTTGGTATGATTGGACTCATATCGCAATGAGAGTTCAGATTTTATGATTTTTGTCGGGTTTCGAGGTGCGGGCCTAGAGTTGACTTTTTGGGTTGACTTTTTGATTTTTGTTCAAGATCGAAGCTTCATTATCCGGAATTATTTTCTATGACTTTTAGTTATGATATTAAGTTATTTTTGGCTAGATTCGAGTCATCCTGAGGTTCTTTCACTCGGGAAGGATTTCTTAGAGTATTGATTTAGCTTCTTTGAGGTAAGTATCTTGCCTAATTTTGTGTGGGAAAAACTACCCCGTAGGATTTGATTTAATTACACTATTTGGATTATGTGAACGATATGTATATGAGGTGATGAGTGTGTACACGGACTTATATGTGGAAATTAACCGTTTTAGACTCTTAGGATTCTTACATGCTTTAATTGAATTTGTCATTTACATATTTTGCCTTTCATTGTCGAGTTCACTCTTATATGCATGTAATCGAGGTTGTTATTACATTTCATGTATTTCATTATTGAGTTTATTCTTAAGCAATTAATTTAAGTTGAAGTTATTGAGAGCCATTAACCTATTTTAGTTGAAGTTGTTGTTTAATGTAGTATCTTTCATTGTTGAGTTATTTTCCATTTAATTATGTTGTTATCGCGATTCTTGCATACATTATGGTTGAATCATAGGCTATGTGTGGTGGTGATATTGGTATTGTTATTTTGAAAATGTAGTGGCCTATGGGCACGTATGATACAAATTAATATGCCATGTTGTTGTGATGTTGGCATATACGGATTTGTTGTGTGGATTGATTGTTGTTATGCGGAGCATAGGGTGGCATTTCACTATTAATTGATTTGGCGGAACAATACAGGTGGCTATTATGATATTATAATCATGGTAGGATAAGGGTGGCTATGTCAGGGATGATATGTGATATCCTGGGGGGTATATTATTGATGATATTCGTGTGATGGCGTGATTTTTCCTTGTGTGTGTCATGCACCTTACGTGACTTGTTGTATTATTTTTAATGGGCTACTCGATGTCTTTGATGTTACTTGATAACTTGGGATGTAATAGTACACTTTCACGTGCATACACTGTAACATGTCATTTATTCCAATTCAAGAGTATGAAACTTGAATATTCATTAATCATGCACATGTTTTCTTGTATATCTGCTTTCATTGTGATAGTGAGCTTGTGATCTTGCCAGGAGGATAGTGATAGTGAGCCTGTGAACATGCCGGGCAGATTAAGATATTGGCACCTGAGTTATCTGCGCAACACGTTAGTTGTCCGTGCAGTTGTGATTGATAATGTGGGCACGAGGTGCCATGTGTATATGATCTGTGATTTGGGACTCGCGGCTTGTGGTTTTGAGGTGAGGTACCTCGGGGTGATTCTGTTGTAAACCTTGTGTTAGAACGGCTTGATTATTTAGTTGTCCCTTATTTTCCTTATTTGGTTTCACTGGTACCTTAACGGTATTCTGATTACTTTACTGCTTCTATCACATGTTTATTCCTTGTTTCCATTTTCTAATTCTTGATTCCATTATTAGCTTTATACTGATATACTGCACAGTATATTATGTCTAGTAGGTGTCTTTACTTGTACCTCATCACTACTCCACCGAGGTTAGTTTTGATACTTACTTGGTACCGATTGTGGGGTACTCATACTTTTGCTTATTGTTCGTGTAGATCCAAGTGTTGAAGGTTGTGGACCAAGGCAGTATTAGTTTCTTTGATCGCAAGGATTCAAGGTAGAGTTGCTCGATCGCAGCAGTCCCTTGGAGTCATTTTCCTTTTAATTGTACTATTAATTCGCTATCCGAATAATATTGCATTTTATTTTGAGATATTTTTATGTATTCAACTAGAGTTTGTGACTCTGTACAAACTAGTTTTGGTAAAATCATTATGATTATTGTCGCGTATGCTTGTATCACCTTTATTTCGGTATTTATGTCAATTGGTTTAACTGTTGTAGGTAATCGGCTTACCTAGTTTTAGAGACTAGGTGCCATCACGATCCTTAAAGTAAGATTTTGGGTCGTGACATAAACTTACGCGATAAGTCAAACATATATATTGTATTTATTATTCATAGTTATATTTTCAGCAAATTTACTATTCGTGACTATATTTGAATTTTATAGCAAATCCATGAAATAAGAGATTAATTATTTTGAACTGAAATAATAGAGCAACAAGCTTTCGTAGCTCAGATGGTTAAAGCATCTGCTTAGCTAGCGGAGGTCTTGAGTTCGACTCTCAGCAAGAGCATTTTATTTTTATGTATTTCTGTATTTTTTCTTAGTTGTATTCGTTGCGCGTTTGAATACAATCGATACAATTTGTATCCTTTGTTCACACCCATGTATATTATAGATATATGTTGTATCCCTTGTATACACCCTTGTAAGTTGCCTTGGTTACAGTTGATACATGTTGCATTTGTTGCGCGAATAAATACAATTGTGCGAACAAATGTAGTTAGTACAGGTTGTATTCTTTGCGCGAACAAAAATAATTTACACAAATTGTATTCGTTGCGCGAACAAAAATAATTGACACAAATTGTATTCGTTGCGCATTTGAATACAAGTGATATAAGCGGGTAGTCATTGAACAGTAGCTACGAATGGTAATTATGCAAACTATAGTTACTAGGCTCTAAACTATAGTAGTTTATTAAAATTCCTCTTATTTTTCTGTATTTCGCTTGGTTGTATTCGTTGCGTGATTGAATAGATTCGATACAAGTTGTATCATTTGTACATATCCCTATATACAGTAGATACAGGTTATATCCTTTGTATACAACCTTGTATTTTGCCTTGGTTACAGTTGACACTTGTTGTATTTGTTGCAAGAATGAATACAATTGCATGAACAAATACAATTGACATGTTGTATTCGTTGCGTGAACGAATAAAATTGACACATACTGTATTCATTGCACGTTTGAATACAAGTGATACAAGCTGATAGTAATTGAACACTGTCTAAGAATGGTAATTAAGCAAACTATAGTTACTAGACTACAATCTATAGTGGTTTATAAAAATTCCTCTTATTAGTTCATCAGAATCGATGTGCAACCATAGACCGAAGTGAAATAATTGGTAACTGAATGAAAAAAAGCATCCAACAAATTTGAGAATTGGGTTTGGACTCGAGCATAATGTGATGGAGTTTTACTTTTAATGTATGCTATAGTTTCATTTGTAAGAAAATTTTTAATAGAAATGTATATTTATATCTGCTCCCAAAAATAATAGATGATAATATTTTTTTTGTAAATAAAAAGCATACATATTTTATACACTTTTTGGCAAGCTAATGCAACTAGTTTTGGTCGATCGACTAATTTTATGTTTGTCCTATTTTTAAATTCCGGGGCCAAATATGATACTGAGGTTTCACATAGGAGAAATTAAAAGTACAAGAAAAATATGTGAAGTTTGAACTTATAAATGTTCAAAGTCTAGTAGATAGTAGTCGTTCCTGGAGTTTTTCGTGTTTTAGCTTAAAGCATTTTTGTCCAAATATTTTTCTATATCAAAAGAGTGCCTAAATACAAATAAATTTTTAAATACTAGCTAAAATCGCATAGTAGGAATTAGAAGTGATTATTAACCATTTTCTAATAGAAGAAAGGGTATGAAATTAAGAAAAAGGCATTTTTCAATCCGGTAATTAAAAATTAGCCATAGATTAAAAGCTAATTAAAATTTAGCCACTTCTATGAGAAAATAATATTTGGATAAAAATACACTCAGTTTAAAACAACAGTAGAGACCCACATCTTTAACTTTTCCTTCTTTTTATTCCAAACTCCACGACAATATATTTGAGTTCAACCTTCTAGAAATTGAACTCCAGCATAGTATTCGGAGTTCAAGCTTCTTCAGTTTGAACTCCAGTATTTAGTGATGGAATTCAAGTCTTTCAAGTCTTTTTTTAACTTAAACTCTAGCATAATATTCTAGAGTTTCGGAAAATGGTATCAATATTGCAACACTTGCAATACATAACTTACTTCATTCCAAGCGTTTGGCAGTCACAAGAAGCAAGATTAATGAGAGAATTAAACCACCACGAATTATCAGACTATCCTCCTAAACCAAAAACCCATGAGTGTATGTTCATATGTAAACATTTATTGCAATCTCATTTTGCATCACGCAGTAATAATTTGTTATATCATTACTTGCAAGTTAGCGTGACAACCTTTTCTAATATCGATGGCTTCTCCTTTAGACTAGTACTTAATAAAGAATATGAGTTGCTTGATTGGCTTTCACTAAAACCTGGTCCTACCCAGATGTCGTGCTATTTTTACCTCTCGAAAAAACTGAGAGAAAATTTTCAGTGGCAGGGAATAAAAACAAAACGAAAGAAGCACCAAAAAAATACCGATGGTGTGGCAGTTCACGACAATAAAGGAGAAGACATTAAAGTTTGAACTATGGCCTCCTCAAGAATCAGCTCCCGTAACCAATCCACATTGGGCATATAAATCCGGCCCTGAAGTCTCAATATCCCATCATCACCAATAGCCACCTCCTTGACATCACAGTGTTGCACTTTGTGCTTAAGGGCAAGCAAGTGGGCATCACCATACTGACATGCCTTGATGCGCTCAAACAAGAATGACAGTGACATAACACAAGCAAGAATCCGACTAGGCTCTGCAACATCCAACCTCACGAACCAAAGCCTAAACATCCAAAACTAACGGTCTCTCCCCAGCTGGGATAAAAGCAAGATTCTGCATGCTCCCAGCCTTCCTACTCAATGTGTGGGTCACCACATTAGCCTTCCCGAGATGATAAAGAATGGTGATATCATAGTCCTTTAGTAGCTCTAACCATCTCCATTACCTCAAGTTCAGATTCTTTTGTTTGAATAAGTGTTGAAGAATCCTGTGATCCGTGAACACCTCACAAGACACACTGTAAAGATAGTGCCTCCAAATCTTGAGCGCATGAACAATGGCTGCTAACTCCAAATTGTGCACTATGTAGTTCTTCTCATGGGACTTCAACTGATGCAAACCATAAGCAATCACTCTACCCTTTTACATCAACATACATCCATTACAAATCTGTAAAGCATCACAGTAGATTGTATAGGAACCTGATATTGAAGCCAAAACTAGAATAGAGATGTAGTCAAGGCAGTCTTGAACTTATGAAAGCTTTCCCCACACTCGTCAAACCACCTGAACGGGGCACCCTTCTGAGTCAATCTAGTCGAAGGAGCTGTAATAGATAAAAAAACCCTCTACGAAACAATGATAATACCTATCCAAACCTAGAAAACTCCGGATCTCCGTAGCGATAGAAGGCCTTCGCCAACTCTGAACTTCCTCAATCTTCTTCAGATCAACATTAATCATTTCACTGGATACTACGTGGCCCAAGAATGCCACCGAGTCTAACCAAAACTCACACTTGGAGAGTTTAGCATATAGCTTCTTCTCCCTCAAGGTCTGGAGCATGATCCTCAAATGATGCCCATGCTCCTCTCGGCTGCTAAAATACACCAGTATGTCATCAATAAACACAATGATGAAGTAATCTAGATACAACTGAAACACATTGTTCATCAAGTGCATGAAAGTTGATGGGGCATTGTTCAGCCCATAAGACATCACTAAGAACTCATAATGACCATAGAGGGTTCGAAAAGCAGTCTTCGAACTATCTGAAGCCCAGATCTTCAACTGATGGTACCCCGATCTCAAGTTAATCTTCGAGAATAGGGTATCACTCTAAATTTGATCAAATAAATTATCAATATGCGATAGTGGGTACTTATTATTAATAGTAACCTTGTTCAACTGCCTGAAGTAAATGCACATCCTCATAGAGCCGTCTTTCTTCTTCATAAATAAAACTGGAGCACCCCACAGTGAAACACTCGGTCAGATGAAACTCTTATCAAGCAACTCGTGAAGTTGTTCCTTCAATTCTTTCAACTTTACTGCGATATGGTGGAATATATATGGGTTGAGTGCCCAGCACCAAATCAATACCAAAATCAATATCCCTATCGGGTGGCATGCCCGGTAAGTCTGCTAGAAACACGTCTGGAAACTCACTCGCTACCGAAACAGACTGAACGGTATGAGTATCAACACTAACATCCCTCACAAAGGCTAAGTATGCCAAGAACCCCTTCTCAACCATCGGTTGTGCCTTCAGAAAAGATGCCACCCTGCCAGGAACATGACCCAATGAACCTCTCCATTCCAACCTTAGAAACCCCGGCATTGCCAACATTACGGTCTTAGCGTAATAATCAAGAATAGCGTGATATGATGACAGCCAATCCATGCCAAAAATCACATCAAAATCCACTAGATTTAGTAACGGAAGGTCAACCCTAGTCTCATAGCCCCCAATAGTGACCAAACAAGAACGATAGACATGGTTTACTACAATAAAATTCCTAATGGGTGTAAACACATAAACATGAGTACCCAAAGAATCATAAGACATATCTAAATATGAGGCAAAATAGGATGACACATACGAATAAGTGGAACCCAAATCAAATAAAATTGATGTATCTCTATGACAGACCGTAACAACACTTGTAATGGAAACATTTGATGAAACAACCTCGGTCTTACCAGGGAAAGAATAACAATTGGCTTGGCCTCCCCCTCCAGGACGTCCTCTACCCGTCTGTCCTCCACCCCTAGCTAGCTGTGGAGGCGAGGTAGCAACTGGTGCAGAAACCATAGCCTGAGTACCTGCAGAGGTCCACTCCTCCAAAGTCTCGGACAATCTCTCACCATGTGCCGAGTATCAACACACTCGAAACAACCTCTCTATAAGCGTGGCTGCTGATATTGAGTCTAACCCAAACAACTAGAATAACCGCTATAGGAACCCCGTGCAGAAGGTGCACTGAAAGATGGCTTTCCAAAATGAGTACCCTAAGGTCCTTGACTAGCTGAAGCACTACGAGTAACCTGAAGTGGAGACAAAGCAGGTCGACTGATATAGAATCTGCCATAATGAGATATAGCTGAAGAGTAGGAACTTCTAAATCCTCCCGAACCTCGAGGCCTCTTGGCCTCCTTATCCCCTCTCTCCTGCCCGTGAATACGCTTCAACCTCCTAGCAATCTCCACAACCTGATGGAATGGAGTCTCAGTCTCCAACTCCCATTCCATACCAAATCTGAGGCTATAACCAAGTACCTCAATAAACCTGTGGACTCTCTCTATAACAATGGAAACCAAAGCAGGTGCATGACGAGATAACTCAATAAACCTCACATCATACTTGGACACAATCACACTCCCCTGGTGTAACTGCTTGAACTCAGCGCAATGCATCCCTGAGGGTCTGTGGAATAACTCCCTCAAGAAGAGATCAGTAAACCGGGACCAAGTGAGTGGTGCTACCCCAGATGGCCTACTCACCTCATAAGTCTAGCACCATCTATATGCCAACCCCGTTAGCTGGAAAGTAGTAAGGTCGACCCCCCTCAACCATATTATGCCCATAACACTCAGAATATGGATGACACTGTTCTAAAAACCCTATGCATCCTCAGAAGGCCCACCGCTAAAATGAGGAAAGTGATACTACTGGAACCACTCTAACCTCTTCTTCTCCTCAACCGACGCAATTGGCCCGACCTCGGGCTGAACCGCAATCATAGGCTTCACCGATATAACACCCGGTGCCTAATTAACATAAGCATGTTGCTCTGAAGTGTGGGTGGTGGGAGTTTGAGCTCTTCCCCCAGTCTGTAAAATAGCTGGTGCAACTGGGATCAACCTCGCTTGAACAGAGGTCCCAAACATGATCAAAAAGTGCACTAAAGTCTCTTGAAGTTCAGGGGTAGCAACAGGTGCCTCAAGTCCCTGCTCCCCAACCGGATCTACTGGTGGATCCTCAGTTGCGGCCCTAGCATGGCCTCTCACTGCGGCACGTACCCCACCTCTACCTCTACCTCTCCCTTCGCCTCTGGAAATACCGGTACCGGGGACAACGTCATCAGTAACTGAAGCTCGTGTCCTCACCATCTATGAAAAAATAGAATGACAAAGGCTAAACCTTTGAAATCAATAAATCCGCACAATGAAGAATGAAAAAAGTGGAATTTCCTAATAGTTCTGTAACCTCCTGAAGATAAGTACAGACGTCTCCGTACAGATCCACAATAATCTACTAAACTTGCTTATGACTCGCAAAACCTATGAACCTAGAGCTGTGATACCAACTTGTCATAATCCAAAATCCCACCTTAAGGGTCGTGATGGCACCTAGTCTATAAGAATATATAAGCCTATCACATAGCAATATTAAACAGAACATTGCAACCTTAAATTCAACAAGAACTGCATAATATGATAAAAAAATCTGCCAAAACATGGATATAATTAATAACTTCCCAAATCTTGGTAATACTGAGTCATAATCACTACAAGGAATACATAAGAAGTCTCAAGAATACATCACTACTTGGAGTACATAAACAATAAGGAGTGAAATAAGACGGTGACCCCGAGGCCTGTGAGCGGAACAACGGGTATATATTGAAGTCTCTAACAGCTCTGACTCAACTCTCTAATGACCAGCATGATCCGAGGTACCTGGATCTGCACAAAAAATATGCAAAAATAGAGTATGAGTACACCACAGTCGGTACCCAGTAAGTATGAAGGCTAATCTTGGTGGAGTAGTGATAAGTTTCAAGTCACAACACTCACTAGTCAAATAACCTGTGTAATATATCAACATAAAATAGATAACAAAAAGCATACAAAAAAAAATATTAACAACCTCGAACCTCGAAGCATGTGTACCAGCAAATCAATGTAAAATACTTCAATTTTGCCAACAAAATATCAAAAGGACAGGGGCATGTAATGACATATCAAATTCCACTAATAACTCATAAAGCACAAGGCAGAAACATTTAACAAAAACACGTTTGTGATCAAAACATCAACCCTCTATTCCAACACATGAACAACAACAAGGAAACACCTAGATATATCTCATAACATTCCCCAACAAGCCACCCTTATGTCGCCACATGCATATTAACTATAGAATGCCTCCCTTATATAACGATCCGGCTGGTCATTTTAAGCAATAGCATATCCGCATTTTGAGATCATGAGTAATTTCACATAGTGTATTATGACTTGTGTGAATCACCATCTCTAGCTTTTGAGTGATTCAGAAATGATTTTAAAGGGTGACTCTCATTTGAGAAGCTCGAAGTTGAAAGAATTGACCAAGCTTGACTTCTTAAGTATTTAACCTTGGATCGTAGATTTGATGGTTTCAGTAGGTCCGGAGGGTGATTTTGGTCTTGGACGTATGCCCGATTTGTATTTGGATGTTTCTAGAAGGTATCGACACCATTTGGCAGAAGTTGAAAATTTAAAGGTTTGGAATTTTCCTAAGTTTGACCATAGTTTGACTTTAAGGCAATCAGGTTTGGATTTTGGTTTTGGGACTTGGAATAGTTCTGTTTCATCACTTTGAACTTGCCTACAAAATTTGGTATCATTTGAAGTTGATTTGATGTGGTTCGGACGCTCGGTTGCAATTCTATAAGTTCTTGAAGTTCATTAGGATTTTCAGGCGTTTTGCCATCCGATTCGTGATTCTAGATATTATTTTGGTATTTTGATCACACAAGCGAGTTTGTATGATATTTTTACACTTGTGTGCATGTTTGGTTTGGAGTCCAAGGGGCTCGGGTGAGTTTCGGATAGGCTACGAACCATTTTAAACTAAGAATTTCTGGTTTTTTTGGAAGTCTACTGTCACCTGATCCTTTGTGCTTCGTGATCGAAAGGGAAAACTGGGGATGGGGTGGTTTTCTTTATCGCGAACCCAATAGCTGGGTAGCGAACGCGGAGTGTTGGGATTGGGTTGCACGCTGCAATGGGTGAAATAAGGGAGGATTTGATATTGATACGGTGAAATCGGGCTGCACGCCACAACGAGTAAAATAAGGGAGTATTTGCTATTGATATGGCGGGATCGGGTTGCACGCCGCAACGGTTAAAATAGGGGAGGATTTGATATTGATACGGTGGGATTGGGTTGCGCACCGCAACGAATTGTGTGTGTTGTATTGTGTTAGCTTTTAGTATTTATCATATGAGATTCTGAGGACGGATATTTTTGGATTTACTGATTTCGAGGATTGAATTGTTTTCATTAGTTTACTGCTTTGCCCTCATTTCCTGTTCTCCTTTCCTATTACTATTATTTTGGTGAATTAATTTTCAAGATGAACTTACTATGATGAGTCATTATCTCATACCTTGTTGAGTTGTTAGTAACATAAAGGTTTTAAGTACAAGAATTTTTAACATGCTTATCTTACGTGACTCTTAAGCTAAAGCTCGTTGTTTCATTCGGTGCTTTAGTATTATTAATCGTAGTCGTATTTCATTTTAATTGATTTCTCAACTTAAACTCCTAACCCTATCTTATGTTTTTACTTTGCTTAAAAATTATTATTATGTTTTAATTTAACAAATTCTATATTTAACTCGGTAGCTTATCCGATGCTTTATTTTATTTAAAAAAATATTATTTTTTTCACCCAAATGATTTTTAAAATAAACTCATTTTCTCATATGATTTCCACTTTATTCAAATTTGTTAGTATGCCTTATCCTATATTATTAAGTCTCTTGAACATTTTAATTAGCATTTGACACGGGTACTATGTACCTGGTGTCACGACCCAAACCGATAGGCCGCGACGGGCACCCGGTACCTTACTCAACCGAGTACCAACATAACGTATCTTTTCGTATCATACTATCATAGATAACAGAGCCGGAGAGGCTGCCGTGAGATAAGTAGAATACAACATGAAATACCAACTTATATATAAGACATACGGGCCTATAAGACAAATGTGATCTATTATATACTTAAACCATAGGCCGACAAGACCATACAAGTATCCGTATACATGACATCTGTCTACAAGCCTCTAAGAGTACATAAATACCATAAAGGTTGGGACAGAGCCCCGCCATACCAATTAACACATGTCCTAATCATACTGACCAAATAGCAACTCCGAAGCAAATGGAACGCACCAACACCTTCTGCTCAGCTGATAGCCTACTTGGAGGACTCTCGACCTGTCTATCGGGACCTGCAGACATGAAACGCAGCATCCCAAGGCAAAAGGGACGTCAGTACAAATAATGTACAGAGTATTTAAGGAATGAAAATCAATAAATAATAGACATGAGAGAAACATGGAGTAAAAGACTCAACATGTAAGTCTGAACAACTCTATGAATCATTAATATTTACAAGGCCATGCATATGCGTATAAATATCATACCATGCATAGGTATATGCGTACATAACTTCATCAAGCCTCTGAGGGCGAATCCATCATATCATGTCGCCCACTGTGGGCAAATCATCAACGTATACCAGCTGATTAGGTGGTGGTGCGTATATAACGCCGTAACCTTTTCCCATATCCCATATACATATAATATACATATATACGTGTATATAACGTCATCTAGCTATGGGTCAATGTAAATGAATGCAATGCATGTGAAGTAAATCAATAAAATCTCTCGGAATGTCATAAGACCATTATGCCTTTGATTAATATCATGAAATAAACTTTATCAACTTATGTATTTTCTGATACCCCTGAACAGATGATAGAATAATACGACATATGGGGAATCAATAACATAGGAACCTCTAGTATTTCTATGAATAGAGTCATTTATGGAAGCTGTGCATTTGCTCGTTTCGTTTGTATCGTTTTGATCATGCCAAAAGAAAGAAGGGATAGCCTTAACATACCTAAGCTAATTCTCTTGACAATCCCTCTAATACACGTCAATTGCGACAAAACGTGTGATGGCAAGATTAGAGTAGGAAAAACATTCGTATGATATTCTTGAGAAAGATTACACTGTAGTCCCTTCTAATTGCAAAATCTCACGTGTTTGAATTCCTGAAGATCCATGAAAGCTCACGGTATTGAATTCTTGAAGATCTATGGAAGCACACGTTATTGAATTCTTAAAGATCTATGGAAGCTCACATTATTGAATTCTTGAAGATCTATGGAAGCTCATGCTATTAAATTCTTGAAGATCCATGAAAGCTCACGTTCTTGAATTCTTGAAGATCATACTTTAGCATTTGATATAGCTAAAGTAGAGAAGCCTTAAATTGAATGGGTGTGGGCTCCACTTCATGTGGTGGCTTAGCCACACATCCCTTAATCTTTCCATCTTATCAAAATGGTTTTAAGAGTCATAAATGGGGATGAGGGGTGCTGCCACATTAGGGAGTTAATTCTTATCCTATAATTATCCACTTTAATGCCTTAATTAATTTGTTAATCTCTAATTAACCAATAATTACCATATTATCCACATAATTAGGAATTATCTCAAATTACTTAAAATACTACTCCCGTTTAACACACTTTATACACCTTACTATCATGGTCACGTGATACCTTGTATGGTACTAGTCCATGAATACGGGGTATTATAGCTTGGACCGTATTTTATCCCCAAATTTCCAAACTTCGACGGAACTCATTTTTTTTGACTCGCTTACCCTCTCACCTTCACGAATTAACTTATCACTTGTTTGAAATAGCATAATGCTTATAGTCTCAAAATAATCTCATTCTCGAACTTACATCGATTAACTTACGACGAACTTTAACGTACGAAAATGCAGCATGTAATATCTCATTTCCGAGCTTAGATCAATTTACTTATTGCGTACTTCCACGTACGAAAGTATGGGGTGTAACATCATTCCCCCCTTTGGAACATTCGTCCTCGAATGTTGGCTGATGCACTTATCATTTTCATAACCTATATCTTCCGAATACTTTAGTACTCCTCTTGTCATCTAGGCAACTGTTTTATGAATGAATCCCAAAGACCAGGGCATTCCCCCCCCTTTAGGCTTCTTTCTCACACCACGACTCGTGGTCGGAATCCTTCCAATCTTGTAACTGTTGCTACCTTTTATCATGCAGCTTGTACAACCCTGACTTTGTAAGTGCGCCTATGCGACTCTTATCTCCTTGTTCCTCTAGCTTTTGGCCAATCTCTAGGCCTCACTTGGTAAACATATACAGAGCTTAATAAGATGTCCCTCTGTAGGTATACTAAAGTTCTTCGCTCGGTACTTTGTCAAATTATGAATATTGTTATATCTTATTTCATAGACCTGGTTATTCATCCGTATGACTTTACTACATCTAGGTAGGTCATACTATACCATAACTCTTACCTTGGTTTTATTATTATCGAGGTCTGCTACCCAATTCCAGGTTACTCTCTCGCTTCTTATCATACATGTATAAATCCAAGTCCTTCAATGCTTCCTTATTATTATTCATCTAAAGGATGAAATCCTTATCTCCTCTCATACGTTGGAACTTTATCCATCTATTGTCGATTCACCTTAACGTTGATCCATAATCTACCACTGATAACTTGGCCTCTTATGTAACACTGCCGCTAGGGCTCACATCTCATCGGGGATATCTGGAGTAATTAGACTGATCCACCTAGGGGTGATACTATCCTTCCATAACCGTATTTCATAGCATCCCAATGTGATTCACTTACGTAGGTATTTTAATCCAGTACAATTCTTGAAATCCCCTTTTTTTTTTCTTCAAATCATTACTCAATCGAAAGCCCAAACGTCATCCTTTATTTGTCACAATTACACCCTCTATTATCAGGATAGCATTCCATCTCTTCTAAATGCTACTAGTCATAGACTACTTTGAGTTCATTCAGGCTATACTGATCTTTCTATAATTTAGAGAAACCATCAGCTCTCTTGTTTTCATGGGCTTAATCCTGAGGACTTATCTATTCTCATCACCTTCTCACTCGCCCTTTCTTATCCTTGCTCCTATCTTCTAGAACCTTGTCATTTTACTATACAATAGCTTGCAACCTACGCATATCTATCTATACTACTCGTAACCTCCCTTCAACCTACTTGCACCGTAGATTTCGTTATGTTATTCTGGAACATCAAGCGAGACATCACATCGTTTCTAACTCTTCTTCACTCTCTTAACTAGACCTCTCGATACTTAGAAACCATAGGTTGGAAGATATGTTACTGACGATGCCGCTATCATTCCTGGATACTGAATCCCCGCGCTTCTAGCCTTCTATCCGAAGTATGGACTATTCATAACCTTCTGTATTTGAGTATCTCGTACGTTGTTCACATTTACCTTACTTACCTTAAAATCTCGCATCACATCTTCTATCTCTTTTATGACCTCCTTTCCACATAGGTATAATTCATATTCACAACTTGAAGCTCTATTATAATACTTGCACCTCTGGTGTATACACAATCCGGTGAGAGCTTCATACTGACTTCTTATAAGGCTGGTACTTCTTCTAACTGGCTTTCTTGTAGAGCTATTATAGAATATGGTTGTTGTATTATCTCTCTTGCACCTCTGATATTAAGAGTGATTCTGCCATGTTCTCAAGCACAATTTCTATAATTTTCTAGGTCCAATAATCAGACTCCTGATTTACTTCGTTGATGTAACTCTTTAGTTTCCTCTTCCTTCTGATCAGCCTTTATGTAGGCTTAAGCTATCTTCTGATCTGTGGCTCATGGTATTGGTCATTACTTTAGCCTTACATAGACGCTATGGAATATCCATGATACAATCTTCTAACAATTCAATCCTTTGTCTAGGACCTTAGCTCAATTCTTTCCTTTAACTTATAGAGGAATCTTCTACGGTTGTATGATTGTCAACATATATGCTGCATGGATAATACTCCAAACTCTTAAGTGCGTTCATAATGTAACTAACTCTGGATCATTAATCGAATAATTCTTTTCGTTCCTTCTCAGCTTTCTTTAAATGTAAGCAATTATTTTTCCTGGTCTTCCTGCCCCCTTGCTGCGTGCATACTTAGCTTACCTTAGTGCCCACACATATTGGAATTCCATACAACTGATATGATCTTGAATATCAATTCTGATTTTACTCCCCGTTCATTAGCGACGGTAGGTACCACTTTCTTATGGAGTGCATGCAATGTTGTTGTGAGACTATTATTATAAGACCATTCCCTCTTTGGGTCACTGAGCTTAGCTTGAATCATTCTTCCTTACTTCCTCAGCTAGTCTTTCATTGTAGTACTTAGGGAGGACCTTCTGTCTTTTGTAAAGCTGTGAGCTTATTACATCATATACTCCACGAAATTTTTTTGATGTCCTTCCTCGTCTATAATTATCCGTAGTTACTTACCTCCACACCCTTGTGCTTGTAGGGTTGCTTCTGAACTGATATTTTGACTGTCTTCCCGGTGGCACTCTCTTTTATTTCCGTAACACCAATACGGTACCTTTAACTACCCCAACTCCTATCTGAATATTTCTCAAGGATCAGGATATCATTATCTGTGAGACTGAATTAACTATGTCGGGGTTCACTATGTTTATCTTGCACGATCTGCTGATTTGTCTGTATCCTCTTGTCTAGCCATAACTACGCTCTTCCTGAATCAGCTACTAACTACTCGTTGGCCTATTCTCATATCAATATTCCGTGTAATCTTTCTTGGGTTATTTCTTTACGTCTCGCACAAGCTCCTTCTTTATCAATAACATCTCGGTCAGGAACCCTTACTTTCTCTCCTTGACATCGTGTTTGCATAATGTTCTGGAATCATAGCATATCCGTAGGCTTTGAATAAGTGCAATCTCATCCCTTTCTCATTTGTATCACATTCATCATTTACCATTCCATAGTTACTAGAACCATTTAATTCTCATTTCATGCCATATCACTCTATATTCCCCCCTTTAGGGGAGTACTAAGAATTGGAGCTACGACAATCTACGTATAGATGTTTTACCTCTTCATCTTAGGTGTCTTTCCACATCATCGTTGATCCTTACTCGCCTCACGATAATCCTTCTGTACCAAGGATAATGAAATTCCTTACTCGCGAGGGTGACAATTAGTGTAACTGGCACATACAGTCCCTTAAGCTTAACTTTGCTCACCTTGCTTGCTTTAGGGAAGTGTCTTCCTAAATGTTAAAAGGTATTCTTCTGTCGTCCATTCTATTATCACCGGGACGCAATCTCTGAAATTCTCATGATGCCGACTATTACTTAGTCCCTAGTTCATGTTTAGTTTATCTTGTTCACCAGCCCATACTGATTTCTATTATTCTCGGGTCTAACTTTTCCTTTTGGTAATCATGTTAGAGTCACAAACTTATTTCTCAAAATGAGGATATGACTTTATGGCCTATACTTTTTTGGTGTCTCAAGGCCTGTCACCTCTCGTATGTTCCTTCACTTGACTATAGACTCTGTAATACTGTCATTTATTTTTAATCTACCGTTGTCATCCATGTAGCACATCTTACTCATAATGCTTCATTAACTCTCTCCTTATTTCCCTGCTAACATTTCTGTTTATCACTTTATTCTGAAAACTTCAACAAGACATTATTTTGCTTTTAGCTCCCCTTGCTCCATCCACTAACTCTTGAGGACACCTAACATTCTCCCTCTACTAGGGACGGGAGCCACACTAAGGTAATATTTATCTCTTCCAGGCTTTCAATGCCTATCTTTGTAAAAATATTCCTGAACATTCTAGTATTCATATCTAGCTGTACTATTCTAGACTGCACTATCTAGGTGTCTCACAAGGAGATATATTAGCACATTTGTAATATCCTTCGGAAATGTCAACTAACTCAAACCATCCATTTACCATTTTGGGTTTCTCTAACCCCAGCTGGATCCTGATATCACGTCCTTCTCTTAAACTATATATGTTAGCTCCCTTAGGGCATAACTGAGATGGGTATGGCCGATTGTATATACATCTTTTACTGTTGAAGGTAATTCAAAATGCTTATATCTCTCTTCCTGAATGGTAAATAATGATAATCTTCATTAACTGGGTACCTCGTACCCTTCTTCACCTTGCTTCTTTTACTTGCTAAAACTTGTGTCTACCTTCCGATTCTGTTATTCCTTTTTACCGTAAGAGTGGATAAGTATTCTTACCTTAAAGCTCCTTATGAAGAACCTTACACCTTTTAGTACACACATGATATGCTGAAGACCTCACATTTACTCATCATAAGCATGATGCAAAATCGAGTTCCTCTTACTCAACACTTCCATAACTATATCTCTTACAAATCATCTTTCTAAATGTAGGCATCATTATATTACGAATAAGATAGAGTTTAGGAAATTGAGTTCTTACAACTGAGCTCTACCACACGATCTAGAGTAAGAAGAATGAGTGACAGTCCTAAATGTCCTGTAGCCTCCTGCTTATAAGTGTGGTGCACAACACACCCATAAACAAGATTCTACTAGACACGGCTTGTAGACTTCCTAGGACAGAACTGCTCTGATACCACTTTTGGCACGACCCAAACCTATGGGCCGCGATGAGCACCCGGTACCTTACTCAGCCGAGTACCAACATAACATATCTTTTCGTATCATACTATCATAGATAACTGAGCTGGAGAGGCTGCCATGAGATAAGTAGAATACAACAAGAAATACCAACTTATACATAAGACATACAGGCCTATAAGACCAATGTGATCCTTTATATACTTAAAACATAGATCGACAAGGCCATACAAGTATACGTATACATGACATCTGTCTACAAGCCTCTAAGAGTACATAAATACCATAAAGGTCGGGATAGAGCCCCGCCATACCAATCAACACATGTCCTAATCATACTGACCAAATAACAACCCCTGAGAAAATGGAGCGCACCAACACGTTCCGCTGAGCTGATAGCCTACTTAGAGAACTCTGGACCTGTCTATCGGGACCTGCGGGCATGAAACGCAGCATCCCCAGGCAAAAGGGACGTCTGTACAAATAATGTACCGAGTATGTAAGGAATGAAAATCAGTAAATAATAGACATGAGAGAAACATGGAGTAAAAGACTCAACATGTAAGTCTGAACAATTCTGTGAATCAATAATATTTACAATGCCATGTATATGCATATAAATATCATACCATGCATAGGTATATGCGTACATAACATCATCAAGCCTCTGAGGGCATCCCATCATATCATCTCGGCCACTGTGGGCAAATCATCAATGTATACCAGCTGATCAGGTGGTGGTTCGTATATAACGCCGTAACTTTTTTCCATATCCCATATATACATATTCGCGTATATAACGCCATCTGGTCATGGGTCAATGTAAATGAATGTAATGTATGAGAAGTACATCAATAAAATCTCTCAGAATATCATATAACCATTATGCCTTTGATTAATATCATGAAATAAACTTTATCAACTTACGTATTTTCTGAGACCCATGAATAGGTGATAGAATAATAAGACATATAGGGAATCAATAACATAGGAAACTCTAGTATTTCTATGAATAGAGTCATTTATGGAAGTTGTGCATTTGCTCATTTCGTTTGTATCATTTTGATTATGCCAAAAGAAAGAAGGGATAGCCTTAACATACCTAAGCCAATTCTCTTGACAATCCCTCTAATACACGTCAATTGCGACAAAACATGTGACGGCAAGATTAGAGTAGGAAAAACATTCGTATGATATTCTTGAGAAAGATTACACTGTAGTCCCTTATAATTGCAAAATCTCACGTTGCTTAAGATGCTATGAAATCTCACGTGTTTGAATTCCTGAAGATCCATGAAAGCTCACGGTATTGAATTCTTGAAGATCTATGGAAGCACACGTTATTGAATTCTTAAAGATCTATGGAAGCTCACATTATTGAATTCTTGAAGATCTATAGAAGCTCATGCTATTAAATTCTTGAAGATCCATGAAAGCTCACGTTCTTGAATTCTTGAAGATCATACTTTAGCATTTGATATAGCTAAAGTAGAGAAGCCTTAAATTGAATGGGTGTGGGCTCCACTTCATGTGGTGGCTTAGCCACACATCCCTTAATCTTTCCATCTTATCAAAATGGTTTTAAGAGTCATAAATGGGGATGAGGGGTGCTGCCACGCCAGGGAGTTAATTCTTATCCTATAATTATTCACTTTAATTCCTTAATTAATTTGTTAATCCCCCATTAACCAATAATTACCCAATTATTCACATAATTAGGAATTATCTGAAATTACTTAAAATACTACTCGCTTTTAATACACTTATACACTTTACTATCATGGTCATGTGGTACCTTGTATGGCACTAGTCCATGAATACGGGGTATTATAGCTTGAACCGTATTTTATCCCCAAATTACCAAACTTCGACGAAACTCATTTTCTTTGACTCGCTTACCCTCTCACCTTCACGAATTAACTTATCACTTGTTTGAAATAGAATAATGCTTATAGTCTCAAAATAATCTCATTCCCGAACTTACATCGATTAACTTAGGATGAACTTCAACATACGAAAATGCGGCATGTAACATCTCATTTCTGAGCTTACATCAATTTACTTATGGCGTACTTCCACGTGCGAAAATATGGGGTATAACATCTGGTAGCACGGGGATTTTGTCATGCGAAAGTAATTTGAAATATGTGGGCACAAGATGCCATGTGTGTAAGATTTGCAAGTTGTGACTTATGATCTGAGATTACGAGAAGTGGTACCTGGGGTAATTCTTGTTGAAATTTGTGCTCTAGGAATGATTTGATTGATTGAGTTGTCATCGTTTTCCCTTACGTGGACACATTCCTATTTCATCTACACCCCGACTATGTTGTTGCTTAATTACTTGGTTGTTTTTCATTGCCATTTATGCTCCCATTATTTTCACTGTTGATTGTATTTGAAACCCTTCTGCTATTGGCCTTATATTGATGTTATTTCCTTGTTAGCCTTATGTTATATCCCGCACAAGTTTACATGTCTGGTAGGCGTCTTGACCTAGACTCGTCACTACTCTACCGAGGTTAGGCTTGATACTTACTGGGTACCACTGTGGTGTACTCATATTACGCTTCTGCAGATTTTTGTGCAGATTCAGGTAAATTCGGATCGGGTTGGTTTTAAGACTTATGCCTGTGCGGCTGGAGACTTCAAGGTATACCTGCTAGACGTTCTCAGGCTCCGAAGTCACCTTCTGATATATTTTATTTCCATTGTTTCTTATCATTCCGGGACAGTGATGTATTGTTAATTCTAGTAACTCTTAGAAAAGCTTATGACTTGTACTATCGGTTTTAGGGTATTGTATCGTGTTGTGATTGTTGGCTCAATTTAGTAATTTCGGTTTCATGCTCATTAGTTATTTAGTTAAAAATCTATCATTTAATCAGCAAATGTTAGGCTTACCTAGTTTTAGAGACTAGGTATCATCACGACATCCTAAGGCGGGAAGTTGGGATCGTGACACCTTATGTCACCGCATGCACATAAATAGACACTCTTATCTTGTCGCATGCACATTAACGGTGGAATGCCTCCCTTATGTCACCACATGCGCATCTTATTAACAAAACAATAATAAACCCGCACAATACGTACACATGTGCCAGAATATCACCAAAACAACAATACCAAAGATACATCAAGATATATCCCACGACTCAATAATAATGTGCACAAGAATCATAACAATAACATAGGAGTGCGGGGAGTATTCAACAACAAAGCATGGTACACATAGCAAACAACCCCAATTCAAGGCATATTAATATCCGAAGTTCTAATTTGGTCATGAACCACACATACGCCCGTATACACACTCATCATCTCATGTACACGTCATTTCACATAGCACAAATATACAAATTAGACCAAATCCTAAGGGGTAATTCCCCCACACAAAGTTAGGCAAGATACTTACCTCAATTAGGCCAAATCAATACTCTAAAAATGCTTTTTCTTTAAAATTCACATCTGCTTGGCTCAAATCTAGCCAAAAATAACTTAATAATATAAAAAAATACAAGAGAATTTAATTTCAATTAGTAAAGTTAAGATTTTTACACATTTTTCCAAAAGCCAACAAAAGTTAATCCGGGCTCGTCTGGTCAAAACCTGAGTCAAGGGGTAGTTCCCAATAATTTATAACCCCACGAGTCCAAATATATGATTGATTTTCAAATTAGAGTCCAATTTGACCCTCAAATCGCAAATTTTTATTTTTCAAAATATTGTAAAAAGTGCCCCAAATATTCTTTTCACATCTCATGATTTTGATATTATATTTCATAAATTTTTACGTTATAATATCAAAATTGAGTCCAAATCACTTACCCAATATCTCTGTGTGAAAATCCCCTCCTAAAATCGCCTCCCACCGAGTTTATAGCTCAAAATGTGATAAAATGATACTACGTCCCGAAATCCCATCTTTTAACCCAGCTGCAGATGTCGCATTTGTGACCTTGGATTTGCAAATGCAACTATCACAAATGCAACCTTTGGCTCACAAATGTAGAGACTTACCACCCCAGGCAATGTCTCAAATGCGACTACCACATCCCAAATGCGATCCCCGCCATCATCGCAAATACGATCAAGTGACCGCAAATGCGGTCTGCCCTGCCCAGGTTCTCCTTCGCAATTGCGAGGCTGGCTTTGCAAATGCGAAGCCTGACACTCCCAGCCCACTTTCTCAATTGTGATATATTCATCACAAATGCGAACTGGTGCTTTCATTTGCGAGACCTTCAACACCAGCCAAAACCAGCAAATCTAAACATCAAACTAAATGGTCCGAAAACGTGTGAAACTCTCCCAAGCCACCGGGGCTCCACACTAAATATTCACACAAGTATAGAAACATCATATGAACTCATTCTCTAGATCAAAACACCAAAATAACATCCAAAACTACGAATCTAATATCAAAACGCATAGAAATCAGAACGAAACTCAAAAACTTCTAAAATCACAACCAAACATCTGATTCCTATCAAACCAACTCGTAATGACACCAAACTTTGCACACAAGTTCTAAATCAAAAACAGACCTATTCCAAGTCCCGAAATTAAAATTTGAACCCAATAGCCACAAAGTCAATGCATGGTCAAACTTAGAAAATTTCTAAACCTCCAAATTCCCAATTTTCAGCAAAAAGAGCCAAATCAACCTAGCAACCTCTGGATTCAATTTCAAGCATACTCCTAAGTCCAAAATCACCATACAAACCTATTAGAACCATACAAATACCTTTTGTGGATCATTTTTATAAAAGTCAAACTTTGATCAACATTACCAACTTAAGCTTCCAAACTAAGAACCAAGTGCTCCAAATCAATCCAAAACCTTTCCGACACTAAACAAATCATCTTCGCAAGTCACATAATCATAAATACACACAGGGAAAGCTTCAAAAGGGTAAATGGGGCTCAAATATATAAAATGACCGGTCGGGTCGTTACAAACTATAACAAGATTTTATAATTTATGATACCAAGTAAAATACTCTAAAACTACTACACACTCAAAAGAAGTAACCCTCTTTGGGTTTTTCCTCCTCACTGTAATACAGCTCAAACTCTCTATACTTCTTCTCACAGAATATTTTTCTTCTTACTTTATGAATTGCTATCTTTCTCTCTGATTGTGGTGTGTCTTACAATTGAGAGCAAAGGCACCATCTATAATGCGTAGGATTATTTTATTGATGTCATCAGTGATGTTATGTTAGTAGTACAAGTTAAATACCACAATATGAAACCAAAGGAAGATCTGTCGAAAGAATCTTCCTTACTGCGCACTTGGTTGGCTTGACATTTCAAAACCAAAGGAAGTTTTCTTCCTTTCACATGGCCATGGGATGGATCCATAAAATCTCCCCTCCGATCGTATGCACCTGAATGAGGTATCTCCAATTTTTTCTTATAGAGTTCATGCTGACAAATTCTTGGCAGACTACATGACTCGATTGAGTTAGAGGAGATCAGTTCTGATGACTTGATTATGCATTAATGAGTTTTGAAGAATTTACCATGGTTATGGCCACGACCCGGACTTGATGTTTTCTACAGGTATAAAAGGTTTATTGTGTGTGGTGATGTTCTCCTAAACCTAGTTAAATGAAAGGTTCTCGGTTGATAAGGTGTTCAACTTGCTTGTGGTTCAAAGTTAATTATGAAATTTTCGTATTTTCACGAGTTAGCATGTTAGTGGCGGTGCGCCGTGTGGGGGTGAAAGTTGCGAGTTCAAGGTTGAGGTTTAGTTTTGAAGGGAAGTATATGGGTTCTTGATGGCACAGACGATTTCAGGTGTTTAAGAGAATGCTGGCACTATTTGATGTTGCCGAAGGAGAGTGTGCATATTAGCAGGTACATTGTGTTTGACTTGTGGGTATTTTTCTGTAAGATGATAGAGTATGAGTGACATATCATCCATTTGATTAGCGGTGTTGAGATCGGATATGGAAATTCTGGTATTCATGAGGTTCAGAGACTGGATGTTCTCGTAGGCAGTATATTTCTTTTATTGCGAATTGTGAAGAAATGTTGAGGATTGGATAATTGATGGTATGTGTTATGGATAGCTTGCTATGGAATTTTGGAAGGTTAGTTACTTGTTTAGGAATTCTCAGAATTTGGTTAGGGGGTTATTTGTGAGCCTAATGAGAATGTGTATTCTATATTGGATCAGACTTGCTTGCTCTTGCACAACTATTACCACAGGTATATCATCGTGCAGGGCAAAATAGATGTTATTCGTTCCTTGGTCTATGTTATGTGTTTCTCTATTATGCTATGACGGGTTGTGAGGGTTACATGATTATTTGCACGCATATTGTAATTTCCTTTTGGCCTTATGGTGTTATGGGCGAGATGGTCGTCGTGATGATGATTTGCTTATTGCACCATAGTTATGTCTTTCTCAATATTGTTTTATGCCTAATCCTCTTCCCACAGCTATATTTGTGCACTCTGTCATGCTTGATGTTGACGCACATGTGATTAGTGAGCCTGAGCATTATGGCTCGATTGGTACCCCTATGTGGATTGATATGATTGGATCGGGTTACGTACCACAGCAGTAGTGTATGGGATCGGGTTGAACGCTGCAACAGTACAGTGATGAGATGTAATTCCTTATGATTATTTCGTGTGTTTTGCTTTTACTTTGTGGAAAATAGTTCATAGGAAGATATGAATAGTACCCCACCTGCTTAACTTGCTTGGTAGCCTTCTTTTTTAACTTTCCTACTATTATCTGTCATATCTGAATCATTACTTATTTGGTGTACGGAACCGTGTTGTGTGGGGATTCACAAGACTTTTGGTGTGACTTGTCGTTTAGGCTGCTTGTATTGGTAGAGATGAGGTTTCTAGACCTGAGATTTGCACTATCGTATTGGGATAAGGAATGTTTGGGAGAATGATACCATACTTCCGCTCACAATTGGGCAATGGTCCTTGTAGGACGAATGAGCTTCTTGACTTGTTGATCTGATGAGTGGTTATGAGTTTCTACGTGTTTCTTTCATCATCGGCAGTATACGAAGGTTTTGAACGAGGTTTTATTTGAAATGAGGTTTACTATCGGTACTAGATTTGTCTTTTAGGAACTGCTGTGATCGAAAATTATTGCTATGAGCATGCGGGTTATGTGGTATATCATGCGATTAAATTTTGGGTTAAGGTTATGACTTGATACAGCTTGTTTAGACTTATACAATGTGTAGATGCGAGATTCGATTCTTGTAATGAATTCTGGATGTTGGAAATTTGCTTCTAAGGTTTATGGACTAAGGTTGAAGTAAGGATCTTCAGTTATGTTGTGTTGACAGGCCTATATGGATTGGAGTGATGTGGGATCACACTCGGGTTTGGCCATGGTGAGTTTACATAGTGATTTGATGGCTTTGGAATGACACTTGGCACGTTCGAGGACGAACGTATGTTTAATTGGGACAGAATGCAATGACCCGATCTGTTGTTTTGAGATCTATTATTCCGTTCGATAGTTTGAGACTTTGAATAGCTTCATATGATATATTATGACTTGCGTGTATGGTCAGTTTTAGTTTTCAAGTGGTTAGGGATTGATTTGGAAGAATGACTCTCGATTTGGAAGGTTTAAGTTAGAAGGGTTGATCAAGGTTTGACTTTTGGGTAAACGGACTCGGAATCGAGTTTTTATGATTCTGATAAGTTTGTATGATAATTTTCGACTTGTACGTATGTTTGAATTCTGTTTTGGAGGTTCCTAGAAGGATTCGACACTATTTGTCGGAAGTTGCCAATTTGAAGAACTTAAGAGTTCATAAGTTTGACTAAGAGTTGACTTTGATGTTATTGGACACCGATTGGTGTTCCTAGACTTTGGATGGGTCTATATAGTTTAATTGAACTTGTGTGCAAAATTTGGAAGTAATCTGAAGTGTTTAAGTATGATTCGGACACTCTTTTGAAAGAATTAAGATTTTACAACTTAAGAAAAATTCTATTCGGTTTGAGCCTCGATTCTTTGTTGTGATATTCCCGTGGGTGTTTTGAGGCTTAGTATAAGTTTGAATAATGTATTTGTACTTGTTGGTATGATTGAATGGGTTCCGTGGGGACTCATGTGTGTTTTGAATCATTGGTTGAGAAACTAGATAAGGATTGGAGTTTGACCATGATCAATATCGGGTCAAGATGACCTATTTTCGGTGTTTTGAATACGCGAGCAGGTTCGTAACCTATTTTATGATTGAAATGCATATATGATTCGTGTCCGGGAGGTTCCGAATGAGTTTTGGGTGCTAAAACGAAGATTCTTTTATTGCTGATTTTCTGGTGTAAAATAATTACTAAAATGTCATATTTTTGTCTCTTAAATTTTCAAACTTCCTTTAAAACTTCAAAACATCACATCTTCCTCATTTAAGACCAAATTGGGTTATTCAAGAGGCTATCTTGGGTGTAATCTCACAAGGATTATGTTGGGCTTATCAAATGTGAGTTTCAGGGTCATCTAGGATCTGATTCGGGCTATAACAACTGTTGCATTTTTTTATTTATTTTGAAAATTAGTCACTTTTTCTCACATGATTTTGGAGCTCGGATTTGGGCAATTTTGGGGAGGATTTTCACCACATGGATGGGGGTAAATATTTTCTGCTCGGATTTGATTATATTTCATGAATTTATCTTCGATTTTGGCATTTGGATTATGAGTTTTAAAGAGAACTTGGGATTTTTTGTCTAAACTTTCCTAAAGTGAATTTTTGGATTTTGCACATCGATTCGGAGTCGGAATTGAGTAAAATTAGTATGATTGGAGTCATAAATGAATGTGTTGTCGGATTTTGTGAGTTTTGTCGGCTTCTGAGGTGTGGGCCCGAATTTGACTTTTTGGGTTGACTTTGAGTATTTGATTAAAGATTTGACCTTTATCGATTGGGTTTGCTTCCTATGACATTATTTGATGATTTTGAGTTGCTTTTGACTAGTTTCGAGTCGTTCGGAGGATGATTTGAGCGAGATAGCTCTTCTACTGTATCCATTTGGCTTGTTTGAGGTAAGTGTCTTACCTAACTTTGTTGGGGGAATTTTTTCTACTAATTAACATTGTTTGCTACATGCGGGGGTGATGTATATATGAGGTGACGAGCGCATATGCATGTGCCAGGGTTAATCTTGCTCGGGGGTAAATTATACGATTAATTGTACCTTGTAGAATTATGTGACCTTCTTGTTTCATGTCTTGCTTGACTTCTAGATTACTAAGAATATGAAATTATAACGCTAGAAACCAAGATTTAGCTTATTATAATTTAATTAAAATTTCACGAATTTTGGTGAAACTATTAATGTGTTAAATTCGGTCATTACTATGCTCAATCACCATCTCTAGGATCATTATTCTTGAGATATTGGATTCTATACTTGAGTTGAAGATCATTTTTGAGACTTGGTGAAATACTTGAACAATAAGGTTCTTGAGGTTTATTGAATTGTTATTGGCTTGAAAGCTATGACTGATGTTCATTTGGAATATTAGCTTTATCACTCTCCTTGATATTATTCATGCTTCCTACCTTACTTGTTATTGATATGCATGTGCTTGGTGAGGAAGAGTGTAAAGCACGAAGGGTGATGTCATGCCATTATATATACATTATCATGTAAGGAAGAGTGTAAAGCACGAAGGGTGATGTCGTGCCATTTCATTTACATTATCATGTGAGGATGAGCGTAAAAGCACGAAGGGTGATGTCGTGCCATTTCATTTACATTATCATATTTTCATTCACATTATCATGTGAGGATGAGAGTAAAAGCATCAAGGGCGATGCCGTGCTATTTTATTTTTATTATCATGTTTTAATTACATTATCATATGAGGATGAGAGTAAAAGCAGGAAGGGTGATGTCGTGCCATTTTATTTACATTATCATGTTTTTATATTATCATGTGTTCATGTCACGAAAGGTGTTTCCGTACACGCGAGGACGAAAGACATGCATTATATTGTGATATCTTTTCCTTGTGTATACATGCATGCCTTTACCTTGAGCCATTACTGTTGCACCTATGTTTTCTATGTGACTTGTCGTTGTTATTCTATCTTTGTCCTCTATCTCAATTATTGTTGTGTTGGCCATGCCTTCTATCTGTTTAACTTGCAAATATCTTGATTTCCTTCTTGTTGTCATATCTACATCCATATCGTTTCTCATTTGTTGCACTTTCGTATAAGCCTTCTACCATGTTTGTTATTCATGCCTTCTATTTGTTTAGCTTATAAAGATCGTGCTTTCTTTTATGTTTGTTATATCTATATCTAAGCCTTCTACCATGTTAACTATTGAAATTTATGTTCTTCTACCTTAAATGCTATCATTACTTCTATGTCTCCTATCTAGTCTATTACTGTTACCCATATACACTGCATTATTCGTTATTGCTACCTGTGTATCTCCCACTTTATTGTTATTGTTATTGGCATTTCTTTCACCTAGTTGGTACTGTTATACGTATGCTCGGTAAGGAAGAGATAAATACACGAAGAATATTGTCGTGCTAATTGATTTGACTTACATTCATATATTTGGTGAGGATGAGATAAATGCACGAAGGGTGTTACCATGCTATTCGATTTGATATCTTGAGTACATTTCCGACACTATGAAAGTTATGAATTTACTACCATGATTTCTTCTGGTGATTCTTTTATTGCTTCACATATTTGTCCGTGTACTCTTCTCTATTATATTTTAGTATTGTTCTATTGCTGGTCTACTGCACAAGTTATATCAGTGAGTATCTTTTAACTAAAAAGTTTCGTGACTACTTCACCATGGTTAGTTAAGATACTTATTGAGTACATGGGGTCGGTTGTACTCATACTACACTTTTGCACCTTGCGTGCAGATCTTGGAGCTGAGATGCGGTGGATGACAGAAGCTGGCTCTCAAGATGTTCATGCCTCTCGGATGCAGCTACCACTTGTCCCTGAGTAGCTTTACAGTTGAATTCTATTTATGTACATTTCAAACAGAAATTGTATTTATTTCATATGAGTTTTTGCAAAAATTCAGTCTTAGTAGCTCAAGACTGGTAGTACTACCAGTCCTTGGGATATTGTATGGAATACAAATATAACATTTGTTGATCACCTTATTTTATTAGAATAGTGTTGTTAATTGGATTACCTAACGGGTTGGGTTAGGTGTCATCACAACTAGTGAATTTTGGGTCATGACAACCTAGATCCCACATCATACATTAGGTTTTCCTCATTTTAGCAAGATGAATTAACCTATATAGCAGTCCACACAACTGTTTAAACTAAATATAATTGTTGGATGTATGATATGTATATAATTCATGTATAATTTATGTATACTTGTGTATAATTAGTATATAATTTATGTATAGTGGCTAAAAAAAAAATAAAGAGTGACTCCGACCAATTATTTGTATAAAGGTCCCTTAGCAGCTGGCCTAAATACCTTAGCTTTTAGCCCAATAGTACATTAAGTAATGGGCCTGGTCATATTTGAGTCATGATAGATAATTCGGACATGATTGGCACACAAGACAAAGGGAATATCTTACAAACTTGCCTTGTTTGGCAGAGACGAGGGCATGATACATAAAATTTATTTTTATTTTATTTATATTTACTATACGTTAACTCCCTTAAAATAAATTTTTTTTTACTAAATATATATTTATTTTATGTCAACATATAGTAAATATTATGTATATAATAAAAAATCTAGATAAAATTTGAGGTTATCTAGATAAAAATTATTGCAAATAGAAATTAATGGTGTTTAACATTTCTTAGTAAAATATATATTTTACGTATAGTAAATAAATAGTAAATAGATAAATAGTAAATAAATTTTATGTATATTTACTATTTGCTATCTAGATAAATCTGTCATCTTTATTTCTTTCGGTAAACAAGAAAATAAATGGAACAAATATTTTGTCAGATCTTAGATTTCTGTTAGAAATTAAAATGTGTTTAGTGTTATGACTAAAAGTGTACCACTTTGTTAAAGTAAATGGACTATTAGTGCTCCATGTGGAAGAATATGTATGACTTTGATTCTAAAACCAAAGATAATGTATGGTTTTGGACTTTTTCTTAGTGTTATGACTAAAAATGCACCACTTTGTTAAAGTAAATAAATTATTAGTGCTCTATGTGAAAGTATATGTATGACTTTGAGTCTAAAGTCAAAGATAATGTATGGTTTTGGGTTTTTTCTCTTCACCAGTCTTTACATAATTATTATAACCAAAGCATGTCACAATATCATTCACACCAATTGTATACGTAAAACAAATTCATAACTAGAGGTGGCAAAATGAGTAAAAGAAAATAGTTATCCACACATATTATCCATTAAAGAATGGAAAAGTTACCCTATATGCCTACCTACATGGCCTCTTTACACCATGTATCTTAAAGTTAAAAATCCTTAAATTAATTGCTTCATATAACTTATTTATCCTAAATTTTATAGGATAATATCTCTTAAATGTAGCCATAACTATAGATAGTGAATTGAATATTGCTATTTACTTCCCTGCTATCAAAGTCAATTACTCAAGTTTATCATATTCCTAGAAATCACGTTACAAACTCTTCAAAAGTAAGGAAATTAAATATGCATTCCATAATAAATAGAAGTATTCAATTTAAACCATAGATAATATTTAGTTTATATATTCAATACATTTACAATAATATTCTTAAAATAAAGAGGCATATTCGTTATTTTATATTGATAACATTTACTTTATATATTATTTAATTTAGAACTTAGAGTATTCACTATATCTATGATAATATTCAATAACTACACAATGATATTCAATTTATATGTTATTATTATTCCACTCATGTATTCAACTTAGTTTTCGATTTAGAACTCAAAAGTATTCTAATGTGTATAGTAATATTCAAATATAATACTAGAATATTCTATTAAAGTGTCCAATTAAAATCTAAAAATTACATCAACAATACTAGAATATACTATTAAAGATTAGTAGTATTCAAAATAATTTCTAGCAATATACCAATATTTAATCATAAAATAGAATATACTATTAATGTACTATATTATAAAAAGTGTTGGTTTGAATATTGTATTCCAAATTAGAATATTGTGATATGTTTGATTTGAATATTATATTTCAATTTAAAATATTGTGGTATGCTTTATTTGAATATTGTATTCATCATTAGAATATTGTGGGATGCTTGATATGAATATTGTATTCAAGTTTAAAATATTGTGGTATGGTTGGTTATCAATCATAGGATGTCTCAGTTGTGCATCAGAGCTTGAACAGCCTACCAATAGAACAACAACAACAACAACAACAACAACAACAACAACAACAACAACAACAACAACAACAACAACAATAATAATAATAATAATAATAATAATAATAATAATAATAATAATAATAATAATAATAATAATAATAATAATATTCCAATTAAAACTTACCAATATACTATTTAATATAATAATGTTGGTTGTATAGGTCAAATTGATCCAACGTTGGTTCATCAGACAAATAAATGGGGACAAGAATTGGGCTAAAACCATCTCGAATGAAGATTTAGAGGATTAATAATGGAATTCACAATTGGAACATGAAGATCTGAATGAAAATTGTTTCGTGAATAAGATTGCACATGGAGTTTCATCCAATAGTTTCACTTCTCCCGATTGACTTTCAATGGGAAAAGAAACTTGATCGTCCTTTCCAAGTATTTTTTTGTTCTATGGAAAGCTAATTTTCTCTTCGTCCTTTTCTCCACTTTTTGCTTGCTATTTGTTTGAGAGGAAAATTTTGAAAGAAGAGATTATATGATCAGTGAAAAAACCAGTAAGAAGGAATAGATAAGTATACGATACTTTAATAGAATTTTGAGAAAGATACGGTATTTTATTCCAATTAAAATATTGATTGAAGATATTAAAAGAATCTTGGAGAGATAATCTAATCCCATAAAAGGTGGGATATGTTTAATGATATATAATGATATTAAAGATTTAAGAAGTAAATATAGTTTTATAAAGTAGGTATAGAATGTAAAATAAATATTTTAAAAGTATATGAAGTTAACTGGTGTTTTTAGTGGGTAGACCGCGTAAATTCCTCTTAAAAAATAGGTTGGATAATGAGCTTTTTAAAAATGAGTTAAATATAGATAAGAACTATATTATCCACTTAAAAAATGGTTAACCAAATGGATAACCATTGGATAACTAATGTGTTTAATTTTTACATTTGTAAAACCTCAAATTGAGAGTTCCTCAAATTGAGGAGACTAGGAATTCCCCCATAAGTGATCATATTCAAGAAGTGTATAATGTGAATATCCATATTATCCGCCGGATAACCTATTTTTTATCCGTCTCAAATACGGGTCGGATCAGATAATTTATCCACTTTTTAAATTATCTATTTTGACCCGTGAATATCCGACCCGACCCGCTCGTTTGACACCCCTAAACATAACTTAAGTAACTACTAAAACTTTATTGATAAGGCGCAAGCCTCTACTTTGTGCCGGGTGCCAATTCGGCAATTCCCCTGTTCTTGGATTCTTCGGTCTGTTGGACTTCAAACTGTGACTGCTACGTCCTTTTTTATGTGGATTTCCTCCCTTACCATTATATGATACATACAAGAAGCTACTCCTTCCCTGTTAATTTATGTGATATAGTTTGATTGATACGGAATTATAAAAATTACTTTTAAAATTTATGGTCTTAAAAACTTAAAAGATAAAAGTTTTTGTGTGACTTTCAATTTGAGATACTATAAAAGTTTCTCATTAAAGATAAAATATAAAATTTAAAATTAAATTATTTTAAATTAAAAATATATCATTTTTCGAAACAGACTAATAAAGAAAGTATATCAAATAAATAAGAGTGGAAGGAGTACATGATAAAACTGTCTAGTTTGCACATCACTCCTCTGTGAGGGTATAATCCCATTTTTTAAAGGGTTTCTCACAGATGGTTACTCTATTTTTATTTTATTGCGTCAAAGTTATTTAAAAAAAAACAAAAAAACTTTTAACTCTATCTAATTAAGTATCATAAAGAGTCACTAAATATTTTTTGTAATAAAAAAGTCACTCCGTTTTGTATAATTATCATAGAAAATGCCTCATTCGTTTCCTCCTAATGACTTTTTATAATACTTTTGCAAATTTGAATAACTTTTTTCCGTTAGTAAAGTTTGAGTAAGCACCAAATAAAATTAACCATTTTTTAGATCATGACGTACGCTGTTTTCCACGTTTGACACACAAGGGATAATGTGTCTACTCCTATATCATTTTTCACCTCAGATTTAGTTCATCAGCGGAATTCGAACTTACAAAATATGCATATAACACATCCTGCACTGTCTAATTACTTTTGTAGTTGAACCAAAGCTATAAATTTGTTATAATCGAAACTTTTTCCTGCCGGATTTAATTTGTTATCCAACAAAATAAAATCTAATTATGTTCCTAGATGTTTCATTCAGATATCACACATTGGAAATGGTGCAGTACTCGGAAATCCAGAAAACAGCATACAACTACATATTCTCACAATTTTCAAAAATCCAAATCCATTAAACCATTCACATATTAAATTTTGATGTGAAATTTTTTCTCTTTCAAATTAATGTTTGAACCATTGTTTCACTGTTTTCTTCCATTACTAATAATCTTGAGTGGTCCTTGACCACTAATTACTTATCTGGGTAATTAATATTTAGCGTGGTTAACTCTTTATCTATACTATTTTTTACTTATTAATTCATATTCAAATATTTTAAATTTTAAATACATGATTATGTACACAGCAATGGTGTATATTATATTTTATATGCTTTACTAATTAAACAATGCCAAAATTTAATAGAGACGCGTACGTCATAAATCTAGCTCGACTAGAAATTGATCGACAATATGCATAAACTGCTTTTATTTAAAATTAAAAACGAAACAAAGTATCAAAATACCCACATATCCTATGACTAAATCAAAACAATCTACATTAAACAAAATCAAGCAGAAACCAAAATTTTAAAACAAAACATAAACATAAAACCGTCCATACATGTTCAAATTTAAAACTACAAGAAGATATTATTAAACCTTGCAAAGTATGAAGATCTAGAATATGGACTATTTGCTGCTGTTTGACAATAATAAAGCCTGTTGACAGTTGAGCTGTCATTATACATTCTTTTCTTCAAATGAATAACCAATACCAAGCTTTTGTCCTAATAAAAGCTGGAACTCAAGTTGTTTCTTCCCTGCTTTTAGAATGGAGAGTCACAATCAGAGAGATTGTAGTAAATCATAAAGACTAGTGACATTAACAAAACTAATTTTACTTGGATCAGTAAATACATGCTTTATAAATATTGCAATATGTAAATCTAAAACCCCAAAGTGATATTAATAAAATGTTACATTTATAAATAATTCCGTAAATCTCTTTTTTTGTTTTGGTCATATTACTTTTGCTTGTGCTTTTTCAGAATGTACAAATCTCTCATCGTGTTAAAGTAACAGTATAGTATTTGTTTTATAATTCTTGTTAAAATATTTAGGATCCTTACATAAATAGATAGTCAGATTTACTGTTTATTTTTTCTAGCAGGTATACATTTATTATATAGAGGGAGAATGTTTTAGACAAGTATTATCCGGTCACTTATGTGTGCCTCTTTGCGATGTTGTTCTCTTAATAATTTGTACTTGTTTATCCCCAAAATGGGTAACAATTGAATTTGTATGCGGTTTAAAAGATATGTGATTTAATTCAATACGAATGATCTAAGAACAACAAGTAATTAAGTTAAAGATAAAATAAAAGATCAAACCAATTGTAATATGATGATCAAGCTTGATCTCAGGATGAACAGTGAAATTCAACCTCGATCTGACCCTCGATATAAGCTCGGATACGAATAAGAAAAGAGAATAGCTAAGGAACACTTTGAATAATAGCTAGAAGACAAAATGGACTCTTATTACTTTGATTTACGTGTCAACAATGTGTCAAAATAAAGAAACTTTTTTCTTTATATGGTAGAGGAATTTCAATCCTAGTATAAATCTAAATAAGGTAAAAAACTTCATTTTCAGGTAAATGTCGATCCGTGGTTGATATCGGACGGGATTCACGCCGTAATATCCGGTTGAGGGCGAATATTACGGCTCCCTGCTTGTCACGCATAACCGTTCTTCGTGTCTCCCGTGGTCTAGAATCTTTACTTGGCCTTGGTCCGTTATTTTGCCGTGCCCGATCCCAGATGCATCGTTCACTCCTCTCGGGTTCCGATACGAGGGGTTCTTCGGCCTTGCTTATAGTCGCGTCAAACCGTGCTTCCCTCTTATTTCCTTATTAGGGAATCGGAAAAAATTTTGCCCCTGATTTTACCTGTACACAAATAGTCCCCTCTCTTTTCGGAGAGCAGATTTATCGAAGCGACGGGAAGAGATGAATTAATTCGGGTTCCTTCTTCCGTACGATACAACCGTGTTGACGGATAAATAAAATGTCCCATCAGTCACTTCGTTCTGACTTCGAACACGTGTCAGCCGCCGATTAACTGTCATAGAATGCGAAACGTCACGCATTGATTACCCCTTATCTCTAAAAGCTTCGGTCCCTTTTTCACTTTTTTACTTCTCGATTCAAGAGCTCCTTAATTTACCCTCTAACTCTTCATTTATTCTTAACCCCTTCAAATCTTTATACATTGTTTCCTAGATCTTCATATTTTCATCTTCCCGTCTTCAAATCTTCATACTCCATCTTTAAATCTGACATTTATACCTTTATCCTTATCTTCAAATAATCACCCTCACCTTCAAATCTTCATACTCACCTTCAAATCTTCATATTTTCCAGAATTTGATGGAGAAGACTTCAAAATATGTGCTTCGACAAACCGTCCCTTCAACTTCTAACCCGGCCACGGATGATGAGGTGGCCGTACCTGAGGTGGCCCCAGAACCTTCCTTGAAGAGCTTCATCCCCGGAGGCTGCTCTATTGAGAACAACTTCAAGGTCGAAAAAACCTCCAGCCAGCAGGACTGAGGCGAGGGGATATGGAGGTACATATGCTCCATTACCGAGGATATACTTCCTACAGTTTGGGAGGACTGCAATTGGGAGGGAAAATAAGTGGTCGTCCCTGGTCCCGATAAGGACATTACCACTCATGTGGAGGGGTACCTAAGTGTTTACACTTATCCCTTTATACTTTCCCCGGTGGATCCCATAATCCTTAGCTTTTGCAAAAGGTACGAGGTCTGCCTCAGGCAGATTCACCCGTCCTTTTGTAGGATTGTAATCCTCTTCCGCCATTTTTTCAACAACATTGAAGCACCTAGATTCACCATCGACCACCTGTTTCGTCTCTACAATCCCCGAGTTTTCCAAAAGGGGATAATCAAGCTCGTTCGTCGGGCAAGTAAAGCTCCATTTTCGAGCATCAATGTTGATCGAGATCAAGGCTGGCAGGGGAGATTCGTTAAGGTAAAAATTGAAGATCTCATTCCCTCCGAATTCTTGTCGTTCCTTGAAAACTGGAACTCAGCCCGTAAGTTTCTTTCCCTTTTGAGTACATGGAATTTCTTTTGTTATTGTTTCTTATTGCCTGCTTTTATCATCGTGCAGCGGTTGCCCGAGTTCCCAATGCAGTCCCTCGCTTCAAAGAGTGGGTCATGGGGATTTGCAAACAAGTGTCGTACTTCGAGCATGAATGGTGCAAACTCTCAAAGGACAAGTAGGAGGCCCGTTTCCAGTGTGAGTGCTCCTCCCGAACAAGTGTACTTTCATACCCAACTGTTATTTCCACTGAGTTCTTTTTCTTTCATTGGTTTTCCCAAGACCATTGAACTTCGGCCATTAGACGAGGACGAGGCTCCGTCCTCACTTGATAAACCATCCGTTTTGGGACAGCCTGGAGCTACTGCACAGGAGGAGAAAAAAAGAAAATCATCTGGCTCCCCGGACGCCGAAGCCAAGAAGAAGAGGGTAACGGTCTAGATTTGAAAAAGCAACAAGAAGAGTACCCGAGCCAGGGTACCGGACTCTGACTCCCTCTACCGGCTTAGAGATTACCCTGAAGATGATGATCTAGAGTTTGACACCTATGGGCTGGCCGTTGATGAGGAAGAATAGGCAGAAATCGGAGGACGTGGCCGAGAGACCGATCCCTCATTAGCCCAAAAGCTAGAGGGAAAATACAAGGCTACGGTCTCCCGAGAAGTTATCCCTGCTCCGAGGGAAGTTGCCGGTGTCATTGACATCGCGGAATCGCCATCCCATATAGAGACTTTTTTTTTGACGAGGCTCAGGCCATCAAGTAGAAGCCAAATAAGACAGCATGGGCTGCAGAAGGTTGTGTCGTCGGGAGAAGGCAAGCCGAGTTCGAGCCCGAAGCTTGTGAGTGTCACGACCTGGCCGGTCATTTTGAAAGTAATAGCCCCGATCCCCTATTTACTGTTTCCCCCGCACCTTTTTTCTGCTTAGGTGACTAGCCGGTAGGTTTTTTTTTTTTTTTTGTTTCGGAGTGTTTTGGGACACTTAGTCTCTAAATGGAGGTTTAAGCCTTTAAGCCTAATATTTTTGCGGAATAATGAAATAAAAATATAAATTTAACCAACTATTCAAAAATACACAACAAATGCTAAAACTCGGAATATCGTAAATCACAAACTACAGAAGGAAAATCTAGTGTCTCTATACATCAGAGTCTAACAAAGAAAAAATACAGAAGATAATGGATATGAGAAAGAGTAGAAGGGGACTCTGAGGTCTACGGATGCGACAGATACCTTGAAGTCTCCAAAGCTGTTCCGGCTCACTGATAGTGCAGCTGATAAGAAGTACCTGGATCTGCACATGAAAAACATATGCAGAGAGTAGCATGAGTACACCACAATCGGTACCTAGTAAGTGCCAAGCCTAACCTCGGTCGAGTAGTGACGAGGTTAGGTCAGGACCCTACTGGTAAATATATAATAAAACAATATAGAGTGTAATATAGCAATAAAATAAAGGCTGAAATTTAACAACAATGAAATCAGAGAAGGTAATAGCTCAGTACACAGAAACACAATAGGGGATCTCCCGAGATACCGTCTCGTAGTCCCAAACGTAAAGGTGCAGGGAAATTTCCTGGAATATCATTCTATAGTCCCAAAGTAAATATGCAAGACAGGGGGATCTCCCGGAATACCGTTCTGTAGTCCCAAAGTAAATATACAGTATAGGGGGATCTCCGGGAATACCGTTCCGTAGTTCCAAAGTAAATATGCAGTACATGGGAATCTCCCGGAATACCGTTCCGTAGTCCCAAAGTAAATATGCAGCGCAAACAATAGAAATGCAACTACATCACGAAATCTTACGATTTAGACTAAGTACCAGTCAAGGAAGAAGCAAGAATATTCACTAAACATGCTGCACATTGTATTAACTCAATTAAGACACGTAGACATGTTGTATTAGACTAAACAGGATAGCTACACATATTGGATTAACTCAATTAAGAATGAAAATTGATTAATACTCATTAAAATGGTATAACTCAAAATAAAAGGAAAACATGTTGCTGCTCAGTAAGAAAATCGGGTTTTTCCACAACTAGCACGTGTACGTACTCGTCACCTTACGTACACGTCGCTCACATATCACAATAGTTCCAAATCTTAAGGGGATTTCCCCCACACAAAGTTAGGCAAGCCACTTACCTCGAACCAAGCTCAATCAATCGGTCACAATGCCTTTCCCACGAATATCCGGCTCCCAATGGCCCAAATCTAGCCAAAAGCAATTACATATCATAAATACAACAATAATAGACTCATTTAATTAATGAAATCAACACTTTAACAAAATTTCCAAAATTAACTCAAAAATCGCCCGTGGGGCCCATGTCTCAGAATTGGATAAAAGTTACAAAATACGAACACCCATTCGCTCATGAGTCTAACCATATAAAATTTACTCAAATCCGACCACAAATCCCCTTTCAAAACTCGAAATCTTTGTTGAAGAAGTTCTTCCAAATTTCTCCCAATTTGAACCCCAAAATCCGAAATTAAATGATGAAATCAACCATAGATTAGTGGAATATAACCATAAAGGAGTTAAGAATCATTATCAGAAAACTTCCTCCGAATATCTCTCCAAATTTCTCCTTCTACCGAGCTCTCAATCAAATTTTTGAGTTATGAACCAAAAATCCTCGATTTTGAACTTTAATTCTGCCTAGATATTTTTCCTTAATCGCGATCGCGGAAACACCCTCGCGATCGTGAAGAACAACTTCGCTCCCCCATTAATTTACTCTACACGAACGCGTAACTCTCCACGCGAACGCGATGAAATAGCTCCTACAAAAGAGCCCCTAGTAGCTCAAGCTGGAGGGCAAACACCTAAAATACTTGTTGATGCACCAGCCCTCCAGGAGACTCTAGCCCAGTTTCTGAGCATGTTCAGCACCTTAGCTCAGGCTAGATTGATTCCACTTGCTCCTGTCACATCTCAGGCTGGGGGAGGAGCACAGACTCATGTCAATGGTGCTCCAGAGCAGCGGGTTCAGGTCGACCAGGTTCTAAAGATTGTACCAATGCAGCCGGTAGCTCCAGCTCAGCCCGAGGTTAGGACAGTAGCTTCTAAGGTGGAGCAGCTCAGACTTGAGAGGTACAAGAAGTACCACCCACCTACCTTCAGTGGATTGGCTACAGATGATACTCAGGGTTTTCTGGAGGAGTGTCGTCGTATTCTCCGTACTATGGGCGTAGCGGAGACGAGCGTGGTTTCTTTTACTACATTCCATCTTAAAGGAGCAGCCTATCAGTGGTGGCGTGCTTATGAGTTGAGTAGTCCGGCTGAGGTAGCTTCACTTACAAGGACTCAGTTCTCAGACATGTTTTTGAGAGAGTATGTCCCTCAGAGCCTCAGCATCCGGATTAGTATGGCCAGGGAGTTGGAGATGGATATTTCTTATCAGAAGGTTGTGAGTATTGCCAGGAGATTGGAGGGCATGCTTGCCCGAGATAGAGAGGAGAGGGAGGCCAAGAGGTCTCGAGAGACTGGTTATTATTCTGGAGCTCGTGTCCCGGCAGCTCGCCATGGTAAGGGTTATGTGAGTCGCCCCGTTCATTCAGCTCTTCCAGCCGCTAGTGATGTTCCGGCTCCTTCTAGGCCCCAGGAGCCTTATTATGCACCGCCAGTGTCTAGTGTGCCTCCTGCAAGGGGTGTTCCTAGCAGCCAATCTAGCAGACCTGGTCCGAGCCAGTCATAATAGCCACGCCCTCCCAGAGCTTGTTTTGAGTGTGGTGACACTCGCCATATAGTGAGGGATTGTACCAGATTTAGGATGGGCACACCTCCACAGACTTCTCAACCACAACGTGCTCCACCAGATCCTCAAGCTATGATTACAGCACCAGCTGCCACCCCACCTGCTCAGCCAGCCCGAGGTGGAGGTCGGGGAGGTAGAGGTTGCCCTAGAGGAGGTGCCGGGCCAGATATTATGCCCTTCCTGCTCGTACAGAGGTAGTTGCTTCTGATTCTGTCATTACAAGTATTGTTCCGATCTGTCATAGAGATGCGTCAGTATTATTTGACCCAAGCTCTACATACTCTTATGTGTCCTCTTATTTTGCCCCGTATTTGGGCGTATCTCGGGATTCTTTGAGTTCCCCTATTTATATGTCTACTCATGTGGGAGATTCTCTTGTTGTGGACCGCATGTATCAGTCGTGTTTGATAGCTCTTAGTGGTTTTGAGACCAAAGCCGATTTATTATTGCTTAGCATGGTGGACTTTGATATTATTTTGGGCATGGACTGGTTGTCACCCCATTATGCTATTCTTGATTGTCACGCTAAGACCGTGACGCTGGCTATGCCAGGTTTACCGCGATTAGAGTGGAGAGGTACCTTAGAGTATATTCCTAGCAGGGTTATTTCTTTTCTTAAAGCTCAACAAATGGTTGAGAAGGGGTGTGACGCATATCTAGCTTATGTGAGAGATGTCAGTATTGATACCCCTATAGTTGAGTCAGTTCCAGTAGTGAGGGACTTTCCACATGTGTTCCCAGCTGATCTTCCGGGCATGCCGCCCGACAAAGATATTGATTTTGGCATTGATTTGTTGCCGGGCACTCAGCCCATCTCTATTCCTCCATATCATATGGCTCCTCCTGAGTTAAAGGAGTTGAAGAAGCAGTTACAAGAATTGCTTGATAAGGGCTTCATTCGGCCCAGTGTGTCACCTTGGGGTGCTCCTATCTTATTTGTGAAGAAGAAGGATGGTTCTATGCGGATGTGTATTGATTACCGCCAGTTGAACAAAGTCACAGTGAAGAACAGGTATCCATTGCCTCGTATTGATGACTTATTTGATCAGTTACAGGGTGCCAGAGTGTTTTCCAATATTGATTTACGTTCCGGCTATCATCAATTAAAGATTTGGGAGCCAGATATCCCGAAGACTACCTTCCAGACTCGGTATGGTCACTACGAGTTCCTTGTGATGTCTTTTGGGCTGACTAATGCCCCAGTAGCTTTTATGCACTTGATGCATAGTGTGTTCCAGCCTTATCTTGATTCATTCGTTATTGTGTTTATTGACGACATTCTAGTGTACTCCCGGACTTAGTAAGATCATGAGCAGTACCTAAGGACTGCACTTCAGACCTTGAGAGAAAAGAAGTTATATGAAATTTTTTTGAAGTGTGAGTTTTAGCTAGACTCAGTGGCATTCTTAGGTCATATAGTATCAAGTGGGGTGGGGGATCCAGGTGGATCTGAAGAAGATTGAAGCAGTGCAGAGTTATCCCAGACCGTCCTCAGCTACAGAGATTCGGAGTTTTCTTGGTTTGGCGGGGTATTACTGTCATTTTGTAGAGGGATTCTCATATATTGCAGCACCTATGACCAGGCTGACCCAGAAGGGTGCTCCGTTCACGTGGATAGAAGAATGTAAGGATAACTTTTAGAAGCTCAAGACAACTTTGACTACAGCCCCAGTATTGGTATTAACTACAGGTTCGGGGTCTTATACTGTATATTATGATGCATCGCGGATTGGTCTCGGAGCGGTGTTGATGCAGGACGGTAGGGTGATTGCCTACGCATCCAGACAGCTGAAGGTGCACGAAAAGAACTATCCTGTCTATGACCTTGAGTTAGCAGCTATTGTTCATGCCTTGAAGATTTGGCGGCATTATTTGTACGGTGTTCCTTGTGAGATTTACACCAATCACCGGAGTTTGCAGCATCTGTTCAAGCAGAAGGATCTTAATTTGCATCAGAGGAGGTGGTTGGAGCTGCTTAAGGATTATGATATCACCATTTTGTACTACCCTGGGAAGGCCAATGTGGTGGTCGATGCTTTGAGTCACCAGGCAGAGATTTTGGGGAGCTTAGCATATCTTTCAGCAGCAAAGAGGCCATGGCGTTGGATGTTCAGGCCTTAGCCAGCCAGTTTATGAGATTAGATATTTCTGAGCCGAGTCGAGTATTGGCTTGTGTGTCTCTCGGTCTTCTCTTTATGATCGTATCAGAGAGCGTCAGTATGATGACCCACATCTGCTTGTCCTTAAGGACACGGTCCAGCACGGTGATGATAAGGAGGTCACTATTGGAGGTGATGGTGCATTGAGGATGCAAGGAAGGCTATGTGTTCCCAATGTAGATGGTCTGCATGAGTTGATTCTTCAGGAGACTCACAGCTCGTGGTACTCCATTCATCCGGATGCTGCGAAGATGTATCAGGACCTGAGACAGCATTATTGGTGGAGGAGAATGAAGAAGGACATATTGAAGTATGTGGCTAGATGTCTAAATTGCCAGCACGTGAAGTATGTGCATCAGCAACCGGGTGGGTTGCTTCAGAAGATAGAGATTCCAGAGTGAAAATGGGAGTGAATCACTATGGACTTCGTTATTGGTCTCCCACGGACTCAGCGGAAGTTTGATGCAGTTTGGGTGATTGTGGACAGGCTGACCAAGTCAACTCATTTCATTCCTGTGATGACTACCTATTTTTCCGAGCAGCTAGCTCGAATCCACATCCGTGAGATCGTCAGGCTTCATGGCGTACCGGTATCTATTATCTCTAATCGGGGTACGCAGTTTACATCACGATTCTGGAGAGCTGTATGATCGAGTCCAAACCTACACCATTATTGAGTAGCGAGGATGGTCGATGCAGTTTTACCCAACAAGGTTGGGATCGATTTCCACAGGGAGTTAATTGATTTGGAATTAGGTTTATATCTAAGTCTATATGCGTATTTTGTTCCTAATTTCACTTCCAAATATGATGGTGTTGATTCTACTTCTAATTCTATTCTATTGTTTGCAATGATTAAAGCTAAGTACAATATTTTTTATGTTGGTTTTCAAGTATTTAAAAGGACTACGGTAGCGACTTCCGCCTAGGTGGACATCTAACGGGTAGTAAGAATCTAGGGCAAGCTTGATTAATTTGGGATCGTAATATAGCTATCACACCCAAGTACTCACTCTATATCTCTCGATAGTTTGAGGGATTTTGCCCAAGTTGGCTTTCTCAAGCCCAACTGGGTATTCATGCAAGTCATGTGATATTAGTTCAAGTCGGGTATTACTATCTCTAGGTTTAACCCTTTAATTGGGGCTATCAATTTCTTGAGTTCACCTCAATTTCTTATTAGCCTAGTTTTCCCAGACTTAATCCCTCTTTCTCAAGAAGAGACCAAATCATAAAGGCATGAATTAGTATTTGCAACCACTAATTCTATAATTCTAGCAAGAACTAGGCTAAATATCACTACCCCATAAACATTCAAGCTCTAAAATTCAAGACCCATTAAATACCCATACTAGGGTTGAGTCACAACCCTAGCTATGGGTCTAGCTACTCATAATAATAACAGAAATCAAAGATAAAGAGAAGATATAATCGATAATACTAAATTAAAAGATGAAAATCTAATGTTATAAGGTAAATCTTGTACAAAATTGCCCAAAAAGAAAAATCTAGCCGTCTCACTTACTCAGCAAAAACATAATATAACCTAAAATTGACAAAAAGATCTATTTATACTAAGCTGAAACTTCTGGATAAAAATACCCCTGTGGAAGTTTCGCGGCCGCGTAATTCTAACCGCACACTTGCTTTCGTGGCCGCGTAATTCTGATCGCGGTCTGCGTTTCTTCACATCTGGACCTTGGTTGAACCTTGTTTTACGGACCATATAATTTTCACCGTGTCCGCGTGAGAGACTTCCGCGGCCACGTAACTTTAATGCGAACCGCCCTTCTCATTTTTTCTTAAATTAAGCGCTCTCTGAACCTTAGCAACCGCGGTCCGCAGAATTCCCATCGTGGCCATGCTGGTACTTTCGCGGCCGCATCTTCTTGTCGCGGTACGCGTTCATGTTTATGCCCAAAAAACCATCTCTCTGATTCTTCATATCGCGGACCTCAAAATAATGGCCGCGTTCGCGTTGATACTTTCACGGCCGCACTTATTTGTCGCGGTCCGCGTTCCACACCTCTTGGCCCAGTTTTGGTTTTTGTTCAAGTTTTGACTCCTTTATGAGTTGATTATGGCTCCTTTATCTCATTTTGAACAATCCTTGCAAGCAAGCATATTAAGTTAGTTTCCGGGAATACCTTCACGCATTTTTGGCCCAAAACACAAGTACTCACTAACTCTCGATAGTTTGAGTGATTTTTCCTATGTTGGCTTTCTCAAGCCCAACTGGGTATTCATGCAAGTCATGTGATATTAGCTCAAGTCGGGTATTACTATCTCTAGGTTTAACCCTTTAATCGGGATTATCAATTTTTTGAGTTCACTCCAATTCCTTGTTAATCTAGTTTTCCCAGACTTAATGCCTCTTTCTCAAGAAGAGACCAAATCATAATGGCATGAATCAGTGTTTGCAACCACTAATTCTATAATTCTAGCAAGAACTAGGCTAAATATCACTAACCCATAAACATTCAAGCCCTAAAATTCAAGACCCATTAAATACCCATACTAGGTTTGAGTCACAACCCTAGCTATGGGTCTAGCTACTCATAATAATAACAGAAATCAAAGATAAAGAGAAGATATAATCCATAATACTAAATTAAAAGATGAAAATCTAATGTTATAAAGTAAATCTTGTTCAAAATTGCCCAAAAAGGAAAACCAAGCCGTCTCACGTACTTAGCAAAAACATAACATAACCTAAAATTGACAAAAATATCTATTTATACTAAGCTGAAACTTTCGGACAAAAATTCCCCTGCGGAAGTTTCGCAGCCGCGTAATTCTGACTGCGGCCGCACACTTGCTTTCGCGACCGCGTAATTTTGATCGCGGTCCGTGTTTTTTCACATCAGGATTGGGTTGAACCTTGTTTCACGGACCGCATATTTTCCACTACGTCCACGTGAGAGACTTCCGTGGCCGCGTAACTTTTACGCGGACTGCCCTTCTCATTTTTTCTTGAATTAAGCACTCTCTGAACCTTAGCAACCCCGGTCTGTGGAATTTCCATCGCGGACGTGCTGGTACTTTTGTGACCGCATCTTCTTGTCACGGTTCGCGTTCATGTTTGTGCCCAAAAAACCATCTCTGTGATTCTTCATATCGTGGACCTCGAAATAATAGCCGCATCCGCGTTGATACTTTCGCGGCCGCACTTATTTTTTGCGGTCCGCGTTCCACACCTCCTGGCCCATTTTTGGTTTTTGTTCAAGTTTTGACTCCTTTATGAGTTGGTTATAGCTCCTTTGTCTCATTTTGAACAATCCCTGCAAGCAAGCATGCTAAGTTAGTTTTCGGGAATACCTTCACGCATTTTTGGCCCAAAATACAAGTAAAAGAGAGCAATTAATAGGCTAAAATCCCTACTTATCAACTCCCCCAAACTTAAGCTTTTACTTATCCTCAAGAAAATAAGGTAATTCCCATATCCACAAAAAAAAGAAAAGGATATTTCAGTTGGCCTAAGGTGACTTCATCAAGCATCAATTGGGACTAACAATTACCCTCAACACACATGAATTATCAACAATGTTATGTTATGACCTTTTGAGTTCCATAGTTCTAATGTGACACTAGAGCACCAAGAGTTGACTCAATTAATCAAGGAAGCTCGCTCTCTCACGTAGGTCATTTTGGATCCCAAACCCCTCCTCCTCTACTCTCCATGAGCAAATCTCGCTTTTTAGAATGTAACACTCAAAACAAGGATTGTGAAGAAGTGCGCTCATCACTCTTAAAAGAATGCCACAAGTTCGACTCTAAGTACCATAAGCTTGCCCCTTATGTAAATCACCACTAATGTAAGCTCACTCAACTTGAAATCATATAGGGCTTTAGCAGGGATGTAATGAAGGCTTTTAGATCAAGGTAGGACATAACAAACTATGATGGTTTCATCTTTCCTTAAGCACTCCATTTTCTCATTTCGGCTCATACTTTCTTGACTCTTTGAGTCATTTTTCTTCTTCCTTAGGGGAACTAGAGAAATGAACCGTCATCTTTCTTACTCATGACAATCATTTTTCTCCTTTTCTCATCATTCCTTGCCTTTCATCATTATGTTCTTTGAATCCCTTCAACCTTCTCTTTCTTTTTGACATATTTCTTTTTGGCTTTTCTTCCCTTCCTTTGACTTTCCTTTTCAACAATTCTTTTTCTTCTTTGAACCTTTTATCACTTTCAAATTACTCGTCTCTCCCCCAAACTTATGCTTTTGCCAATTGTTCATCATGAATGCTAAGGAAAGATTGAGTGCCAAGAGAGGGTCATTATAGAACGGATAAAGGCTTGTAATGTGGCTATTGAATGAAAAAGGCTTAGGCTCAAAGGAGTTGACTAGGGATATCATATTGGTAGGCTACGGAAGCTTTCAAAGTTCAACTTGGACCAAGGAGAGCCTACAATCATTTCTCAAGTCGAGCTACACTTAGAATTTCGCCAAGACAAACATTCAGGGCAAGTTCTAGACTTATTGGCATGGGACTTGGACTTGCAATTCAATACCTCACTTCTCAAGCCTCTAGATTGTTAAAGAGAACAAAGTCGAGGGACCACAACAACCCTAGCTAAGATTGAAAATCACTAATGGCTCAAGAAAACCACTCGATGATTGTTTTAGCCAACGCAAGAGTCTAAAGGTCACAACTAGAGCTAATCTTTGCCAATTAACTTGTCTCTAACCATGAGGTCGAAGGTAAATGTATTAGTACCAAGTGAAGCCTGCTTGAGACACTTTTATTCATTACTACTACTATATACACCAAAATAAAAAGAAGATGGACTTGATCCCTTAAGAAGGTTGTCACGCCATCCATCGTTGGGAAGAGCCACCCGGTTCACACAACATCCACCTTTGGAAAGAACCGTGGAATTAAGAAAACCAAAGGCTTATTGATCACGCAGAATGTAAAAAAAAGCTAAAAACTTAAAAATAAGCTACTAAAGGAAATAAGAAGCTAAGCTATTAAGGAAAAATACGAAAGACGTTATGAAGTAAACTACGGAAAGTAAAATGAATATGTACAATAATGGAGTGAAATGAAGATATATACATCGAATGGTAAAGTTATATACATACCAAAAGTGAAAAATAATGATAAATAAAGGTAAAGAAAAATAGTATCATAGGTATTACATACCAATGTCATCAAATCATAACCAAATGAAAATAGACCACCTGGCCTCCCAAATAAAAAATAGCATTGTCCTCAATGCTAATATCAAAATAAGATTAGGGAAGGGTTAGAGAGTAAAGAAAACTCACTATTTGGTCTCTGTCTGCATGGGGTCAGGCACATGAATGGGGTCCTCAGACTGCATATGATCATCAGCTCCCTCCGGGTCCTCTAACTGGATCTCCAAATCCTCTGACTGGGGGACCATAAATCCTCTAACTGGAGCTCTGTCTGCCTGTGCTGCTGGGGTAGTCTCCTCATAAGCAAGTCAAGTGGGATATCTCCAGTAGAAGTGAACTTCTCTACCTCCTTCTTCAGCTTCTCCACTGACTCCTTTGAGGCCTGAGTCTTTCTCATCTTCTTTACTTGCTTGCCCAAATCCTTGATCACCTTGCCATGAGTATCCAAAGTCTCCAGGATCTTCTTTTGGTTGTCCAGGAGCTTCTTCTGGTTGTCCAAAAGCTCCTTCAATGAATCCTCTATTGATGGAGGTACCTGAAGCTGTGCTGAGGCTGACTATGCTGCTAATGCACTGGATAAGACAGACAGCTTTGATGTAGCTGCCTGCATCCAGTTGTTGATGCTGGATAAGGTCTGAGAAACCCGCAGTGCAGTCTGGGGGTGAGTAGAAGATGAGGGAAAAGATAGTGTCACAGTGATGGATGGCCCGGATGAAGTAGAAGGCATGGCAGCTGAAGGTCCCTCTGTTGTGGAAGGCTCTAACCCGGTGGCCACTACCCTTGGCTCTTCAGACTGGCCAGTGGAGGTAGTGGCTTTACCGTTTGCTTTAGGGTTGTCTGGTCCTTGGAGGCTATACTAGGAGAAAGGTTCTTCGGCTTCACCTTCGTGTCATAATGCCTCCCCTCTACCCTTTGGTCCTCGAGATACATAGTGATGAAGTTGGGGTAAGGGTAGGAATTTTCTCCTTTTCCGGTTGTTTTGGAGATGTGGTGGGACATGAGGTTCCCCACATTGATTGGATACCCCGCCATGATGGAAGCTATTAGGATTGCCCGGGAGAGTGGGATAATATTATCATGGTGGCTAGGATCAAGCCGGTTGCATACAAATGTGCACCAGCCTTTGGCTTCAAAGCTGAGGGTATTTCTAGCGATTGGGACTCCAGCTGCGAGCCAGGCCGGTATTGTTCCTGCGATGGATATTACTTATGCTAGCCTAGGCTGGGATGCTTCATCTAGGTCCATCTTCTCGAAATACTGTACAGCTTCCACATCCTCAAAACCGGCATATTTGTTCAAGGTGTCGCCATCAAACCGTATCTTCAGGTTCCGTACCTTTGTCATAGTGGTGCCCTTTTTGATGTGGGCAACATTTGCGTAGAACTCCTTGACAAGGTACTCATTCGCATCCGGAACCTTGCTGATGAAGTACTTCCACCCTTTTCTCTCCTCAAACTATCTCTTGACATTTGGATTGTGGGGAAGGAGACCTTTGTCTATAAATTGTCGCTCAAGGGTGAGCGACCTTTAGGGCCACCATTCCCGGAATTTGAGGTATGCATTCACGCTCACGAATCTATCCACCCACACCTCGGACTTCCTTGATCTAGCAAGACCACCCACATTAGTATCACCCCCTCTCCCATCATCCGGAACCTCGTCATCCTCATCTATGAGCAGTTGTTGAGTCCGGAGTTACAACAGGTGGGGGAGATGGCTCTGATGCCTCACTACCTCCCTCCGAGCCATCAGACGACCCAGAAGAGGAGGTAGCTTCATTTATTAGGCGAAAGGGTTATGATTGGGCCTCTTGTCGAGGTTGTGTAGATTCCCCCATAGAAATCTCCTGGGATGGGAGATATTCATTTGTGTCCGATGATTCTGCAGGAGGTCTAGTGAGGGTTTTCTTTTTGCTTATGATTCTTTGAGCTGCTAAGGGCAAAGCCTGCTTTCCCTTTCCCCGGCCTCGGGAGGAGTCTGCCCTCCCTTTTGATTTGTCTTCTCCTCAATGATATCGCACCATTTTTTGCAATAAACAATTAGTGAAAGATAATTAGAATTGGGGTTCAATCATGCCTTAAAGAAGTACAGACGAAATGAACAACAGGGCATCGCGGACCATGAAAAAGTGGCCACGACCGCGGAATGCCCATCGCGGACCACAAAAAAGTGAACGCGGCTGCAAAGAGGTCAGATTCAGAATACTGACTCTTTGATCTCGAACACACACGGACCGCGAAAAATTAGATGCGCCCACAAATGACCAATCGTGGACCGCAAAAAAATGAACGCGGTCGCGAAAGCAATTAACAGACTCTTTGAAGTTCACAAGCGCGGACCGCGAAAACTTGAACGCAGCTGCGAAGGACCAACCGCGGACCGCGTAAAAGTGGTTGCAGCCACGAACTCTTAGCAATCACTCAGTAACTAAAAGTTGGGGTAGCGCTGACCGCGAAAAAGGGACCGCGGCCGCGAACTCTTAAAAACGATCGGTACTAAGAACACTGATAACTAGGGTTTTCACTAAGTGTGCAAAAATTAGTTCAATTAACCATGCAAAGTTACTAACCCCAGCCCTCATTAGGCATATAAACACTACCCACATGTATTTAAGTATCAATTAAGCATTAATTTGAGATCAATGGCATGCATCTAACCCTAACTAACAAAGAAAAAATTAAAACAAAGAGAAAAGAAAAGAAAAAGATAAAATCACATCATGGAATTGAACATACCATTTGTAAAATTGTAGTAGGAAATGAACTCTTAATGTGAATGAGATGAAAATTGAGAGCAGGATGAGATGAAAATTGCTTTTTGTTCGATGAAACGTTAGGGTTCGAAAAGTGTAAAATGTTTAAAGAATCCTTATTTATACTAATCAACTGTGGAACCCACCGCCTTACCTGAGCGCGGCCGCGAAATTCTATCGCAGTCCACGCTATGTTACCTTATGTAGACCAGCTTCAAGCACATGGGAACGGTCCGCAGAATATTGGCCGCGCCCGTGAAATTCAATGCGGTCCGCAAAATTTGGAACCCGACCGCGATCTCTGAAGGAGTTTTGACAGTCCAACTTCAGAGAGTTGGCATTTTCCTATTTCCAAGTATGCATTTGCAGGCAAAAATGTGCTGCCGCGAAATGCTCACGCGGACTGCAAAATTTTCGGCACGGTCCGCGAACTTCCAACTCTTAGCCAAATTTACCCTGTCAAACTCCTGCACTGCACAACCAATTCCTACATACACTTCACAACAAGTTAGTCCAAAACAATGTCTAATCTCGGAAGAAAATCAAAAGCAAGAAAGAAAAACACATGTGTTGCCTCCCAAGAAGCACCTGATTTAACATCGCGGCACGACGTATGTTACCATCATCATTTGAAATGGATCAATGCCACAACGTGACTATCATCAATCTTATCAAGGTAGTGCTTCACTTGGTGCCCATTGACTCTAAAGATCTCACCATTCTTGTTTTTCAAATCTAGAGCACCGAAATGAGTCATATGTACCACTTCGAAAGGACCACTCCACTTCGACTTGAGCTTTCCCGGAAACATCCGTAACCGAGAGTTCAATAGAAGAACCAAGTCACCCTCCTTGAACTCCTTATTTCGGATATATTTGTCATGTAAGTACTTCATTTTGTCCTTATACAAGGACGAGCTGGAATAAGCATGGAATCGAAATTCATCAAGTTCATTTAGTTGCTCTACCCGGAGATTGGCAACTACATCCCATTCAAGGTTTAACTTCTTCAGCGCCCACATGGCTTTGTACTCTAATTCAACCGGAAGATGGCATGCTTTCCCAAATAGCAACTGGTATGGAGACATACCAATTGTAGTCTTGTAAGCTGTACGATAGGCCCATAAAGCATCGTCAAGTTTCCTTGACCAATCAGTCCGATTTGCTCTTGGATAATATGCTCTTTATCTCCCTGTTGGAGACCTCAACTTGTCCACTAGCTTGTGGGTGATAAGGGGTTGACACCTTATTATTGACACCATACTTAGAAAGTAAAGTGTCGAAGGCTTTGTTGCAAAAATGAGAACCCCCATCACTAATGATAGCCCTTGGGGTGCCGAACCTTGTGAAGATATTTTTATTTAAGAAAGCCACCACACTCCGTACCTCATTGTTAGGCAAAGCTACAGCTTCAACCCATTTAGAAACATAATCAACAGCAACCAGAATATAAGTATTCCCACATGAACTCACAAATGAACCCATAAAATGATGCCCAACATATCGAAAATATCAATCTCAAGAATAGTGGTGAGGGGAATTTTATTCTTCTTGGAAATTCCACCAGTTCTTTGGCACTCATCACAACGCCTAACAAGCTCGCTAGCGTCTTTGTACAAGGTGGGACAATAGAATCCACAACTTAGGACCTTTGTAGCAGTTCTCGCCCCACCATGGTGACCACCATAGGGCGGGGAATGGCAAGCTTCAAGAATACTCAATTGCTCTTCTTCCGGAACATATCTCCGGATAACACCATCATTGCAAATTTTAAAAATATATGGCTCGTCCCAATAATAATCCATGCAGTCCCGTTTGAGCTTCTTTCTTTGGTTTGAAGAGAGGTCATTCGGGACAATGCCGGTCACAACAAAGTTAGCCACATCGGCGAACCAAGGTATCCCAGTCACAAACACGGAGAAAAGTTGTTCATCCGGGAACGAATCATTAATCTTGAGGCCATCAAGGGGCCGCCCCTCCTCTTCCAAGCGGGAAAATGGTCTGCCACTTGATTTTTACTCCCTTTTCGGTCTATGATTTCAAGGTCAAACTCTTGTAGAAGAAGAACCCATCTCATCAACCTAGCCTTAGAGTCCTTTTTAATCATCAAATAATGAAGTGCCACGTGATCGTTGTGCACAATCACTTTGGTACCCATGAGGTACGGGCGAAAATTTTCCATGGCGAAGACAATGGCTAATAGCTCTTTCTCGGTCACTGTATAGTTAACTTGGGCATCGTTCATTGTTTTGCTTTCATAATAAACCGGATGAAATATCTTGTTGATCCTTTTCCCCAAAACTGCTCCTACCGTAACGTCGCTAGCATCGCACATGAGCTCAAATGGTAAGCTCCAATTGGGTGCGGTAATGATGGGAGTGGTAGTCAATCTATACTTGAGAAGCTCAAAAGCTTTCATGCAATCATCATTGAACACAAACTTTGCATCTTTTTGCAACAACTTGCACAAGGGGTTCACCACTTTTGAGAAATCTTTGATGAACCTTCGGTAAAACCTCGCGTGACCAAGAAAGCTCCTCACTCCTTGACTGAAGTAGGAGGAGAGAGTTTTGAAATCACTTCAATTTTTGCTTTTTCCACTTCAATACCGTTCTTTGAGATCTTATGGCCGAGGACAATGCCCTCCTCGACCATAAAGTGGCACTTTTCCCAATTAAGCACTAAGTTGGTCTCTTCACATCGGGCCAACACTTTGTCAAGATTATCCAAGCATTCTTCAAATGAATCCCCCACAACACTGATATCATCCATGAACACCTCGAGGGAGTCCTCCACCATATCCGTAAATATTGCCATCATACACCGCTAAAAGGTAGCCGGTGCATTACACAAACCAAACAACATCCGTGAGAATGCAAATATGCCATACAGACAGGTGAAGGTGGTTTTCTCTTGGTCTTCAGGTGCAATGAGAATCTGGTTGTACCCAGAGTACCCATCCAAAAAGCAATAATAAGCACGCCCGGCAAGTCTATCCAACATTTGGTCAAGAAATGGCAATGGAAAATGGTCTTTGCGGGTCACTTTGTTCAGTTTTCTATAATCCATGCATACCCTCCAACCGGTGACAATTCTTGTGGGGATCAATTCATTTCTGTCATTTGTGATCACAGTCATGCCCTCTTCTTTGGGACACATTGTACCGATGAAGTCCATGAACTATCAAAAATGGGGTACATAACCCCTGCATCTAGCCACTTGGTGATTTCTTTCTTGACTACCTCTTGCATGGCCTCGTTCAACCTCCTTTGATATTCCACGGAGGGTTTGGCATCTTCCTCCAATATGATTTTGTGCATGCAGAAGGCGGGGCTTATACCCCGAATATCCGCCAATGTCCAACCTATTGCCTTCTTCCTTCTTTGAAGCATCGCAAGAGTGGAATCTACCTGCACGTTAGTTAAGCACGAAGAAAGAATAACAGGTAATGTGGAACAAGGGCCTAAGAACTCATACCTGAGGTGTGAAGGCAAAGGCTTCAACTCCAATGTTGGTGGCTCCTCGATTGAGGGCTTTGTTGGCGGAGTCTTCCGGTTCTCAAGGTACTAGGAAAGTTTACGGGGTCCATATATGTAGGATCTCATTCCTTGCAAAGCATTTGCACATTCTATCAAGCCTGCCTTCTCATCATCCTCATGATTCAACAACAAAGCTTCCAGAGGGTCTTTCACATTGATCATAGCACTTATGTCATCAACAATCACCTCTGTCACAAGATCCACAAAAGAGCATACTTCGTTGCTATTAGGCTGCCTCATTGACTTGCACACGTGGAACATAACTTTTTCATCGCCCACCCGAAAAGTGAGCTCCCCAGCTTCCACATTAACCAATTCCTTCCCTGTTTCTAGGAAAGGTCTCCCCAATATGATTGGAACCTCATAGTCAACCTCACAATCGAGTATCACAAAATCTGCGGGAAGTATGAACTTGTCGACCCGAACTAGCACATCAACAATTATCCCCAATGGCCTCTTCATTGTTCGGTCCGCCATATGCAACCTCATGGAAGTAGGTCTTGGTTGCCCAATCCCCAATGTCTTGAACACAGAATATGGCATCAAATTAATTCTTTCTCCCAAATTGCACAAGTCTTTGGCGAAATTGGCACTACCGATAGTGCATGGAATTGTAAAGGCATCGGGATCTTCTAGATTTGGAGCCATTAAATGCACAATGGCACTCACTTGATGTGTTATTTTGATCGTCTCATAGTTCATTGACCTCTTCTTTGTTACCAAGTCCTTCATGAACTTGGCATATCCCGGCATTTGTTCTAGAGCTTTAACCAAAGGTACATTTATGGACAATCTTTTCATCATATCAATGAATTTCTTGAATTGGTTCTCGTTGTTTTGCTTTGCGAGTCTTTGAGGATATGGTGGAGGAGGCCTTGGCAAAGGAGCCTTGTCTTTGGGCACTACCGGATCCGGTATGTCTATCATGTGTTCCCTAGACGGGTTCACATCATCTTGTGTCTCCTCCACGTTTTCATCATTGTCTATCCTCACTTCATCGTTCATATTCTCATCATTTCTTGGCTCATCCTCTTCTTGCACAACCACATCATCATTCACGATCTTTCTTGGATTGGAGGTACTAGCAACTCCACCTCGACCACTTCTTGTAGTCACCGCCATATCATGGCCAGTATTGTTTCCACCCTTCGGGTTTACTACGGTATCACTTGGTAGTGCCCCCTTAGGGCGAGTATTCAAGGCTTGAGAAATTTGACCAATTTGGACTTCCAAGTTGCGGATAAAAGTGTTGTGGGAGGCTATTTGTGCATCAGAGTCGGTGTTTCTTTCCATCATTTGCTTGAACATACTTTCTATTCGTCCCATCTCATTGTTGGAAGAACTTTGCCCTTGTGACGGATATGGAGATGGGTTGTTGGGTTATTCATACATCGAGGGCCTTTGAGGGCCCGACCCCCGGTTCGATTGATTATTGTTGTTCCAACCCCCTTGGTTTCCATTGCCTCCCTAATTACTATTATTGTTTCCACCCCAATTGCCTTGGTTATTTCCTTAATTCCCCCAATTTTGATTGTTGTTCCCCCAATAGTTCGGATTGTTGTTGTTGCCACTATTACAATTCCCTTGGACTTGGTTTCCCCAATTTTGATTATTTCCCTGTGATCTCCACTGTTGTTGATATGGAGCATTGCTCTGTTGACCTTGGTAATTGTTCACATATTGAACCTCTTCTATTTGATCGTCATAAGAGTCATTTTGGTCGTACCCACTACCACTTTGCTCAAATTGATCCTGATTGTGTTTAACTTGTTGACCTCTTTGTCTCCTCTTGTTAACCATTACATTCACCCTTTCCATGGCATTTACTTGCTTTGGCCCCTGAACCTGCTGAAGTTATGCCTTGGCTAACTGATTCATGGTAGCTGTCAACTTTGTGATGGCTTGTCCGTGATCATGGAGTTCCTTGTGAAGGTAGATAACATTAGGGTAACTCTGAGGAACATTGGCCCGACTTTGCCAAGATGAAGAGGTGTCCGCCATCGCATCTAATATTTCACATGCTTCTGAATATGGCGTGTTCATGAAGTTACCCCTGCGAGCTGATTCACCACACACTGGTTAGTTGTGTTGATACCCTTATAAAAGGTTTGCTGGATCATTGCTTCAGTCATATCGTTGTTGGGGCACTCTTTCACCACTGCCAGGTACCGTTCCCAAATCTCATGTAACGGTTCATTTGGATCTTATTTAAAAGCAAGGATTTAATCTCTCAATGTTGCCATATGTCCCGGAGAAAAGAACGTCGCTATGAACTTCTCGGCCAACTCATCCCAAGTGGATATGGAATGGTTGGGTAGCCTCTCAAGCCAATCTAAAGCCTTCCCTCTAAGTGAGAAAGGGAAAAGCCTTAACCTCAAAGCGTCCTCAAATACATTTGTCTGCTTGCTCCCCCAGCATGTGTCTACAAAACCTTTGAGATGCTTATATGCGTTCTGATGTGGAACTTCGGTGAAGAAACCCCTTTGTTCCAATAGAGTAAGCATGACATTGGTTATTTAAAAATTGCCCGCCCAAATCCGGGGCGGGACAATTGCACTTGCATAGCCTTCATTGGGCAACACTCGGTGTGCTGCCCTTGGAGGAGGTGGGGGGAGGGTTGGAACATTGTCATGAAGCAGGCGGCCTCTTCTTTGTACTTGAGGTTTAAGATGAACCTCATCCACTTCATTTTCATCTACCTCCTCCTCCTGAGAAATATGTCCGAGAACCTCGTTAAGAGTCATTTGGTACCTAAAAGCAATTGACAGACAAAAATTAGAAAAACAGAAGGAAAGAAAAATAAAGCACACAAATAGTTAGATAAATATATATCTAAAACCGTCTAACTCACCGGCAACGGCGCCAAAAATTGATCAGGTCCAAACCTACACCACAATTGAGTAGCAAGGATGGTCGATGCAGTTTTACCCAACAAGGTCGGGATCAATTTCCATAGGGAGTTAATTGATTTGGAATTAGGTTCATATCTAAGTCTAGATGCATGTTTTGTTCCTAATTACACTTCCAAACATGATGGTATTGATTCTACTTCTAATTATATTCTATTGTATGCAATGATTAAAGCTAAGTACAATATTTTTTATGTTAGTATTCAAGTGTTTAAAAGGACTAGGGTAGCGACTTCCGCCTAGGTGGACATCTAACGGATAGTAAGAATCTAGGGCAAGCTTGATTAATTTGGGATCGTAATATAGCTATCACACCCAAGAACTCACTCTATATCTCTCGATAGTTTGAGGGATTTTGCCCAAGTTGGCTTTCTCAAGCCCAACTGGGTATTCATGCAAGTCATGTGATATTAGCTCAAGTCGGGTATTACTATCTCTAGGTTTAACCCTTTAATTGGGGCTATCAATTTCTTGAGTTCACCCCAATTTCTTATTAGCCTAGTTTTCCCAGACTTAATCCCTCTTTCTCAAGAAGAGACCAAATCATAAAGGCATGAATTAGTATTTGCAACCACTAATTCTATAATTCTAGCAAGAACTAGGCTAAATATCACTACCCCATAAACATTCAAGCTCTAAAATTCAAGACCCATTAAATACCCATACTAGGGTTGAGTCACAACCCTAGCTATGGGTCTAGCTACTCATAATAATAACAGAAATCAAAGATAAAGAGAAGATATAATCGATAATACTAAATTAAAAGATGAAAATCTAATGTTATAAGGTAAACCTTGTACAAAATTGCCCAAAAAGAAAAATCTAGCCGTCTCACGTACTCAGCAAAAACATAATATAACCTAAAATTGACAAAAAGATCTATTTATACTAAGCTAAAACTTCCGGATAAAAATACCCCTGTGGAAGTTTCGCGGCCGCGTAAATCTAACCGCACAGTTGCTTTTGCGGCCGCGTAATTCTAATCGCGGTCCGTGTTTCTTCACATCTGGACCTTGGTTGAACCTTGTTTCACGGACCACATAATTTTCACTGTGTCCACGTGAGAGACTTCCGCGGCTGCGTAACTTTAATGCGAACCGCCCTTCTCATTTTTTCTTGAATTAAGCGCTCTCTGAACCTTAGCAACCGCGGTCCGCAGAATTCCCATCGCGGCCATGCTGGTACTTTTGCGGCCTCATCTTCTTGTCGTGGTACGCGTTCATGTTTGTGCCCAAAAAACCATCTCTCTGATTCTTCATATCGCAGACCTCGAAATAATAGCCGCGTCCGCGTTGATACTTTCACGGCCGCACTTATTTGTCGCGGTCCGCGTTCCACACCTCTTGGCCCAGTTTTGGTTTTTGTTCAAGTTTTGACTCCTTTATGAGTTGATTATGGCTCCTTTGTCTCATTTTGAGCAATCCTTGCAAGCAAGCATATTAAGTTAGTTTCCGGGAATACCTTCACGCATTTTTGGCCCAAAACACAAGTAAAAGAGAGCAATTAATAGGCTAAAATCCCTACTTATCACTATACAACATGAGTTGGGTACTCGGGTTGAGTTGAGCACAGTATTTTACCCTCAGATGGATGGGCAGTCAGAGCGCACTATTCAGATATTAGAGGATATGCTTCGTGCGTGTGTGATAGATTTTAGGGGTGCTTGGGACCAGTCCTTACCACTTGCGTAGTTTGCTTACAACAACAATTATTAGTCCGTCATTCAGATGGCACCGTATGAGGCTCTGTATGGTAGGCGGTGTCGATCCCCAGTGGGTTGGTTTGAGCCTGACGAGGCCAGATTATTGGGTACGGACTTGGTTCAGGATGCCTTGGAAAAGGTTAAGGTGATTCAGGATAGACTTCGCACAGCCCAATCCAGACAGAAGAGTTATGCAGATCGGAAGGTTCGTGATGTGGCATTCATGGTTGGAGAGAGAGTCTTTCTCCGGGTTTTGCCTATGAAGAGCGTTATGAGGTTTGGAAAGAAGGGCAAGCTGAGACCCAGGTTCATTGGTCTATTTGAGGTGTTACGGTGAGTTGGGGAGGTCCAGTCTTCAGGAGTTCATCCAGTATTCCATGTTTCTATGCTCCGGAAGTATTACGATGATCTGTCCCATGTGTTGGATCCCAGCCCAGTCCAATTGGACAAGGATCTATCTTATGTTGAGGAGCCAGTGGCTATTTTAGACAAGCAGATCAGAAAGCTAAGATCAAAGAACATTGGTACCGTAAAGGTTCATTGGAGGGGACAGTCGGTCGAGGAGGCGACTTGGGAGACCGAACAGGATATGCGCAACCTTTATCCTCATATTTTCACCACTTCAGGTATGTCTCTATGCTCGTTCGAGGACGAACGATTATTTTAAGAGAGGGAGGATGTAACGACCCGGCCGGTAGTTTTGAAAGTAATAGCCCCGATCCCCTATTTACTGTTTTCCCCGCACCTTTTTTCTGCTTAGGTGACTTTCCGAGAGGTTTTTTTTTTTATTTCGGAGTGTTTTGGGACACTTAGTCCCTAAATGGAGGTTTAAGCCTTAGGATTTGGACTGTAGTTGGAACTGTATGAAGACGACTCCGTAATGGAATTCTGACGGTTCCGTTTGCTCTATTAGGTGATTTTGGATTTAGGGGCGTATCCGGATTGTGTTTTGGAGGTCCATAGCTTATTTAGGCTTGAAATGGCAAAAGTCAAATTTTTGGAGATTTCGACCGGTAGTGGACTTTTTGATATCGGGGTCGGATTCCCTTTCCGGAAGTTGAAGTAGGTCTGTAATGTTGAATATGACTTGTGTGCCAAATTTGGGGTCAATCGGACGTGGTTTGGTTGGTTTCGGCATCGGTTATCGAATTTGAAAGTTTCAAGTTCTTTAAGTTTGAGTTGGAGGATGATTTGTGATTTTAGCATTGTTTGATGTGATTTGAGAGCTCGACTAAGTTTGTATGGTATTTTAGGATTGGTCGGTACGTTTGGTTGGGGTCCTGGGGACCTCGAGCGTGTTTCGGACGCTCAACGGGTCATTTTTGGACTTAAGGAGTTGGCAGTTTTTGCTGGTGTTCTGCAGCTGGTTTCCTTCATCGCGATCGTGTGAGAAGGCTCGCGATCGCGTAGAGTAATTAGGAGACCAACTGGGTTATCTCTTTGCATTCGCCAAGAATGGGGCGCGATCGCGTAGGTTCGTCAGGTTATGCATCGCGAACGCGTGGGCTAGGCCTCGTTCGCGAAGAAGAAATAAGGCAGCAGTGGAATAGGGTATTGTTCTTCGCGATCGCATGAGGTCAGTCGCGATCGCGTAATTTTGAGGAGCTATTTCATCGCGTTTGCATGGAGAGTTATGCATTCACGTAGATTAAAATAATGGGGCAGCAAAGTTGTTCTTCGCGATCGCGAGGGTGTTTCCGCGATCGCGATTAAGGAAAAATATGTGGGCAGAATTAAAGTTCAAAATCGAGGGTTTTTGATTCATTAACTCAAATATTTGATTGAGAGCTCGATAGAAGGCGAAATTTGGAGAGTTATACGGAGGAAGTTTTCTGGTAATGATTCTTAACTCCTTTATGGTTATATTCCACTAATCTATGGTTGATTTCATTATTTAATTTCGGTTTTGGGGGTTGAAATTGGGAGAAATTTGGAAGAACTTCTTCAACAAAGATTTCGAGTTTTGAAAGGGGATTTGTGGTCGGATTTGAGTAAATATTATATGGTTAGACTCGTGAGCAAATGTGTATTCGTATTTTGTGACTTTTACCCGATTTCGATATGTGTGCCCCACGGGCGATTTTTTAAAGTGTTGATTTCATTAATTAAATGAGTCTATTATTGTTGTATTTATGATATGTAATTTCTTTTGGCTAGATTTGGGCCATTCGGAACCGGATATTCGCGGGAAAGGAATTGTGACCGATTGATTGAGCTTAGTTCGAGGTAAGTGGCTTGCCTAACTTTGTGTGGGGAAAATCCCCTTAAGATTTTTAACTATTATGATATGTGAGCAATGTGTACGTGAGGTGACGAGTACGTACACGTGTTAGTTGTGGAAAAACCCGATTTTCTTACTGAGCAGCAACATGTTTTCCTTTTATTTTAAGTTATACCATTTTAATGAGTATTAATCTATTTTCATTCTTAATTGAGTTATTCCAATATGTGTACCTATCCTGTTTAGTCTAATACAGCATGTCTACGTGTCTTAATTGCTTATGTGAACTCTGTGTAGCATGCTTAGTGAATTTCTTGCTTCTTTCTTGACTAGCACTTAGTCTAAATCGTAAGATTTCGTGATATAGTTACATTTCTATTATTTGCGCTACATATTTACTTTGGGACTACGGAACGATATTCCGGTAGATCCTCCTGTACTGCATATTTACTTTCGGAACGGTATTCCGGGAGATCCCTCTTGTACTGCATATTTACTTTGGGACTACGAAACGGTATTCCGGGAGATCCCCCTAACTTGCATATTTACTTTGGGACTACGGAACGGTATTCCGGGAAATCCCCCTACACCTTTACGTTTGGGACTACGAGACGGTATCTCGAGAGATCCCCAGTTATATTTCTGTGTACTGAGTTGTTACCTTCTATGATTTAATTATTGTTAAATTTCAGCCTTTATTTTATTGCGGTATTACACTCTATATTGTTTTATTATATATTTACTAGTAGGGTCCTGACCTAACCTCGTCACTACTCGACCGAGGTTAGGCTTGACACTTACTGAGTACCGATTGTGGTGTACTCATGCTACTCTCTGCACAAGTTTTTCGTGTGCAGATCCAGGTACTCCTTATCAGCCGCCCTATCAGTGAGCCGGAATAACTTTGGAGACTTTAAGGCATATCTGCCGCGTCCGCAGACCTCAGAGTCCCCTTCTACTCTTTCTCATGTCCATTATCTTCCGTATTTTTCCTTTGTTAAACTCTGATGTGTAGAGACACTAGATTTTCCTTCTGTAGTTTGTGATTCACGATGTTCCGGGTTTTGGGATTTGTTGTGTATTTTTGAATAGTTGGTTAAATTTATATTTTTATTTCATTATTACGCAATAATGTTAGGCTTACCTAGTTGTAGAGACTAGGTGCCGTCACGACATCTCACGGAGGGGAAATTGGGTCGTGATAGTGAGGCAGTTCCATGCTCCGAGTGTGGATCCCGATCGTAAAAGAATGGTCGTGTTTACAATCCCGGTGGATAACCGGGTGTTGTTCGCTTCGGTGGGCGTGGCCAGCTATCTACATTGTTTGGTGACCGAAGAGGACCAGGCGAAGATGAACGAAGTGAGCACATCGAGCCTCTTCAACGAGGAATAACAGGCACTGAACCGGGTACGTTTTCCCTTCTTTGTGCCCTTCGTGCATCTTATTTAACTTCAGTGTGTCCTCATGGTCTTATCGATTTATTTTTCAGGCTTCGGTGATCCACCATGAAAGCTTTCAGTGGTCTCGGATGGAAGTCAGCCAACTCTAGATCGATCTCAAGGAGCAAGTCCGGTAGAAGGACATGTATAGGGTTCTCAGCGAGCAAAAAGACGAGGCCCTCAAGGATCTCCCTATTCTTCGAGCCGAGCTGGAAAAATCTCAAAAAGAGGCTTTGTCCGAGAAACGGAAGCATGTCGAACTGGTCGAGAAGGTAAGGATTTTTGAGGTTAATAACGAGAGGTTACGCGTAGTGACTAACGACGCAACCTCGTAGGTCCAAGAGAAGATAGACCTGATTGACCAGCTCCGGGCTAAGATGAACGAGCTCAAAACTTTGGTCGAGATACTGAGTAGCAAGATGGACCTTCTGGCCTTAGAAATGTAGGCTACAACATAGGAGATGGCATCGGTCAAGGACTAGCTACGGGTGGCGAAGGATAAGGCCGACAAGTTGTCTCGGCTAAATGACGAGATTCCAGCATAACAGGATTCAGCCATCTTGGAACAGGACGACCTCGGCCGGGAATATACTGCACTGATAAGTTAGAGGTAGCCTCGATTGATTCCATCGAGGTCGAGGAAATGCTGGCCCAATACAAGACCGATGTGGAAATATCCGAGGCCTGCTTAATAGCAAAAGCCAAGTATGTAAAGCGGTTGTCCCAGAGGGAGACCCTCGAGGGGATTCATGCCCGGGGGTTTGATCTATCGACCGAGATTGAAAAAGCCAAGAGGCTCGAGGCCGAGGCAAAAGATCTATACGAGCCCGAAGGTCACGAAGGTTCCAAAGGTTACGATGCTGAGCCGAGCTCTAGTGATGATTAGGCGGACATGCCTTAGCTTTTCTTTCTCTCTCTTTTTTTGTTTTCTATTGTATATCTCTTTGTTGTTTATTTTGAGGCTGTTTTATCGTGCCTTTGTAAATACTTTTTGGAATATATATAAAATTTACCCTTCGACAACACTTTATCTTTTATTTTCATCATCTGTTTGCAATTTTTTATTTGAAGATCGTTATTAATGCCTTAGAATTGGACGTAATCCAGAGTACCCGTTCTCCGGAAGCCCGAATGAGGCTCGATTTCGATAATAATTCTGAATTGTTTAGGCTTCAAAGTTTCGATAAAAATGAAGGCGTTTAAGGTACTTGAATGTTTTAATCATACGCGACGGTGTTTTGATGAGGATAACCTTTTAATAGGTTTTAATCATATGTAAGGGCCTTACTTTCTGAGTACGGACTTAGACATCTACGAGCTATTTTAGGTTGGCCATAGCCTTTCATGTTCAAGCCCTGCCTAATAGGCCCGGTGCCTTTGGGATTCAATAGCCCGAGCTGTTCGATCTTTTTATCGGACGGCAGTCCCCGAGTCGGGGTAGCCCCTAGGATTCAGGATCCGTTATTTGTTATAAGTAAATTCAACGAATGTATCGATGGTATAAAATGCGTAGTGATAAAATATAGAGGGTAAATTTCTTTCATTGCTTTGCATGTAGAGTACATAGTCAAATGCGCATAAGATTTATGCCATGGCAAGATAGGGCTACATGGGTACGGTTCGTTTGACCGTTGGACCCTTACAACAAATCCTAATTACCAAGCCTTAGCTTTTAATATTAAGTAATAACACCTTCTAAGGATCCTAACTTAGGGGTAATGACCCCCAATATTTGAGGCTAAACTTGTGAGGGCTCGAATATTGTTGGTCCGATGTATGTGATCAGCAAATCTGGCTTTAGGCCGGCCTTCAAAATTACGGTAGCATGTTTTACCATTGCCTCGTTAAAAACCTTGCCGTAAAACCGACTTCGGAAAAAAACGGTTGAAGGAAAAAATAGTATAACACGTGATTTTAGACCTAATAGGCACATTTGCCCTCGGCCGAGTACCTGCACAAGTTAGTCCGTAATATAACAAATTTTAGAAGGGAATTATGCTCGTACCTTAGCAGTAGTACCACTTTAAGTGTGCCACATTTCAATTGTTCGGTAGTTGTACACCGTTTCTCGACTAGAGTTTATATAAACCTTTCTCGCTTATTCCTACAACTTTATATGGTCCTTCCCAGTTTGGGCCTAGTTTCCTGTGGTTTGGGTTCCTGGCGTGTAGCATTACTTTCTTTAACACCAAGTCCCTGACTTGAAAATGTCGAAGGTTAGGTTTTCAGTTGTAGCATCTCCCCACTTCCTACTTTTGGGCAGCCAACCGGACCAGGGCAACTTCTTGCATGTCATCCAGTAAGTCCAAACTCGCGGTCATGGCCTCGTCGTTTGACATTTTAGTAGCATACTTGAACCTGAGGCTCGATTTTCCCACCTCGATGAGGATTAAGGATTCCGTGCCGTACACTAGAGAAAATGGGGTCGCTCTGGTACTTGACTTCAAAGTCGTTCGATATACCCACAAGACTTCGGGACGGATTTCTTTCCACTTTCCCTTCGAATCAGTCAGTCTCTTTTTCAAGCTTTGGAGTATAGTTTTGTTCCTTGACTCCGCTTGTCCGTTCCTACTAGGGTGGTAAAGTGTTGCTAATATCTTTTTGATTTTTTGGTCTTCGAAAAACATACTTACCTTGTTGCCGGCAAATTGCTTTTCGTTGTCACAAATGATCTCACCCAGTATGCCAAACCAACATATTATATGATCCCAGATGAAGTCGATGACCTCTTTCTCCCGAACCTTTTCGAATGCCTGAGCCTCGACCCACTAGGAGAACTAATCGGTCATGAGTAGTATGTATTGGGCTTTACACAGCGCCCATGTCAAGGGACCGATGTTGTCCATCTCCCACTTCATAAACGGCCATGGGATAGGACCGAATGAAGCATCTCTGCCGGTTGATAAATCATTAGGTGTGTCTTTAACACTCGTTGTATTTTCGTATGAAGGTTTTCGCATCTTTCTTCATCTTATTCCAATAGTAACCATCTCTGATTAACTTCTAAACCAGGGATTCTGCTCCCGAGTGGTTCCCACAAGTTCCCTCATGGACCTCTCTCATGGCGTAGTCAGTCTCTCCCGAACCCAAGCACCTAGCTAGTGAGCCGAAAAAGGATCTTCTGAACAGTTTCCCCTCGACCAAGCTAAACCTGGCAGCTTTGGTGCACAGGGCTCTCGATTCTTTGGGATCCAATGGCAATTTTCCTGTCTTCAGGTAGTCTATGTATTTGTTTCTCCAATCCCAAGTCAAGCTTGTCGAGTTTACCTCAGCGTGACCTTTTTATACCACTGAGGTCATCTGTTTTACCACAGCCTTCGAGTTGAATTCATCGAAGACGACAGACGATCCCAAGTTGGCCAGTGCATCGGCCTCACTATTTTGATCCCGAGGTATTTGTTGTAGAGTCCATTCCTTGAATTGGTGTAAGGTCACCTACAACTTGTCCAAGTACCTCTGCATCCATTCCTCTTTTACTTCGAACGTTCCATTGACTTGATTTACGACAAGGAGGGAGTCACATCTGGCTTCGATCACTTCGGCCCCCAGGCTCTTAGCTAGTTCTAGACCTGCAATCATAGCCTCATACTCGGCTTCGTTATAAGTCAATTTTACAGTTCTAATAGAATGCCTAATTATGTTACCTGTAGGTGGTTTAATACGATACCGAGCCCGTACCCCTTCGTGTTGGAGGCACCGTCTGTGAATAGGGTCCAGATCCCCAAGTTAATACCCTAAGTGAGCAGTAACTCCTTTTCGACCTCGGGTATCAAAGCCGGCGTAAAGTCAATCACAAAGTCCGCAAAAATATGAAATTTTATGGCGGTCCTGGCTTTATACTTGATATCATACCCGCTAATTTCTATGGCCCATTTGACCAATCGGCACGAGAGCTCGATTTTATGCATGACATTCCTCAATGGATAGGAGGTCACGAAACATATGAGGTGGCATTGAATGTATGGTTTTAATTTCCTAGAAACGCTTAGTAAGGCGTACGCTGATTTTTCTAGGTGAGGATACCTTGTTTCAGTATCGCCTAGGGTTCTACTAACATAATAAATAGGAAATTATGTAACTTCTTCTTCCCGGACCAGGACAACACTTACCGCCATCTCGAAAACTGCCAAGTAGAGGTACATTTGTTCATCTGCCTTCGGAGTGTGCAGCAAGGGGGCTCTATAGGTATCACTTGAGTTCTTTTAAAGCTTGCTGGCATTCCGGGGTCCAAGAGAAGTTGTTCTTCTTTTTCAATAGTGATAAGAACCGATGGATCTTATCCGATGATCTCAAGATGAACCGGCCCAATGCGGCTATCCGCCCGATCCATCTTTGTACTGCCTTGATGTTGTTGACTACGGTGATGTCCTATATGGCCTTTATTTTGTCCAGGTTGATCTTTGTTCCCTGTTAGATACCATGAATCCAAGAAACTTGCCCGAGCTGACCCCAAATGCACACTTCTCCGGGTTTAGCTTTATGTTGTACTTTCTCAATATGTCTAAGGTTTCCTGCAAATGTTTCAAAAGGTCCTCTGCTCGCAGGGACTTAACCAGCATATCGTCAATATAAACTTCCATTAATTTTCCTATTTGTTCTTTGAACATCTTGTTGACTAGGCATTGGTATGTGGCACGTCGTTCTTTAACCTGAACGACATTACGTTATAACAGTAGGTCACTGAATTTGGTTATGAAAGAAGCCTTTTTTTGATCGCCCGGGTCCTTCTAAATTTGGTTGTACCCAGAATAGGTGTCAAGAAAACTCAGTATCTCATGTCCGTCTGTTCCGTCAATCATTCAATCGATGTTAGGCAAAGGGAAAGAGTCCTTTGGACACACCTTATTTAGGTCCTTATAATCTACACACATCCTAAGTTTATTTCCTTTTTTGGGCACGACTACTACGCTAGCTAACCACTCCGTGTATTTAACTTCCTAGATGGAACCTATTTTCAGAAGTTTAGATACCCCATCCTTGATGAATGCGTGTTTAATCTCAGACTGTGGCCTTCTCTTCTACTTAACCGGATGGAACTTTGGATCCAAGCTCAATTTGTGAGTGGTTACCTCCAGTGGAATCCATGTCATGTCTAGATGGGACCGACGAAACAATCAGCGTTAGCTTTAAGAAAATCAATAATATTTTTCCTAAGATCGGGGGTTAACCCTGTGCCCAGGTATACCTTTTGATCCGGTAGGCGCTCGATCAATATAACTTGCTCCAACTCCTCGATCGTCGATTTGGTGGCGTCAGTGTCATCGGGTGCCATGAAAGATCTCGGGACACTGTAATCACCCTCATCATCCACTTCGACCTCCTCCTATTTTTCCGGCTTGGCTAAGGCCAGTATCATTGATTGCTATTTAGTTTCTTCTTCGTTGGTCGGTTCCCTACTTTTCGATGTTGAAACCGCGGGCACCAAATTACTTCATCGACAATGAACATTTTCTTTGCGACCAGCTGTTCTCTGTAGACTATTTTCACTCCTCATAGAGTGGGAAATTTCAGCGCTTGGTGTAAGGTCGAAGGCACTGCTCTCATGTTGTGAACCCATGCCCTTCCAAACAAGGGTATGTACCTCATATCCCCTTCGATCACGAAAAACTTTATTTCTTGGGTGGTCCCGACAGTGTTTACTGGTAAAGTTATCTCACCCTTCGTGGTATCGCACGCCATGTTGAATCTGTTTAATACCTGGACCGCCGGTACGATTTGATCCTGCAACCCAATTGTTCTACGACCCTTGATCTGATAATGTTGGCCGAGCTACCTGGATCAATCAACACACCTTTAACCCGAGATTTATTTATAAGTACGGATATTACCAGTGCATCATTATGAAGCTGTACGATTCCCTCGGTGTCTTCGTCTCATAATGAGATGGCTTCTTTTGGGATGTAATCCTGAGTACGTTTTCTCTCATGATAGAAACTTTGGTGCGCTTTATCATTGGCCCTTGGGGGACATCAACTCCCCCAATTTTCATGTTAATTACGTGTTGAGGCTCTTCTTGTTTGACTTGTTTGTTGGCGTCCCTATTTCTGAAGTGGTTTTTGGCTCGCTCGCTCGCTTAGGAATTCTTGAAGGTTCCCATTGTTGAACAATCGAGCTACTTCATCTCTTAGCTGACGGCAATCTTCGGTCTTATGATCGTGAGTACCGTGGTACTTACACACCAAACTAGGATCTCTATGGGCAGGGTCGGACTGCAATGTTCTTGGCCACTAAGTCTTTTTGATGCACCCTGTGGCCGACACTATACGCGTTAAAATTATACTCTTATAACCTTGGTGCCTCCCTACTCCTGAGCGACCTGTCAAACTCGTTCTTGCTCACCACGCCTCAGCTGCTCGGTCCTCGATCATTTCTTTTATCGTTCCTTGTCGGGTGGCATCTGGATCTATTTCCCCTCCGATCCGTGTCGTATGGCTGATATCGATCTCGGACCAGCCTCGGCTCATGATCGATGATTCTCTTAGACCTGTCATCATTCTGATAGGGCAAACAGACCCTGAAGGGGTCCTGAGTTGGTCGTCCTCGACTCTAATCGATCTTTGATTGATACCTATTGTGGACGTCAGCCCAGGTGGCCGTCGGGTATTCCACCAAGTTTTGCTTTAGCTATTGAGAGGCCACAAAACTTTGGGGGTTGAGCCCTTGAGTAAATGCCTGAACGGCCCAATCATCCGCAACCGGTGGCAGATCCATCTGTTTTATCTGGAACCTCGACACGAACACCCTAAGCATCTCGTTATGCCTATGCTTGACCTTGAAAAGGTCTGACTTCCTCGACTCGGCCTTGATAGCACCGGCATGGGCCTTTACGAAAGCATCTGCAAGCATAGCAAACGATTCGATAGAATTTAGAGGCAAGTTGTGATACCATATCATTGCTCCCTTGGATAAGGTTTTCCCAAATATCTTTTGCAATACTGATTCGATTTCGTCGTCTTCCAAGTCATTCCCTTTGATCGCACATGTATAGGAGGTTACATGATCATTTGGATCTGTGGTCCCATTATACTTTGGAATGTTGGACATTCAAAACCTCTTCGGGATCGGCTTCGGTGCCACGCTCAGGGGAAAAGGATTCTGAATGAACTTTTTGGAGTCCAGCCCCTTCAATATCGGAGGCTCTCCCTGGATCTGATCGACCCTGAAGTTATACGTTTCTACCTTCTTGTCGTAGGCCTCAATCTTTTTCTCGCCAGACTCCACCCGTTTTGTCAATGCTTCGAGCATCTTCAACATCTCGGAAGTTTCCCCGGGCCTGAATTCGCCCAGTTCCACGGCAACTTGTTCATCCCTCCGAGTATTTTCTTGGGACTGCTCGAGATCGACCCTGCTAAGGGAGTGGCTCTGGTTCTATAACTATGCTATCGCTGCTTGTTGAGCCTGCAATATTTTGAAGATCAACCGCATGCTCACCCCATCACCTTCACCTTCGGGCGCCTCTCGAGCCACTAGCCGGGGTCCCCCGCGAATGTTGTTTTCAGGATCAGTCGGTAGATTGATGTTGATGGACATCTGTGAGTTAGCATCGACCGGGTTGGTGGCTGGGACACCAATGGGATCGACAGGAGGCACATCATTGCAATGCATCACGTTACTATTCTCACCATGATGGCCTGACTCAGCGTCAACGTTCAAATGAGCAGATTGAGAATTTGACATCCTTGGGCTAACATGGAATCAAAACTTCGAAGAACAAGCGTAAAATAGGGTGTGTTATGGAGATTCGTAATTTTGTATTAAATCACCACTATTATCCTTAGCCCCACGGTGGGTGCCAAACTGATTACTCCCAAAAATGGGTAGCAATTGAATTTGTATACGGTTTAAAGGATATGTGATTTAATTCAATATGAATGATCTAGGAACAACAAGTAATTAAGTTAAAGATAAAATGAAAGATCAAACCAATTGCAATGTGATGATCAATCCTGATCTCAGGATAAATAGTGAAATTCAACCTCGATCGGACCCTCGATATTAGCTCGGATGCGAATAAGAAAAGAGAATAACTGAGGAACACTTTGAAGAATAGCTAGAAGACAATGGACTTTTATTGCTTTGATTTGCATGTCAACAATGTGTCAAAATAAAAGAAATTTTTCCTTTATATAGTGGAGGGAATTTCAATCATAGTATAAGTCTAAATAAGGTAAAAATCTTCTTTTTCTAGTAAATGTAGATACATAGTTGATATCGGACGGGATTCGCGCCGTAATATTTAGTTGAGGGCGACTTGTCACGCATAACCGTTCTCCTCGTTTCCCATGGTCTAGGAACTTTACTTGGCCTAGGTCCGTTATTTTATCGTGCCTAATCTCAGATGCATCGTTCACTCCTCCCGGGTTTCAATACGAGGGGTCCTTCGGCCTTGCTTATAGTCGCGTCGAACCGTGCTTCCCTCTTATTTCCTTATTGGGAAATCAGGGAAAACTTTATCACACACACACACACACACACACACACACACACACACACACACACATACATATATATATATATATATATATATATATATATATATATATATATATATATATATATATATATATATATATACACACACACACACACACACACACACACACACACATCCGCTTGTTATTTTTACTTTAAACTGTTGGATGGGGACTATTTAGGTTAATTCTTTTCTTTTTCTTGGTTTCTCATTCGATGTCTGATATCAGCATTCGGATCAGACTAATCATCATTCACATGTCATACCAAAAACTTTCTATTCCTAGAAGTCTGAATTGAAACCTCTGAGGTTGAGGGATTGTATTCGCTCCGCCACAATCCTTGGTGGTTGTAAAATTTATTGATTCTAATGTTTGTGCCTTACCTTGGAACAAAATATTCAAACAATTAAAACAAAATCAGAAATTAGTAAGAAACGAAAAAGTTAGGCAAAATACATAAAACGCCCCTTTAAGTTGTCCCCAACGATGATTTGAACACCTCAACTGAGGGCTTTTTCATTTAAACGTTTCACATGTCTAAAAAGTGAACTCAATAAACACCCGACTTCACCAGCCCCCGTCGCGTGTTTTACACCTCCGGTGTCTATTATAAGAACAAATAAGAAGCTGACAAGTGGATAAACAATAAGAAATAAAGAATTAAAAGGCATCTAATTAAAAACATAAAACATAAAGGTTAATTTCACCGTTTCTTCCGTCTAACTCTCTCTCTCTTTCTCTCTCTCTCTCTCTCTCTCTCTCTCTCTCTCTCTCTCTCTCTCTCTCTCTAACTGAATTCCACCCATCTTCATGTCTTCAATTAAGCTTGGTTCAATCGGCATTTTCGTTGCAAAATTGAACATTTCTTTCACTTACTAAGTAGGATTAGTTGTGGTTTGTTCGAATTGATTATTGGTTCAAGATTTATCACCTGAAGAAAGGTCGTCCTAGGGTTTTGACAGTGGAGTTTTTGTGAAAAGGGGAGTCAGCTGTACAGTGGCTTCGATTATTGCATAAAGGTATGTTTAGATTATATATTTTTGTATTTTATTGCTATATGTATGTTATGGTGCTATTAGATTAGGGTTTTGTTTTTTCTAGAAAATTCAAAAGGTCATGGAATATTGACTGGTTTTCTTTTATCATTTTCAGTACCAAGTCACATGGACGAATATATTGGTGTTGTTTTTCATCATGGGGGTCACTTTATTGATGGAAAATATGTGGGGGAGGGTGAAAATATAGGGCATGTGGTGGACAAAGACCATTTATCTTTGCCCGAGCTTCTGTCGTACACAAAAGAAACCCCTGAAATGGGCTACAACTCAGTTGGTGGGTTCTTTGTTCAATGTCCTAAAATTCAAAAGTTCTTTCCAATTGAAAATGACTATCAACTACTAAATTTGATTAAAGACCTGAAGGATGGGGATCTCTTTGATGTCTATGTGAGTCATGTAATAGATAATTTAGAGGTTGTGGAGGAGGATGTACCTGTGGGATATTTACCTTCCTCACAGGTTGGTGATAGTGACCAAGCTACAACTGATGAGGGTATTGGAGTAAATGTTGATGAAGGTATTGGTATAAGTGTGGTTGAGGATATAGAAGTAAATACTTCTGAGGGTAGTGCTGTAAATGCAGAACAAACTAGGGCTACATTTTCAGATGAGGATATAAATGTTGAAGAGAGTGCAGCTACAGAGCATGACAAAACAAATAAAAAAGATATAAATCTATCTGAAGATGAAAATTTTGGTGAAGATGACCATGAAGATATTCCAGAAGAAGATGACATCGAGATAGATAATGAGTTAAGATCTGTGAGGAATGATGCCAGGGAAGTAAAGAGAAACAGGCTGAAGAAGAATGTGAATGATGCTGGATCACAAAGTAAGAGGAAACAAAGGAAAAAACCTATTTTTACAGAAGAGGTAATTCTTGGTGAGGCTGGAATTGATAAGGGGTTTGAAGATATAGGGATAAATAAGAAGGATAAATATGTTGGAAAGGTAGGTGAGGATGAAGAATATTTGGACAACTCAGATGTTGGGAGTATAGACAGTGATGAAGAGTTAGACTCACTTGCTGAATCTGGTGTTGATCTTCCTCCTAGAAGAAAAAGTCAAAAGATCAGGTATGACTTTGATGTTAAAATTTCTCTGTTTGAGTTAGGCATGATCTTTGATAATGAAGAAGATTTTAGAAAAGCTATTGCTGACTATGCTATTCAATATAAAGTGTCTTTAAGGCTTAAACCCAATGAGAAAGATAGAGTAAGAGTTAAGTGTAAGCATAAAAAGTGTAAGTGAGAAATATTTGCTAGTAAGGATAAGGATTCAGGGAGCTTTACTGTGAAGACTTATATACCTGTCCATAAATGCCCAACAAAGAACAAAAACAAACTTTGCACAACCAAGTACATTGCAAGAAAGCTCCAAGATAGAATCATCTCAACTCCAAATATCACAGTGCATGAGTTGCAAGAGGTTATAAGGGTTAAATGGGATTTGTATGTAGGAAGATCACTTGTATATAGAGCCAAGATGAAAGTAATTAGTCAGTTTATAGGTGACTGGAACCTTGAATTTTCAAGGTTTCTGGACTATACTGACATGATTAAGTCCACCAATCCTGGAAGTTCATGTTGGGTGAGAATTGATACAGATTCAGTTCCTGGAAAACATCTGTTTAAATATTTTTATGTATGATTTGAGGCTATGAAGAAGGGATAGATGGTAGGTTGTAGAAGAATCATAGGTTTTGATGGTTGTTTCCTAAAGGGAGCCTGCAAAGGTGAATTATTAGTGGTTGTTGGGAAAAATAGAAATAATCAGATATATCTCATTGCTTGGGCTTTGGTAGATCAAGAGACTATACATTCATGGAGTTGGCTCATTAACTATCTCAAAACAGACTTAGAGTTGTGGAATGATGAAGATTTAATAGTCATGTCTGACATGCAAAAGGTACTATAATCCATTTATTATATTGTTTGTTTGTTATCATTATTATTGCCAGATCATTTGCTGTTGTATCTCACTAATATTGCATGTTGATGTTGTTGTTATTAGGGACTATCATCTGCTGTTGCTAATTTGCTATCTCTTGCTGAAAGAAGAATGTGTGCAAGATACATTTGGGCAAACTGGCAGAAATCTTGGAGGGGAGAGGAGAGAAGGAAGCAGTTTTGGAAATATGCTAAGGCTCCTTTTCAGGTAAAGTTAAGAGAAGAAATAAAGAAATTGGATGAATTAGAAAATGGTATTTGTGAAAGTTTATTATCTTATGATAAAGAATACTGGTGTAGGGCATATTTCAATGAGAAGGTTAGATGTGATGTTGTAGAAAATAACATGTATGAAACATTTAATTCCTGGATATTAAGTCCTGGGCATAAATCTGTCATCACTATGCTTGAAGAAATTAGGCACAAAATGATGAATGGGCAAGTTGATATGATCAAGTTTGTTGAAACATGGGCTTCTGATATATCACCTATGACAAGACTAGTTTTAGAGAAAAATAAGGAAATAGGAAGGAAGTTGAAAGTACAATGGAATGCTGACACTGGATTTGCAGTGAATGAAGGCATGTATAGACACACTGTTGATATACAAAAAAGAGAATGCAGCTGCAGATTATGGAAGTTAAGGGGTATACCATGTCAACATGCAATATGTGCCTTTTATAAGATTGGGAAGGAAGCAGAAGACTATGTTGAACACTGGTATAGGAAAGACACTTTCCTAGCTGCTTACCAATATTATATTCAGCCAATTCCAAGCATGCAATTATGGACTGAGTCTACCAATTCATCAATTGAGCCTCATGAAGTTAAGCCAATGCCTGGTAGGCCAAAAAATGTAGAAGAAAGGACAAGGATGAACCAAAGAAGTGGGAAAAACTGTCAAATAAGGGTGCTAAGATGTCATATTCAATTTACCATCAAGTTGGTCACAACAAGTCAGTATGCAGTTTAAGGGTAAGTTTGATGACTTCCAATTCAATTTGTTTTCATTGTTTTCATAGTACTTGATTAATGACTTAGCAATCATATACTAGGGACAAACAAGCACACAATCGAGAAGGTCAAATAGAACAACACAATCAAGCACACAAGCTGGTAGTCAAAGTAATATAACCCAAGTTGCAGGTAAATTAACTACCACAACCTAAACTCCAAGGGCCCCATCTTCCATGTGTGCTGAAACATCAAAGATAAAAAGGAACACACCATCAGTAAGAGGTAAAGAAACTATAGGAAGTGGTGGTAGGGAAAGAGGTGGAAGATCAGTTGCTGCTTCTGTTATATCTGGTGCATCTATTTCTGCTACTGCCAGATCACTTGCTGCTTCTGTTGGAAAGAAAAGAATCAGAAAATCTGGTTTTGGTTTGTACACAGACACACAAACAGGAACTAGTATCCTTAATGTGAGTGTGAGAAGTATTATTCAATATTAGTTAAATGTATTTTCTATCCTTATGCTTCTGCATGATTCATTACTGACTAAGTGTATTTTTCAGCCTGGTAGGCCAAGTGAAAGACTTATTTCAACCGGTGCAAACTTGATGAATGCTGCACAAACTAATGTAGATCTTGGATTTAGACCAAATGGTCTCAAGTGGAAAGGTAATAGAGCTGTGACAGGGAATCAGCTTCAAAAGCAAAGGGATGCTTCAATTTCCAACAAAAAGATAAAAGTCGAAATCTCTACTTCATCTACACTAGTTGACTCTTGTCAAAGTCAAATTTAGGAAGAAGTTTCTTGTATTTTGTTGGTTATGTGTATGAACCATATTTTGTGAAGTATTTTGAACCTACTTATGTTGGTCATTTGGTCATATGTATGAACCTTACTTTCGTATGGGATGTATATGAACCTGCTTTTGTTAGTTCAGTTTTTCAGATTATTCAACATTTGCTATTATGATATTGGCAGTATAGTTTTTTGCTATTATGAGATCGGATTAGTCCACCTTTGCTTCAGCAGTCTAATTTTTTTGTAGAAACTAAAACACATTTGATCATTGAAAACTTCATAATATACATTGTAAATTTCAACTACATTGAATAGGCAACATTGGCCTGGCCATAAATAAAAAATAATATTGCAGTAAAATAAATGAGGTTACATGCCCATATACATATACCATACACTTAAATAATAGAGGATTCTCTCAAAAACTAAGTCAGAGTTACAATTACAAGCAGCCACACCAAAATCCTCTATTTCTTCATCAACTTCGACTTTTCTTCTTCATGATTTTTTATCCTCTTTAATAATCCATACATGACTTTGATATAGTGTTCGGACAATTCAACATCATACTAACGGAAAAAATCGCATCCACCATCGGCAACTTTCCCAAATCTACAGCCATAGAATCTTCTACCCGGATTAAATGGTGACCACGAAAGTTTTAAAAGAGCAATATGGCCACATTTGCAATTAACAACAGGTTTCATTGAAATAGAAGAAGTAGAGAGAGAGAAGAAAAGAATTTTTGTTGCTTTGCTAGGGAGGAAGACGATATACGCGGCTGGAAAGGTGATAGGAGTGAAATAAATTTTTAGGGTTGGGTTTGGGAATTTAAATTAGGGACTTCATTAAGGGTTTTTTGGATTTCACAAAAGATTCGTTACTTTACCGTTGGGATTACTTACACACGCGTGAATCCGGAGGTGTAACACACGCGGCGGGGGCTGGTGAGGTCGGGTGTTTATTGAGTTCACTTTTTAGACACGTGAAACGTTTAAATAAAAAAGCCCTCAGTTGAGGTGTTCAAATGGTAGTTGGGGACAACTTAAAGGGGCGCTTTATGTATTTTAAATAAATAAAAATCGAGGCAAAGAAAGTACATTACCAAACCATTGATCCTCTAACGTTATTGAATACTCTTGACCTTAATGCGTGATGAGGATTTGGTTGTCATTACATTAGAAATTCAACCTATTTTCTTGCTAGCTTTTGGTAACTTTATAGGAGTATCAATTATTTATGTGTCTTAAGGATAAAGAGTGATTGCTTGTTTATTCCTAGTGGTTGGATTAGGTCTTCCCGTGGGTCGTCTATGATTGTGATACCCACTTTTTCTTCATATAACATTCTTTCCCTTTTATTCCTTTGATGTGACTCTCCCAGCATTACTATATATATAATGTATATACTTGGAGATTCTCTTCAATTTTTTCTTACTCCTAAACTGAAGAATATGTGACTGTTGCTCTTAATTTCATACGAGAATTGGAATATATTAATTTTTAATTTTTTCCAGACAAGCACATATATATTAGGAAACTACTAAAAAGTACAAATCACAATGTTATAGTTTGAAATATTTAAGTCTTATGAATAATTATCGCTCTCAATTATTTTTTAGGTTGTTTCTTTGGGATATGTGTGGGGGTGGGACTGGGAACTTCAGTAGACCCATTCTAATCCGACATTGGGGAATGTCTTATTATTTTATGTGATGGATTGTTCCAAAATTTACTACGTAATTTACAGATTAATTAACATTGACACTTTCTTTCCTATTTATAAAATTGAAATAGTTTTTAGTTTTGGAACTAAATTAGGTGTTCTATAAAAATTTCAAATGTAATTAAAAATGGTAGGCATTATGTAATTTTAGTGTTAAAATGCACGAAAATGTTCTTTTTAAATGAAAATTATGCTCACTACAGTAAAACAGTTGTGGTGTGAAGAAATTGAAGCTTTCGACTTCTATATCTCTTACAGGTTAATAATTTTGCTGTTTCGAAAATTTTGTATATCTCTCCGATTTGGTGCATAATATTGTTACTAGTGTTACGTTGTTATTTCAAAGAATTTGTCGTCTCTCTAACTGAGTTACTCGTATATCCACTGCCACATTAAAAAGATTATTTTGTCGAACAATTGGTACATGAAAGACATCTTATGCATATGATTTAGATTTATAACTTCTATGCTGATTAATTAAGCCAATGTATATATTGTGAAGACTTAATAGGCAAATAGACACTCGTACTTGTATAAATTTTTGTTTGCAATTCTCAACTTCACAGATATTATCCAGACACCTAAATTAATTTAGATTGGTGCATTTGCTCATCATTTTACAAAACTTGCACTGGTGGTAATGTGGATATGATGTGTGTACAATGTCAGGACTCATCGGCTCAGACCAAGTGAAAAACACGATAGTCAAAGGTGTTTAAAATTGATTTTGAACACGTTTAAATGAAAACTCGTGAAACTCGAGAGCCGTGAACTAAATCCGTCTGAATACGGGTGTCTATTTTCTTACTAAACTCTGTGTCAGCAGAAGTAATAGTAACAATTAATGAAGTAATCGAATTGATTACAACTCCACACTACATTAAATTGAGGGTTTCGATCCCATGAAGAATTTTTAGTTACTTTTTCCTCTCCCACTACTCATCGAGCATAAAGGAAGTACTTGAATCTTTATATATATATATATTCTCCTCTGAAAACAATTCTTGTTGAAAAAACCAAAAAAGAAAAAAAAAGAAGAGAAAATTGACAACAATGGTCGACCTTGAGCAAACAGGCTCCCCACAAGAACATAATAGAAACAGGGACAGAGGTAGCATATATCATGTGGGTTTAGCAGAATTCAGTAGTGTTCATACTCTATATATTTATTAAAAAATTATTAAATATGTACAAAATTAAATTTAGAATTCAGTCACCAATATTAAGAGCCCGTTTGGATTAATTAATTGTAAATAGCTAATAAGCCAAAAAGTGCTTATAAACCAGTTTGACGAGCTTATAAGCTTAGCCAAACACCCTCTAAATGTTATGTTGGGTTCAAATCCTGACTTCGCCAAAAACTCTCATGTGTGCCTATGACACAAAGTGGAAAATGAAAATGGACAAGGACTTCACATATAATATGCATTTGGAATATTTATTTTGACTATTAGCTACAAAAATACATGTAAAGAAAATATATTATAATTTCCTTCACAGTGAGCCAAGGAAAGGTGACGAAGGAACGGTTTTGGCTGGAAGTGATTAGAAGGATACGAAATGAGAGAAAGAGAGGCAAAGTGGACCCAATCCGACGCCGCATATGGACACGTTACGGGGTGTGGGCTCCGTCGACAGCACCATCACCTTCCTCTTCTCTTATTCTACCCCTTATTCGGGCGAAGTTTGAACCGATTCAATTGAACTCAATAGTTTTTTTTCAAAACTTTATATTTTAAAAAAAAAATTCATTAAATATATATACAAATTACCTCAATAACTTATAAAGAGTAAATTTTTGAATTCATAAATTTCAAATCATGATTCCGCCTCTGCCTCCTCTCTCTTTTTTGAGAAAATGTATGAGAAAATTATTGTAAATCAAAATAAATGTTGCTCAATTTCTAGACTAGTATCTATCCTTAAGTTAGTTGTAGTTATAATGATTTGTGCATGCAATTTATAATACGTTACTAAATTTCACAAAGTTCTCCTTTAAGACTTCTCAAAAGGTTTATTCTCTAATGAATCATTTGGTTTGAAGTATAAGAAAATTAATCTGCGGATGAAATGTGATATTACTTGGAGTATATAATGTTATTCAGAATAATGAATATAATCTTCATATAAATAATGTATTGTTTTGTTTTTCGGCATTAAATGCTGCATAAGTTAAATAAAACGTTTACTATTAAACATCAAACAATATATGTATTATTAATACCGTTATAACTTGTATAAGAATCTATGTATTATGATATTTAAGTTCAGATCACTATGTGTAATAGCAATCTATGAATAAGAATATCTAACGGCCAGAATCTCACTAAATTAGGCAATTCCAACATGATAATTCCTGCATTATTATTCGTCGCAAAAAGTTTTGCATTATATTCCCCACATAATAATTTTTATATTATTATATACCATATAAACAATTGCTGTATTATAATTTCCGCATAACCACAAATAAACAACCCCTAAATTTACTTTTCAAAGTTTTCATTCCCTTTTTTGATAATTATATTATATTTTCATTTTTGCATTATGAGTATAAAAGGGGAAATAGGGGAAAAATGAGAAGAAAAAATAGTGATAGAGAGAAGAAACTGAAAAAAAGAGAAAAATGAAAAGGAAAAATGCTATAGATATGTGTTTGTGTATATACATGACACCTAGAAACACATAGAAGAAGAACCTCAGTAGCATCTTTTTAGAAAATTCATTTATAGCAAAGGGTTACATTAGAAGTAGAGGAAAAAAGAAAAGGGGCATCAAATAGCTCACCATGGGATGATAATTCTCTTCCTCTTACTCACTCACTCTTTTACTTTATTATCTCAAATTAATTCAGCACCACCTTGTGTTTTGAGAGGGTTTTCCATATAAGGTTTGTGACAAAAGCTTCTTGAATTCAATCCTTTCCTAATCTTTTTTACTTTTGTTTAATTTTCTGTTGGGGTGAATTCTACTAATAGCTCAAGAATTTAGCCCAAAAGAAAGATGGCTGCAGGGCCTTCATCAGCTGTGTTTCTTGCAATGAGAGAAGAAGAACAAAACCAACAAATGAAACAACAACAACAACAACAACAAGAACTTCTCATTCAGCAGCAACCACAACAACAGCAAGCACCACAAAAGAAGAGAAGAAATCAGCCTGGCACACCAAGCAAGTACCTTATAACAGTTTTATTATAAAAAAAACATTTGAAAAAAACATAAAAAATAGAAAAAGAGAGCTTGAATTCTCCTTTTTGCATCCAAAAATCAAAAAGAAAAGGTGATTTCATGTAAATTCAGCTTTACCAGGAAAACCCTAGTTAGTTTTGAAAGGGAAAAAAGACCACCTTCACTTTTTAATCTAATTCTCTGAATAAAATCTTTATATGTTTCCACTTTCTAACAAAACCATCTAATTTATTTTTATGGATAAAAAACTTTTTTCTTCTCAGATCCAGATGCAGAGATAATAGCACTATCACCCAAGACCCTAATGGCAACAAACAGGTTCGTATGTGAGGTATGCAACAAAGGTTTTCAAAGGGAACAAAATCTACAGCTACACAGAAGAGGACACAATTTGCCTTGGAAGCTAAAGCAGAAGAGTACAAAAGAAGTGAAGCGCAAAGTTTATTTGTGCCCTGAGCCCACATGTGTTCACCATGACCCTTCTCGAGCCCTTGGCGATCTCACTGGTATTAAGAAACATTACTCCAGAAAACATGGTGAGAAGAAATATAAGTGCGAAAAATGTTCCAAAAAATATGCTGTCCAGTCTGATTGGAAAGCTCATACTAAAACCTGTGGTACTCGCGAATACAAATGTGATTGTGGCACCCTTTTCTCAAGGTTTGTATATACTCGAATGAGTTTTTTTATTTGATTTATGGACACCCTTTTTTTGGTACTAACTAACAATCATGAGGATTAAAGTTTTTTTTTAAAGGTTTATTCAAGTGAAATGGTTGGCATCTTCTTTGATTTTAGGGCTTTTAGATTCCCCAGGTGTGATTGTTGAAAGAGGAACTAGAAATGATGGAAAAAGTTTTCTCCAGCTTTTCCAACAGTTACAGATTCCTTTTAGACTCAATTTTCTTCTTTTCTTTTTCTTTTTGTCTGTTTTCTGGTAGGTTTTGTTTTTGTCTTTGGATCTTTTACTAAGTTTTACTCAGTTGATGACGAAACGGCTAATTAGCTAGCAGAAAAAATTTATGTGTGTGTGTCCACACGTGAAATCATCTACTATGGTAAATAGAAGTTTTAAAAGCTAAAGGAAAAAAAAAAGGTACCATCTAATTAAAATTTTCTTCTCTATCTTTGTCTTCTGAGAGTCTCTTTCCTAGGAACCATCGTCCTTTTGCCGTTACTGCTATCGTTTCTTCTTATTCACGTGTTGCTATGCCATGTAAAAATGGTAGTGTCCCCCTTACATTTTTTTGTTTTGTTTTCTTGTACGTTGGATAGATGCGTTCAGCTCTGAATTCTTTCAGCCACCCCTTTTCATGATAATGTTTTTGGACCCCCTATACCCCTCTCAATTATCTGGAAATTAATTTTTCTCATTCACAATCACTACTACTTTTGATGGAAATGCTGTATCAAATCTGTGGTATTAACATCCTTATATAGCTAAAAAATGATTCAAAAAGACTGGTTCTATAGTACTACTCCCTTCTTTTTACTTTCATTTAATGGTGCAGGGATTTATCCTCTAGCCATTTGGTTTAATAAAGATTAAAATCTATGCATATGATCATCTCTTGATTCATTAATTCTATTAAAATGTCTTATATCCAACATTTCCTTTTGTTGCATTTTTTCAGGGAGTCAATACTAGTAATGTATTCTACGAAATGGGAGATCATAATGAATATAATCATCACCCAAATCCTTTTTTAAAAAATTTCATTGTCACTCCATTATTGGAATTTTCTCGTATTTGAATTAGACAATTTACTTTGATTCTTAATTGTCATCATCTCGGGGATGGGACCACTGTACAAAATCCAACTCATTTTCTAATCTATGTTATTGTTGACGTTTGGTAAATTCAATAGTAATCATTTATCATAAAAGTTTCTACAACTTGACTAATACATTCTTTTCACAAGAGTCTACTACTGTTAATCTCGGTTTTTGATTATGAGAGTGACAGTTCGTTGTAATTTTATGTGACAATCTTGGTAAACAACACATGATTCTTGTTTTTTCAGAATTTTAGCTTAACGGTCCTCATCTTTTTCTTCTTTTACATTTAAATTTTTTGGCCATCTCACTTCACCTACACAATAAATTTAATTTTGGAAATAATATAATAGTAGTATTCATTTTTTCTTTATACCTTTATTATGCATAATTACCTATAATGATCTTTTAGGTAATTTTTTCTCATAAATATTATCGTGTTTAATGCAGGCGTGATAGTTTCATCACCCACAGAGCCTTTTGTGATGCATTGGCACAAGAAAGTGCGAGAAATCCACCAAGCTTGAGCAGCATTGGGAGTCATTTATATGGAAGTAACAACAACATGAGTTTAGGCCACTCAAAAATGGGTTCCCAAATTTCAGATCATCAACACCATTCTTCTAACTCCACCGATATACTGCATTTTGGCAGCAACATCAAAACTAGTACTGGCCAATTCGATCACAACAACCTTATGGGAACATCAATTGGCTCAGCTTTCCGTCCTTCGACGTCCTTCTTTCTTCCAGCTGATCAATCAAATCATCAAGATTACGGGGCAAATAAGCCGTCAATCCATGGCTTAATGCAACTTCCTGATCTTCACAACAATGGAAATAATAACAGCTCCCCTTCTGTGGCTAGTATGTTCAACCTAAATTTCTTCCAAAATAGCAACAACAATAGTGAAAATGTTGGAAATAGCAATATTTCTGGAGGAGGTGGTGGTCTATTGCTTCCGAGTCATCAGTTCAGTAACAGCAGTGGTGACGGGTCGAATAATTCATCCAACATGTTCTCAGCTGGTAGCCTTCTTGGTACTGATCATCACATAAGTTCCTCATCAATCCCTTCTCTCTACGGTAACAACCTTAATAATAATAACAACACTGCTTCACCAATGTCTGCCACCGCGCTCCTCCAGAAAGCAGCTCAAATGGGTTCCACAACAAGCAACAACAGCAGTGCCTCCTTGCTCAAAGCCTTTGGTTCATCCTCTAGCGCCACCAAATCCGATATTCATCCGCCGCCACCTGTCAACTTTGGCAACGTTGTTTATGGCGACCCTTTAAGCGAGAATCATCTTCATGACCTAGTTGTAAATGCTTATGGTAATAATGATCAAAATCAACAGAACAACTACGGGAATAGCTTTGAGCAGCAGCAGCCACCACAGAAGAAGCAAATGCTTAATAACTTTTCAATGGAAAATATGGGAACTGAGCAAGCTAATAGGTTGACAAGGGATTTTCTTGGAGTTGGGGAAATAGTAAGGAGCATGAGTGGAGGATTTGGAAGCAGCCACAGAGATCACCAGCAGATGAGCACATTGGATTCAAAAGCTGTGCCGCCACCGCAAAGCCATCATCAGTCTTTTGGAGGTGCTGGAAATTTTCAGTGACGTTCAAATTAAAAAGTTAGGGGGAAGAAGGAAGACATGCACAAAACGTACAGGTAAGGTTTTTGTTTTTTTTTTTTTTTTTTTAAGAAAATTTTCTTTCAATTGATTGTAGTATGCCTGTCTGAATGTCAATGTGTACGTCTGTTGTTTTCTACTTAGGCTACAATCTATTATTGTTTTCTTGAATAATTGTCCTTTGCCTTCGGATTCTGCAGATATCATGGGATACCTGATTTAAAATTACTTTACCACCCATAATTATTATATTGAATGAGGTTAAGTTTTGTATACTAATGGTGTAAAAAACAATTTTGATAAGTATAATTGGTAATTTAATAAACGAGTAGCAGAGTTCGAGTTTTGAGAGTTAAACTAGTTTTCCTTTGACTGTAATTTTTGCATATGCCTTTTAGATATTTTGATATTTTAAATTATTGTGACTTATAGTATTTTTTACATAGTTTTTAAATATATAAATTTTATTCACTTAAAGATTCTATGTTTGAATTCAAGGTCAAAATTAAGAAGTTTGACTCTCAAAATTAGAATTCTATCATATAAATTGAAACAAAGAGAATTGATTAGTATAAAAGAATTTTTACATTGTCCTCTGTATATATAACTTAAGTCCATATAATATAGTAATTGATAACGAACATAGGAAAATAAAGATTTTGTGACATAATCACAAAATGCGCTTCGTGATTTTGTTTTTTCAAACATGAGTTATTGTATGTAAAAACATGCTTTTAGTGCCAAAGTTTTGTTCATCTGTTATCACATCATTACTACTTACATTCACAAGCATATTACTAGTAAGATTAATTGAAATTCTACTCTATTAAAGGGTTAACAGCTCTCTATGCTCAGAAAGAATTTTCTTGTTTGACTTTCTTATAGGCCAAAGTAATTTATCTTTAATGAATTGCGAAATAAATAAGTTTATGCAGTTATAGTGTCATCTTTTATCTTTTATCTTTATATACTATGCTTCTTTCTAGAATATAATTCAGTCAAATATGACTATATGGGTAGAGGAGACTGGAGAGTAATAATGTTATGCCATCTTTGTATATACTATATATCATGCAATTTTATAAGATAAGAAAGGGTGCAAGTAAAAATTTCAGATTCTCTCTCACATAATTATATTCCTTTGTTGTTTACTTGTCTTGTCCCTCTCCCATTGTTCAGCAATTGCCCCTCGTGCTGCCTGTCTTCATGTGAATGCATGTACTAAGTCACGGGTGGTGCCCTATTCGGTCTTTGGATACTCAATAGAAATTCAAATGCATTTGGATTTTTCGTAATTTCTATAAGAATATGCATCACTTTTGAATATTTTATTTTACATAGAATTATATGCCTTTTAAATTATCAATATAATGTAGTCTTTGCAAAATCTGAAATACGTGAGAAAATAAAGAGATAGAACAAGAGGTATGCCATCAAAAATTGGCGGAGTGCTTAATGTTATGTTTTCTGTATTTAATAATTACTAGCTTGACAAAATTTTCGTTTGTTATGTAATGCTATTTTATAATGTGTTTTTTTCATCTATATGTTTCCCCCTTATTCTTCTCTAGTGTTTCTTCACCAGACTTCGATTTAACACATTGCGAGTCTTTTTCGTTAATAAATTTTGTGGATATTTATGCAGTAATGTAATTGGGCCCAAGAACAGGTTTTACAATGGAGCAGATAACTGTAGAACGAAGAAGAACTCTTCAAGATTTTAGCAGGAAACTAGAACAGAAAACTTTAGAAAACAAACTTTCTGAGTTTTATTTATTTTTCTTTTTCTTTTGGTTGGTTAGATTCTGTAGTCTTTATTTTTTAATTAGTTGTTTCTTTTTGTTATTAGCTTTCTGTTGTGTAATTGTCCAAAACATAGGCCAAGATACAGGTATTAACTGCACAAAATTTTAGAGCTGCCTTTCCTTGGATTGATATCATTGTGCAAGCTTTGGCCATCAGATAACAGATTTACATAAATGGTTCTTTTTAGGTAATTACGTTTTACCGGTTTAATTAGTTAGCTCACCACTCAAAACTATTGCTCGAGAAAAAGAGTCATAAATTTACCATAGAATTTTTTAGCTATGTTGGATTGAAAGTTTTAGGAGCCAGGAAGAGACTATATCAATACCCTACAAATCAATCTTAAGAACAGTGAAAAGAAGAAAAAAAATCATGAGAACCGAGACACATTCAAAGATTTAAACTTGATAAGTTCTATTTTTTAATATTTTTAGAATTAAATTCCTTGTATTTTTAAAACTAATGGTTTATATCTAAGATTTGTTGAAATCTTAACTATTTTTATATATATATATTTGTGTTCTAAATCGAAAACACTAGATTCAAATGAATTTACCGCCCAAAGAACTGCATCTGCCACTGCCTTAGTGAAAGAGACGTCTCTCAATTCTCTTTATATCAATTTTGTCCTACCTTCATAAATATATGACCGTGTAAAACTATTGGATAAACTAGACAAATTACATGATGGATAATAAAAGAGACTCGCTCTCTGATTATTGAAATGCATCTACGTATTTAGTGAAAATAGACCCCATTAAAACTAATTAGTTTTGTTAATCTTAGTTACAAAGGGTAAAAGGCTTTGGTTTACAAGAAGAGAAAGCTCGGTAACTATTTTTTTAATTCTTGCTTGAAATTGAAGTCCAAAAGTTTAAAAATAAAGCAGTCATTTTACACTCTCTTTTCTATTTGGTGGGGCTTCACAGTAAGGGGATTCAAGAAAATTTTCTGAGATTTAATCTGCTTTGTATCCAACCAACTACAAGGTCCACGATATTTGGTAGGTTGTATCCAACCATTTATAAGGAGCTGCATGGCTAATCCAAAAAGCCATATACACATATCAAGTGGACCTTACACTTGAAACTTTACATATATATATATATATATATATATCTTACACTTGAAACTTTACATATATATCTTGAAAACTACAGCGAATCAATTGGTATAATTTATATCAAGTGGACCTTCTATTTGTAGGGTTCATAGTAGCCGTTTGGGTTCTCAAATAAATTGATAGAGTAATTGGCAACTGTATTGTAGTATCCCACTAACTAGTTGTTCTCTTGGATCATAACATAGGTAGCAACATATGCTCGAGATATGTTTCACGTTATGATGTTTCAGGAGTCAAACTTAATACTCTACATTTCTTGTCTTGTAAACAAGAAAATATCAAGCATCAGTTAATTAAAGATGTCCTTATCTTTGGCTTCAACCATTGCTTTATTAGCTTCTAACATTTACACTACTTTAGACTACCAAACTTAGCTATTTCATGGAGTTGTTCGTCTTTATTCTAATAGAGCAATGTGTGTATACGGGTAAAATCGAGCTCATGGTACATTTCGGTCTCCGAAAAAATAAGCCAAGCTCGAGACATGATGACAGGGGACCAAATCGAGGCAAAAGTCTCAGCGAGTCAGAATCCGGGGACATGACGCCCGCCCTCGAGAATATCGAGGTCATGGTTCAAAACCGGTCTTAACCTTGAACGACTTCGAAGAACATTGTCAGGCAATCGAGCACGGCCAACGGAAGGCCGTAATATCCGTGACCGGCCGGATATCACGGCGGGGATCTCGGTACGTATCAGTGAAGAACCGGCAATCAGTTAATTGAAGGATTTTTTTACCTTTTATAGAGTTGTACCTGAAATAGGATTCTCCTACTATATAAAGGGGGTGTGATAATTCATTAAGGACATGGTAGCACGCATTCTAAAGCAATATATTAATATTTTCTCTATTATTAGCTCTTTCTCTTGTTCATCAATGCTGGCCATAGCGAGCCCGGATCGAGGGCGAATATTTCACGAAGGCTGAAATTATCCTCCTTGTGTGGTTTGAATCCATCTTATCTTTGTTTGTTCAATTTGACTTAATTTATCGCTTTGTATCAAATTAATCCGCGTATCCTTAAAACCACTTATAAATGTAATTGTCATCCGATTTTGAGGGTAAACAGTTTGGCGCCCACCGTGGGACTAAGGATAATAGTGGCAATTTGATACAAATTTCCATAACACACCCTACTTCATACTTGTTCTTTGAAGTGTCTTTGATTTCAGGTCTGCGTTGAGAATATCGAACTCCCAATCTGCCCCTCTAAACACGGATGTTAAGTCTGGCCACCATAGCGAGAACAACAATATAGCATCTCGCCGATCCCAACGGGATCCCGGTCGCAGACCCGATCGACGCCAGCTCACATGTGGCCATCAACACGAATTTGCCCACGAATCTTGAGAACAACATCTGCGGGGGAGTCCGATCGGTAGCCCAAAATGCTCGTGACGGTGAGGGATATAGGATCAACTTACGGGTGATCTTCGAAATGCTGCAAGATCAGTAGGCAGCGATAGCCCATCTTCAAAACCAAAGCCGCGCTCCAAGTGGAGTCGAGCCCGGATCATCCTGGGAGAACACTCGTAGAAATGAACTTGCCGCAGATAGGCCAAATGAAGCTAAACCCGGGACCAACCCCGAGATAATAAAGATGATCGAGGAATTGAAAAAACGTGTGGAAATAGGAGAAAAGAAAATCGAAGCCAATGACAAAAAGGTGGAAACCTATAATTCTAGGGTCGATCAAATCCCAGGAGCACCACCAATATTAAAAGGCTTGGATTCCAAGAAGTTCGATCAAAACCTTTCCCTCAGAGCGCAACTCCGAAGCCAATCTTTAAGAAGTTCCGCATGCCTGAAATTCCTAAGTACAACGGGACAACTGACCCAAATGAACATGTGACCTCATACACGTGTGCAGTTAAGGGGAACGACCTCGAAGATGACGAGATCGAATATGTCTTGCTGAAAAGGTTCGGGGAGACCTTGTCAAAAGAAGCAATGATATGGTATCACAACTTGCCTCCCAATTCTATTGACTCATTTGCCATGCTTGCAGATGCTTTTGTGAAAACGCACGACGGAGCTATCAAGGTCGAGACCAGAAAATTGGACCTTTTTAAGGTAAAGCAAAGAAATAACGAGATGCTCAGGGAGTTCATGTCAAGATTTCAAATGGAACGGATGGACCTGCCATCGGTGGCAGACGATTGGGCCATTCAGGCCTTCACCCAAGGACTCAATACTCGAAGCTCTTTGGCTTCGCAGCAGTTGAAGAATAATCTGGTAGAATATCCAGCCATAACATGAGCCGATGTCCAAAACTGATATCAGTAAAAAATTAGAGCCAAAGATAATCAACTTGGGGCCCCTTCCGGGTCTGTTTATCCTGTCCGAGCTAGTGACAGACCTAAAAGAGACATTGATCGTGAACCAAGGTTAATTAAGGATCGACATTTGTCGTATAACGATAATCGTAGAGGTAACGGGTCCGGAAAAAACCCTGTGAGAAATGAAAGGAGAAGTGATCGGAGTCAAAATAACCGGGGACTCATGAGCAAAAATAGTTTTGACAGGCCCATCGGGCCTAAGGAAGCGCCAAGGTTGTCAGGGTACAACTTCAACGTCGATGCGACTGCTATCGTATCCGCCATCGGACGCATCAGAGACACCAAATGGCCTCGACCTCTGCAATCTTATCCAGCCCAAAAGGATTCCAACTTAATATGCAATTTCATGGCATACACGGCCATAGAACAGAGGATTCCCGACAATTAAGGGAGGAGGTAGCTCGATTATTCAACAACGGACATCTCCGGGAGTTCCTGAGCGATCGAGCCAAAATTTATTTCAGGAATAGAGATTCTAATAAATAGACCGAGTAGGAAGAACCTCATCATGTCATTAACATGATCATCAGTGGGGTCGATATCCCCCAGGGGCCAATGTTGAAGCGTACCAAAGTATCCATTACGAGAGAAAATGAACGCGAGATTACGTACCAGAAGGGACCTTGTCTTTCAACGACGAGGACGCTGAAGGCACTGTGCATCCCCACAACGATGCACTAGTAATATATGTACTCATGAATAAATCTCGAGTTAAGCGTGTGTTGATTGACCCAGGTAGCTCGGCCAATATCATTAGATTGAGGGTCGTAGAACAACTGGGTTTGCAAGACCAAATCATCCTGCAGTTAGGGTTCTAAACGAATTCAACATAGAGAGCGAGACCACTAAAGGGGAGATAACATTACCGGTGAACACCGCCGGGACCATTTAGAAAAGAATTTTTTGTGTGATCGAAGGGGACATGAGGTACAATGCTTTGTTCGGGAGACCGTGGATTCATAACATGAGGGTAGTGCCCTCGACGCTGCACCAGATATTGAAGTTCCTGATGCCGGGCGAGATAAAAGCAATTTACGAAGAACAATCGGCCGCAAAGGAGATGTTCGCGGTTGTTGATTGATACTCAATTTTTTTCTCATTTTAAAAAAAAATACATATATACTCTCAAAATGGCATATTTGCATCATCATTTAGTTTACAAACCTATACAAGCATTTTTCCATAATTGTTAGAGCTTTAAATTAATTTTTTTATATTTTTATTATATAAATATCTAGTAATTATCCTTTAAATTATTTTGTGATGACGTAATTACCCAAAATTATTATTTGCATCCATAATACATGTTTCAAACATTTCTATTCTATTTTTTATAATTGCATTAGCATTTTTAAGCTATTTATCTAATTTTACAATAATGGCATATATTCTATAAATAATTGCGCTTATTATATTATTTATGCCGAAGTATCATTTTATATTTTTATAATATTGAGTTATTATTTTCAGTCATTTTATTGCATAAGTAGCATTTTATTATCTATTAGTTATTTTATAAATTAGTTTTAAAATAATTGTTGTGTATTTAATAGCTGGCCCAAAACAGGCCAATTTTCGGACCTAAAACTACCCAGACCTCAGCCCAATTACCCCAAACCTTAGCCCAATTACCCCAAGCCCAACACTAATAACCCACTAACCCCAACCCGGTCGGTACCCGCTTTACACGACCCGCCCCAGCATTCTTTTAATCTTGGTCGTTGATCTCTCAATATCAACGACCCACATTTAAACCCTCCCTTTAACTAACCTAACTCCTAACCCTAACCCCCATTAACCATTTGCCTGCCGCCTCTGTATCCTCCCATCTCCCTTCTCCCTCCTTCATAAACCCTAGCCGCCTCCCCCATCTTCTCCAAATCCGATTAAATCATGGACTCCCTCTGTGATTTACTTACCTTTTATCTGTTACCTCGTTATTGTTTACAAGATTATGATGTTATATGGTTCTTGCCTCAATTTTGGCAAGTACCAGTACCCAAACGGGATTCCACCGCCTTCAATCTATGAGATTTAGACGATATTTCGTCTATATGCACTCTATATGGTCATATTCATCGAGATCTTCAACTATTTATGCTTCCTTTCGAACTAGGGTTTGAATTTTTTCCTTGTTCCTTACTGATACTTTTCTTTTTTTGTGTTTGACTATTATTTTCCTTATTTCTGTTTAATCTGCCATATTTCCCTATTTTCTACTTTATTTTGCCGTAAATCTGACTTTAAATGATTTTTGGTATGATATTTTCCTTATTCTCTATTTAATCTTTTGTATTCCTTTATTTTTCGTATTATTTTCATGATAATTGTTATTCCCTGTTGATTTACTGAACCCCTTTGTTCACGCCCTAAAAACCGATTCTAATTGATTCTAGTATATCTTTCCTTATTTGTGTTTGAATAGTTTGTTTTTCATGTTTACTTGGTTGATTTCTACACTATATAAACCCCTTTCATAAAACCCCTTAGGGGAGAGATTTCTGAACCCTAATTTAGGCTACTGTTTTTCACTACTCTCTCACTCACTCACTGTTACCCTAAAACACTCTGAAATTATTGAATAACCTCCTCTGGTGCAAGTACTGCTCGAAGCTCATTTTCGAGGCTCTTGCGAATTCTGAAGCATCGAGGATTTTAGGTTTTTGCTATTACACTCTTCACTCTTTTAATTCTGCTAATGGTTAGTGTTTAAACCCTCATAATGTTTACTTTCTTCCCTTCTTTCTGCACATGTATCTGAATTTTGGTTCAACTATGATGGTGTTCAACTTGATGTCATTCTGTGTTAATTGACGTATGAGAGTAGTGTACTGTTCATGTCATGACTCACTATGAATTTCACTCTGCAATTCCATATCTCCTAAGACTAGTTTTGTACCCTGTAACATCTTTACATGTTACTTTTGAACTTCAATATTGTGGTTGTATATTGTTTATGCCTATTGTATTTAGATAATGCCCTAACTTTTACTTGAATGAACTTTTACTAAGTCTTGTGTATGTTGGAGTGCTTTTTGTAATACTGCACAAAAATCTGTTTTAAGCTTGTGTCTTGCTACCCTGATTTTCTAAAGGCAAACATTCTATTTCAACTGACTAGGATCTTGCTCCTAGGTTAACATGATTTTTCAGTATGCCTTGGTTCACTTGCTACTTTCTCCTTTCTGTGATAATCAATATATGTATGCCTCCATTATGTCCAAGTATTGATATGGCCTTAGGTTAGACTTGACTTAATTTAGGCCCTTAAATGTCAACTAGTGCAATCTAGGTATGTTTGCAAACTTGTTTTCCTTTTCCTATGATATTTGTCTATGTGATGCTTTGCTACTGAACTTTGCTGAATTTTGCTGGTCTACCTAACCAGTTATGTTGTATGATCACTCTGGAAATTTATGTCCATTCTCTTTACTTGTTGCTTTGGTATTCTGCATTCCTATTCTTAGCCGGCTGAAAGCCAAGGCTACCTAGGTTCTCTGTTGGCCTCCCTAGTGCGAGCACTGCTCAGGGTCCAATTGAGGCCCTTGTGAACTCTGACGCACTAGGGTCTTGGCCCTAGTCACTCCTCTTAACCTCGAAACTATCCCTAATGCTCTACTTCCCTATCATGTACTGTATTCTATGTTTATTGCTCTAAGTGATGCGATATTTGGTGTTATGGCTCATTGAAAGAGGTCTGAACTCCCCTATGGACCTGTGATCGTGTGGTTCTTTGTTGAAGGTCTAAGTCTGCTATGCCAGAAGTTTTGAAGGCCCAATAAGGCTAAGTATTTAGTTATTCTATTTGGGCCTGCTATAGGCCTGTCTATTGCCATGTAATATTACTACTTTATTATTAATTTGGGTCTGTAATAATAATCTTTGTATAAATGATTGGGGTGTTAATAAAAGGGGATGGGGTATATTCTAATATTAACGTATGATGGGTAGAAAACATGTTTATGGGATTAAATGATGCTTTGCCTTATGTTGTTCATTCTCTATGTACACTGTAGAAAGCATGCCATTAGGGAGACACACACACTTGCACTACTAGTTTATTAGTAAAGCTTGAACTCAAATGTCTCAATATCTTTGTAGCTATATGTTGATTAGAGAACCTGCCCGCGGAAAATATTGTTGAATTTCCTGTTAATTCGTATTACTAGAAATCGTGCCTATAGGACTCTAATCATACCATTTGTTATGGTATTGCATATTTCACCTAGAGAAATCTGCCTATAAGGTCTAACAATAAAATCAGACTCCTCATTTGTTAATCGTTAGAAATCCTGCCTATAGGACGCCACCGCTCGCCTTAATAACTGGTAATGACGCCCTTTAAATACGGTTCATCACTCACTTAGGCCATTATCTAGTGTATGAGTAATTCTGAATTTTCACTCCCTCTATCACATAACTCACCTAGGCGCAACAATTATAGGGCTAGTATTTGAGAAATTTGCCTTCTCAATGACCGGTGTGTAATAACCTATGCAATCCTGTCTATGAATCTCGTTAGTTCCTGAATCTGCTTGTGTGCCTTGATGCTTGTCACCTAGAAATCATGCCTATAGGGAGTTAAGTTCCTTAATTCTGAATTGCCTAACATGCGCGTGCATTTGTTGTTTAAGTGTGGAGGCAAACTTGAGCCTTAAATTGTCATATTTGAAGTCCAAGGTGTTTTTGTATGTCGCTTAGTTTTAACATTTCTGAGCAGCCTAAGTGAGGTCTAGAACCACCCAAAATAGAGGTCCAATACCTCATGGGCCATAGGTATGGGACTGGTAGTGCACGCATCAGGTACGACTTATAATTGAATTAATGCGCTTTAGGTAACAACTTTAACATAGTAATCAGGTAGTAGGAGATGATAGTCTGTGCCCGATGAATAATATGAGTAACACCCCATCTTGATAGAGTTACGAAATATTATTTATGTTGCACGGGGTGATCCTTTAGGCTAAAATATTTAAGACCCTCCCTCTCTTTCCTCTTTATATGTTGTTATTAGATCTAAATAGTTGTATCCCCATGTTCGCACTAAGATCTGTATTAATCATGTTGTAATAAAGTTCTGTGACTTTTGAACTCCTTTTGTTTATTTGATCACCTAGCTTAATCATAATCCACATTATCTTAAGTTTGGTCGGGACTCATAGTTGTGGACCTCGAAGAGTGCCTAACACCTTCTCTTTGAGGTAATTTGAGCCCTTACCAGATCTTTGGTGGCGTTAACTAGTCAAACAGAGTTATTTGCATAATAGGTGCCCTAACACACCTTAAAAAATTATTAGTGGCGACTCTTCTCCTTTAGCACTCTATCTCCCATTCTAAAAAGGAGTTCTCACAACATCGAAGCCCGCTTTTCGCGAGAAGAAAAAACGGGGCGCGACGGCATGGCGACTCTGCTGGGGATTTACACTTTAGCTCTTACCATAATGAACTAGGCTTATGTGGATTAGTTTTCTTTGTTATAAAACGCACATTCATTTTCCATCTTTATTTGTTAGATTTGCTATAACACGTACATCCCTTTCCCGTTCACCTTTACTTGTTTAAAACTGTTATAACATGTATATCCCTTCCTTTCTCCACCTTTATTTGCTTAAATTTGTTATAACATGCACATCCATTTCCCTATTCTCCCTTAGTTGCTCTAACTGCTATTTATTAGCTATATCATGTCTCTCCCACCCCTACTCCCATGCTTACTTTATTATATTCCCTATGTTCCACGAACTAACTTCTTCTTTTGTCTTTCTTTTTATGTCCTTTATGTTTTATCTTAATACTGAGTTTATTGCTTTCACATATCTATCATGAAAATACTTGGCAATGTGTTATTATCTTTGCATAAAGCATGCTCCACATCATATTCCACTCGTGCCCAACTAATACCATAGCGGCACTTGATGAGTGTCCGCGCTCTTCCAAAATTACCCTTTAAATTAGAAAGGCTTATTTGTGGTAAACTAGTCGATCAGCGGTGCAGTCGACTGTTCCGTGCCTTTCCCTCTCAAGTTGTCCACTTGAGGGTACCAGTCTAGACCCTTCTAGAAACCTCACTCCAATATCAATTGTGCATGCATCATGTCAAACCTAGTATAGGTTAGAACATTATCCACGTGATAATCCACTAAGATAAGCCTTGCCCAAAGTTCAACAGGATTTTCATAATCTCAATGGACACCATCATGTTATGTGCATTACTTGAAGAAAACATGCTGATATGTTGATTATTAATGTGTAAATAGTCAGACCCGGAGGGGGAAAGGGCTAACTCTATTTGTTTTGCAAAAAATAAGGCACGAAGTTCTCAGGTTCGGCATGGTTCAAAACATCCCACCTTTACTGCTTGATTGGTGGAACAACCTCTCACATAGTGACAACAATCATGTGAAAAGGGTCCTCGAAAATTTACCTTCCTTATTGGACATTCGGCCAAATAACGCATTAATTGAGGTCGCCACTATGTTTTAGGATGAGAAAAGAACTGTCTTCCGCTTTGCTGATATAGAAATGACCCCTCTCTTAGAGTAAATAGGAGGCTTCGCTAGGCTGCCATGGAATAGTCCGGGTTTATTAGTACCAGAAAATTGCACTCCCCGCGATTTTTTGAAAATGATGAGTTTCAAGAAAAATGATGAATTACTCTATCTGAAAGATTCCTACATACCATTTGAATTCATTTATGAACGTTATGGGCATAGCAAGTCATATCGCCTTCACCGTGATGAACTTGCCATTACTTCTTTGGGTTGGACACACCACCGAGTCTTTGTGTTCATTGTTTGTTTCTTGGGGTTGCTGATATTTTCGATGAAAGGGGGAAGGATCCACACTCGCTTAGCCATGGTCACTAGGACTCTAATGGAAGGAATTGAAGGGAAAACTTACTCTATCATCCCCATGATCTTGGCCGAAATGTACCTAGATCTAGACCGATGAAAGCAGGGGTACAGATATTTCGAGGGCTGTAATCTGTTGCTACAGGTTTGTTTATTAGAACATTTCTTGAGAGGTGAATATCGTCAGGAACTTCTTCGACCACAATTGAATGACTACATAGCCTACTATCATCCAAAAAGAATGACATTTATCCCAGATAGGTTCGCGCAACCTGGAAATGCTGTGAGCTGGATGCGTTTCTTCAGCAATTTGACTGACGAAAAGGTACATTAGATGTTCGAATGGTTCCCTAGCAGCGAATTCATCATCAGGTCAAGAGAAACCACTCATTTAGTGTTGATCGGGTTAAGTGCGTCTATAAGGGTAATGAGGCAAGCGAGAAGAAAGCAGGTTATACCTCGAGTTTCCAACATGGTCCAGTACAAAGTAGACTTTAAAGGGAACATCATTTCGTTCAAGTTCGAGGCACAACATATGTGGAATCAAAAGGTCATTGTAGAGAAAGACATTATCGAGCCAGACAGGTACCATGCCGGCCATGTATACTTCTACCCATCATGTTTGGTAGATGGTATAGGGGGAGATGTCAAGCCAGGGATTAATCTGAAAAATAAGGTTATAGATGACGCTGCTAAATCACAAGTCAAGTATAGGATGTTGTGCATGAGGGTTTTCGAGTCTGAAGCTAGACATTTGGAACATCACAAAGTGAATATGGAAGTCATAAGCGAATGGAAAGAAATTGCCACTAAATCAACAGAAATATTGGAATATTTGGAGAAACGGTTAATGGAACTTGGGGGGAAGATGAGGAAGAGGCTCTCGGATTATCAGAATACCGAAGGCAATGAGGGAAGGCATCTAGTAAGGGCTTACCCACTGTTGGACATGCGCGACCTGGGGAACTTGATTGATGGATGCAAGAAGGCCAAGCACGGAGAAGGTCCCTCTGGGGCCAAATAGATTAGGAAATGATGTTCTATACTACTTTTTAGCTTAGTTTTAGATTTCGATTGTAATAAGGAAAATGCCATTAGTAATTTTCTTATTATTGTTGTTTTTGTATGGATCTGATCCATTTTCGCATTAATGAAATGACATAATTATTGGCATCAATTTTCTCCAAGTCTATGTGTCGCTTAGGACTACCTCGGGCACAACGAGGTCCCCTAAAATTAGGACGGGAGTCTGTTACATGATTTTGCAAAGCATGTTCAATATTGCAAGCATTCTTTCAATATCCCTTACTGACTTGGTTACTTTTTTGTTTTTCTTTTCTTTTGTTTATTCCCATTCCCCCAAAGGTTGGTTCGTGCATACTGGCATCATCCGCATATCACACTAGGTCCAGAGGTCCTCCATCGCCTCCTCCACCAAGTGATCCTAAAGGCAGAAGCAAAGGGAAAGAAAAAATGGACGATTTAAGCGGTGTCAAAAAGGACAATGCAGAGAACGTTAAAACCTCGGACGGTCGAAATACTCCAGCACAGAATAAATTGGTCCTACGTCTGGAACAAAAAATATTGGAGCTACAAGGGGAACTTGAGCAGGTCCGAAACTTGGCAAACCTTTCCTTTACCCTAAACGTCCCTGACCTTAACCAACAAAACACAAATGCCCAAAACCTGGTACCTCCCCAAAACACACAAAATCCGTAAGATCCTCCTGCACCACATCAATACGCCACACCTTCTTAGAACCACAACCTTCCACCGGTACCTACTCCTCAACAACACCATCACCACCCAACTCAATACCCACAAACAATCACATACCACACCCTTCAGAATGTACCACAGCCTACTCCTGACCCGCAAAACTCAACCAATGACCACCATTACGCCCAGATTCCCGAAGTCCACCAAAGAAATATCATATATGTGAAAACGTTACCCCCACACCCCATAACAGACCCTATACATACCTGAATCCGCCGAGAAGGACCTGCTCATCAAGAACAAGGCGGAAGAACTCAAGAAACTTACTGGATGAGTTCAAAGTGTCGAAGGGGGAAAATGCATTGAGGGTTTGGATTCTGAAGATTTGTGTATTCAACCAGATGTAGAACTGCCAGAAGGTTACAAACCTCCTAAGTTCAAAATATTCGACGGGACTGGTGATCCGAAGGTGCACTTGAGAATGTACTGTGACAGGCTTATAGGAGTTGTCAAGGATGAAAGAATTCGTATGAAGTTGTTCATGAGGAACCTCACTGAAGATGCTTTATCTTGGTACATCAGTCAGAACCCAAAGAAGTGGGTTAATTGGGTGAGCATGGCGTCAGATTTCATGAATCGATTTAGGTTTAACACAGAAAACGCACCAAGCATTTTCTACATTAAGAATCTCAAGAAGAAGCCAACAGAAACTTTCCGCGAGTATGTTACTCGGTGGAGTTCTGAAGCTGTAAAAGTAAGGCCAGCACTGGAATAAGAACATATGAATAAGTTCTTTGTCAGAGCTCAAGACCCGCAATACTATGAAAGACTGATGGTTATTGAAAACCATAAATTTTCTGACATCATCAAATTGAGAGAAAGAATAGAAGAATGGATCAAAAGTGGAATGGTGACAAATTTTGAAGCACTCCAAGCCACAAATAAAGCCTTACAGTCAGGAGGTATCTCCAAGAAGAAAGAAGTAGGTGTGGTGATGGTAGCCCAAGGTCCAAAGTCTCCTCTTACATACCAAACACCTCCACCCATATATCAACCTTCACCTCCCAGATACCAATAACCTACCGCCACTTACCATACCTATAGCACCCAACCAACATACTGCCACTCACCACCAGCCCGCCAAAACTACCAAAAACCTAGACCAAATTTTGACTGCAGACCACCCAGATAATATACCCCAATTGCTAAACCTATAGACCAACTGTACGAGAGACTGAAAGCTGCCGGTTATATCACTCCCATTCCCACTGTTGCTATGGAAAACTCCTCCTAGTGGATTAACCGAAATAAGACATGTGCCTATCACTCAGGCATGGAATGTCATACTATTGATGAGTGTCGTACTTTGAAGGATAATATTCAGACATTAATCGACACCAAAGTCGTACAGGCAAAGGAGGCTGCACCCAATGTCCGTAACAATCCTCTCCCGGATCACTAGGGTGGAGGGGTAAATGTGATAGAGACCGATGAAGAATGGGACTCATAGGGGTCAATTGGACTCATTCGAGAAGGGGATAATCCTAAAACATCTCCAGTCACTCTCACACCTATCATGGTACAAACTCAGGCACCAATTAAAGTTGAGATAGCTGCACCAACTCTATTTGAGGTTGAAGTAACAACGCCCTTCACCGTGATGGTAGCACATACGCCATCTTATAAGTCTAATGCTATACCATGGGATTATGTTGCGGAAGCAAGAAGGAAAGGAAAGGCAAAAATGGAAGAAACAGGTGCAGCGCAAGGCATGACCAAAATTGGTAGGATTTATACACCCGAGCATTTGGGAGGAACGAGCAAAGAAACAGCATCTAAATCTCCTGTCATTGAGACTGGCCCAGACGACCTTTGGAGAAAGGTGCATGCAAGAGAATATTCTGTGGTCGATCATCTGAACAAAACCCCTGCTCAAATATCCATTTTATCACTGCTGCAACACTCTGAGGCACATAGGAATGCCCTGATGAAGGTGTTGAATGAAGCCTGTGTACCCAACAACATCACCAGCGAAGAAATGGCCAACATGGTAGGGCAAGTGTTGGAAGGTCACAAGATCACTTTTCATGAAGACGAGCTACCACCAGAAGAACTAAGTCACAACAGGGCATTGCATATCACAGTGCAGTTTGAGGACAACTTCATTGCCAGAGTCCTGATAGATGGGGGTTCGAGTCTTTACATATGTCCATTAACTACTCTGAAAAGATTGGGTAAAGGCCAGCACGAGATACGAGCAGGAAGTATGAATGTGAAAACATTTGATGGGTCTCAAAGGGCCACAATTGGGGAGACCAACCTCAGCCTATAAATGGGTCCAACCTGGTTTGATGTTGAGTTTCAAGTGTTGGACATATCTGCTATCTACAATCTATTGTTGGGACGACCTTCGATACATACCGCTGTGGCCGTAGCTTCTACTCTACATCAGGTCGTGAAGTTTGAATGGAACCATCAGGAAGTGATCATCCATGGAGACGGAAGTAATCCCATTTACACCAATCAAACTGTTCCGGTCATCGAGAATAGAAGGAAGTTGGGTGGAGAAATATACCATCACATCGAGCGCGTCAACGCAATTGAAAAGGACAAATGGTGGAGCAATAAAATAGAAGGCATATTGGCATGGACAAGGTATGAACCTGGCAAGGGTCTCGGTAGGAATCTCCAAGGGATCACCAAACTGATACAACTAAAGTGTCACGGCACAACTTTTGGGTTTGGGTATGAATACACCTGGCACGAGTATCAGAATTGGTCGCCACTATGGCGTGGTCCTTATTACCCTTTAGAACAACTGGTACCACATTTGCACCAGTCATTTCATCAAGCTGACACGATGTGGGGGTCTGAAGAAGATGAAGTTTTGGTTGGCATAAGGAATTTGTTTCTGGACGATGAAGACATGGATTGCAGTGCGATAGTTGAGGAGGAGAAGGAGGAAGGCCTTATTATTCAGACCGTGGAGAAAGGAGTTGTTCTCAAAAATTGGACTGCTGCACCATCAAGGGTCCGTCGAGTTCCTGGGTAGCCTGGAAATTAGCATTATTTATTTTGAAAGAAATTTTATGAGCATCTAATACATTTTTAGTATTTTATTTTAAGCATATTTTGTTTTGAAATAATTGCTCGAGTCATCATTGTTTGATGTTTTCAAAATTTATCTAATGCATTGTTATTTTTAGTATTTATTATTTTTCTTTATATTTTTCTTTACAATGTTATTATTACCTATCCCGATGAACCTACGACTGTGACATATAATGAGACAACGCAACATAAGGATAATGATTCAGAGGATCTAGAAGAGGATATAATACCCGAGGAAATTGTCAGAGAAGTGGAAAACTTTGAAAACAAGCCTAAGTCCAATTTGGATGAGACTGAAACCGTTAATTTGGGAGACTCTGAAACGGTCAAGAAAACTCGTATAAGCATTCACATATCGCCGTCAGAGAAGGAAGAATACATTCAATTCTTGAAGGAGTATGCGGATATTTTTGTATGGTCCTATGATGGTATGACCGGTTTGAGCACGTCCATAGTGGCTCATAAACTACCTATCAACCCTATATGTCCGCCTATAAAGCAGAAGCTCAGAAAGTTCAAACCAGATATGAGTCTGAAAATAAAGGAGGAAGTTACCAAGCAGATCAAAGCCAAAGTTCTCAGAGTAGTTGAATATCCGACCTGGTTGGATAACATTGTGTCGGTTTCAAAGAAAGACGGGAAGGTCAGTGTGTGTGTCGACTATCGGGATTTAAACAGAGCAAGTCCCAAAGATGATTTCCCTTTGCCCAATATACATATACTGATTGACAATTGTGCCAAGCATGAACTTCAATCCTTTGTGGATTGCTTCGCGGGATATCATCAGATCTGGATGGATGAAGAGGATGCCAAAAAGACAACCTTTATTACACCATGGGGAGTATATTGTTACAAGATGATGCCGTTTAGCCTAAAGAATGATGGAGCCACTTATCTGAGGGCCATGACAACCATTTTTCACGACATGATACACAAGGAGATAGAGGTGTACGTGGATGATGTCATCATCAAATACAAGAGAAGCACAGATCATATAGCAGATTTGAGGAAATTCCTTGATCGACGTCTAAGGTACAACTTGAAACTGAATCCCGCAAAATGTGCCTTCGGAGTCCCAGCTGGAAAGTTGTTAGGGTTCATCGTCAGCCGCCGAGGAATTGAGATAGACCCGTCAAAGGTCAAGGATATCCAAGATTTGCCACCTCCGAAGAACAAGAAAGATGTGATGAGTTTCTTGGGGCATCTCAATTACATCAGCCGTTTCATAGCACAATCAACTGTGATCTGTGAACCAATTTTCAAAATGTTGAAGAAAGACGCTGCAACAAGTTAGACTGAAGAGTGCGAGAAAGCCTTTGACAAGATCAAGGAATATTTATCCAAACCACCCGTTCTGGTCCCACCGGAACCTGGGAGATCTCTGCTACTCTATTTATCTGTATTAGATGAGGTTTTTGGCTGTGTCTTGGGACAACATGACGAGACGGGAAGAAAGGAACATGCCATATACTATCTAAGTAAGAAGTTCACACCCTACGAAGCACAGTATTTTTTGCTGGAGCGCACCTGTTGCGCTTTGACATGGATAGCTCAAAAGTTGAGGTACTACTTATGTGCCTACACCATATATCTCATATCAAGGATGGAACTGCTAAAATACATCTTTCAGAAACCCATGACTATGGGAAAGTTGGCAAAATGACAGAAACTATTAAGTGAGTTTGACATCATCTATGTAACTCAGAAGGCAGTCAAGGGGCAAGCGTTGGCAGATCATCTGGCAGAAAATCCCGTGGGTGGATAATATGCCACTGAAAACGTATTTTCCTGATGAAGAGGTATCATTCGTAGGAGAAGATATCACCGAAACCTATGACAGTTGGAGAATGTTCTTCGATAGAGCTGCAAACTTCAAAAGAGTAGGTATTGGAGCAGTTTTAGTGTCAGAAACATGTCAACACTATCCGGTATCCGCAAAGCTCAGGTTTCCATGTACCAACAATATGGCAAAATATGAGGCTTGCATCTTGGGACTCAAGTTGGCCATTGACATGAACGTTCAAGAATTGCTAGTAATTGGTGACTCAGACCTTTTGGTACATCAGGTTCTAGGAGAATAGGCTACAAAGAACACCGAAATACTATTGTATTTGTACTATGTACAAGAAATAATGAAGAGATTCACAAAGATAGAGTTCAAACATGTTCTGACAATCCAGAATGAGTTCGCAGATGCAGTGGCCACTCTATCTTCCATGATACAACACCCAGACAAGAATTTTATCAACCCTATCCCTGTAGGGATTCATAATCAGCCAGCTTATTGTGCTCATGTTGAAGAAGAAGTTGATGGAAATCCATGGTTCCATGACATCAAAGAATATTTCGCAAAAGGAGAATACCCGGAGCACGCAAATCATACTCAGAAATGCACACTCCGAAGGTTATCTAACCACTTCTTCCAAAGAGTAGGAATTATGTACAGAAGGACTCCAGATCTAGGGTTTTTACGGTGTGTCAACACCAAGGAAGCATCCAAATTGCTCGAAGAGATACATGTCGGAACTTGCGGACCACACATGAATGGCTTCGTCTTAGCTAAGAAGATATTAAGAGTAGGGTATTTTTGGATGACTATGGAAACAGACTGCATTAGGTATGTCCAAAAGTGTCATCAATGCCAAGTACATGCTGGTATGATACAAGTGCCACCCAATGAACTCAATGCAACAAGTGCACCTTGGCCTTTCTCCGCTTGGGGGATCGATGTCATCGGTCCAATCAAACCCGCCACTTCAAATGGGCACCGGTTCATTCTAGTGGCCATAGATTATTTCACAAAGTGGATTGAAGCCGCATCTTACAAGGCTGTAACTAAGAAGGTCGTAGCAAATTTTGTTAGGGATTGTATTGTTTGTCGATTTGGGGTACCGGAATCAATCATCACTGACAATGCCGCCAACCTTAACAGTGATTTGGTGAAATCCATGTGTGAAACCTTCAAGATCCAGCATAAGAATTCCACAGCATACAAGCCACAAATGAATGGAGCTGTGGAAGCCGCCAATAAGAACAACAAGAAAATATTAAGGAAGATGGTAGATAATCACAAACAATGGCACGAGAAGTTATCATTTGCCCTACTTGGATATTGTACCACGGTTCGCACATCAACTGGGGAAACTCCTTATTTGCTGGTTTATGGCACTGAAGCCGTCATTCCCGCCGAAGCAGAAATTCCTTCTTTAAGAATCATACAAGAGGCTGAACTCAGTGATGTAGAATGGATACGAAGTTGTTATGAATAACTGGCTCTCATTGACGAAAAAAGAATGAACGCAGTATGTCACGGTCAACTTTACCAAAATAGGATGTCTAGAGCTTTCAACAAAAGAGTCAGGCCTAGACAATTCATGCCAGGGCAATTGGTGCTAAAGTGGATCTTCCCGCATCAAGATGAAGCCAAAGAGAAATTTTTACCAAATTGGCAAGGGCCCTACATGGTTCACAAAGTACTAACAGGAGGAGCACTTATACTTGCAAAAATGGACGGAGAAATTTGGCCAAAACCTATCAACTCAGACGCAGTCAAGAGATACTATGTTTAGATTGTTTACATTTCTTCATTTGATATAACTGAACTACGCTTGACCTGATTCTCGTTTAAGAGGGGATACGTAGGCAGCCCTGTGGGTTCGGTCACATCTCAATAAGATCTTCATTTTTCCATGGTCAGAAACTGGGGAAGAATTTTGAGGAGGACCCTCAAAATTTTGAAGCAAGTCTACCCAACTTCGTCATACACAGAACAGTCAAAGAATTGCTTTTAAAACTGGGGCAGAATTTTGAGGAGGACCCTCAAAATTCTAAAGCAAGGAGGTCGCAATGTCTTTAAAATATGTCACAGTCATGGGTTCATCTAACTTACTTGATATCGCATACTACTATATTTTAAAATAACTACATTCATCAAATGCACGCATTTCTTTCGAAAAAAACTCTATTTCTATAAACAATTAGATGTTACCCAGGGTGACTCAAACAGGATCTCAAGATAGGAGCACATGCAAAGCAGAAGACAAAAGCGCGAACCAACTTTCCCCTACAAAACTCACAATTTTTCTTTGGATGCAGGCATAGTAAGACAATAATATCTGCAGACACATCAGGTCACTACCTTCAAGATAGCAGATTATCTACTTCAAGATAGCAGATTATCTACCCCAAGAATCTCCATCTAAGAAATACTCTACTATCACTCATAATTTTCTTTGCATGAGGCTAAGTCGTGCCTCCTAACTGCATAAGGCTAAGCATTGCCTTTCTTTGCAAGAGACTAAGCATTGTCTCCTAATTGCATGAGATTAAGCATTGTCTCCAATTTTGCATGAGGCTAAGCCCTACCTACTCAATTGCATAAGGCTAAGCACTGCCTTTCTTTGCATGAGGCTAAGCCCTGCCTCCTCAACTACATAAGGCTAAGCATTGACTTTCCTTGCATTAGACTAAGCACTGTCTCTTATTTGCATGAGTCTAAGCCTTGCCTCTTCAACTGCATAAGGCTAAGCACTGTCTTTCTTTGCATGAGGCTAAGCCCTGTCTCCTCAACTGCATAAGGCTAAGCATTGACTTTCCTTGCATGAGACTAAGCATTGTCTCCTATTTGCATGAGGCTAAGCCCTGCCTTTTCAACTGCATAAGGCTAAGCATTGCCTTTCCTTGCATGAGACTAAGCACTGTCTCCTATTTGCATGAGGATAAGCCTTGCCTCTTCAACTGCATAAGGCTAAGCATTGCCTTTCTTTGCATGAGGCTAAGCCCTGCCTCCTCAACTGCATAAGGCTAAGCATTGCCTTTCTTTGCATGAGACTAAGCACTGTCTCCTATTTGCATGAGGCTAAGCCATGCCTCTCCAACTGCATAAGGCTAAGCATTGCCTTTCTTTGCATGAGACTAAGCACCGTATCCTATTTACATAAGGCTAAGCCCTACCTCTCCAATTGCATAAGGCTAAGCACTGCATTCCCTTGCATCGAGACTAACCATTGTCTCCTCTTCTTGAATGAGGCTAAGCACTGCCTCCTCAATTGCCTAAGGCTAAGCATTTTCTTGTCCTTGCATAAGACCAAATGCTATCTCCACCACGCCATTTAAAACCTAGCACTATCCTCTATTCGCCTGGGGCTAAACACTGCCCTAATCTTATACAAGACTAAGCTTTGTCTTATTTTACTTTGCATACGGCCGAGCATCATATCTTTGCATCTCATGGGCTGAAACATCTCCATTTTGTCTAAAGGCGTCATAGTCCGAAGGCATCATCCTCATAGCCAGAAGACACCATTCCATGGCACGAGGATCTCTCAATATTGCACATCATTATTCAAAGGCGTCATGGTTCAGAGGCACCATTTTCAGGGCCCGAAGACATCATTTCATGGCCTGCGAATCCCTTATCACATGATTCATGGCCCAGGACGTCATGGTCTAAGGACATCATCCTCACCGTCCAAAGACAACTTTTATGTTCCAAAGGAAATTTGCATCATGTTTAAATTCTCGCAATAATCCATATATATTTCCATGCATCATGTTTTAAGTTTTGCAGATAATCTAGGAGGTAACCGTTCTCCTAACGGGAGCAATCTTTGCTCCAGTTTTCGTTCAATGTTCACATCCTACAATTATTTCAAACGCAACCAACCACCATCAGTTACCCATTTTCACTTGACAACTATTCAAATGCTCATTTTAAAATACATCCATAACTTCTCAGATTCACATTCGTGATTTCGCGCAAATTCATCTGATATTGTCCTACCCTAAAGAACCCTTTTTCCGAAACATACGACCATTCCTACAACAACTCCACCGGTTCAGTTCTCTGATGGATTCAGAACTACACACGGCCTGATTCCCGTAATACCAGGGATATGTAGGAAACTCAAGAACCATGGTTCGGCCTCCATTTTTTCAAATCGCCCCATTCGGTCAAAATCCGTCATCATTTCTTTACCCGACAACTCTTTCATCATTCCCGGGTAAAGAGGGGCAGCTGTTGATACTTAATTTTTTCCTCATATTTTTAAAAATACATATATACTTTCAAAATAGCATATTTGTATCATCATTTAGTTTACAAACCTATACAAGCATTTTTCCATAATGTTCCATAATGTTTAGAGCTTTAAATTAATTTTCTTATATTTTTATTATATAAATATCTAGTAATTATCCTTTAAATTATTTTGTGATGAATTAATTACCCAAAATTATTATTTGCATCCATAATACATGTTTCAAACATTTCTATTCCATTTTGTATAATTGCATTAGCATTTTTAAGCTATTTATCTAATTTTGAAATAATGCCCTATATTCTACAAATAATTGCGTTTATTATGTTATTTATGCTGAAGTATCATTTTTATATTTTTATAATATTGAGTTATTATTTTCAGTCATTTTATTGCACAAGTAGCATTTTATTATCTATTAGTTATTTTATAAATTATTTTTAATATAATTGTTGTGTATTTAATAGCTGGCCCAAAACAGGCCAATTTTCGGACCTAAAACTACCCGAACCGCAGCCTATTTACCCCAAGCCCAACACTAATAACCCACTAACCCCAACCCGATCGGTACCCGCTTTACACGATCCGCACCAGCTTTCTTTAAATCCTGGTCGTTGATCTCTCAAGATCAACGACCCACAATTAAACCCTCCTTTTAACTAACCTAACTCCTAACCCTAAACCCCATTAACCCTTTGTCTTCCGCCTCTGTATCCTCCCATATCCCTTCTCCCTCCTTCAGAAACCCTAGTCGCCTCCCCCATCTTCTTCAAATCCGAGTAAATCATGGACTCCCTCTGTGATTTACTTACCTTTTATGTGTTACCTCGTTATTGTCTGCAAGATTATGATGTTATATGGTACTTGCCCCAATTTTGGCAAGTACTAGTACCCAAACGGGATTCCACCGCCTTCAATCTATGAGATTTAGACGATATTTCGTCTATATGCACTCTATATGGTCCGATTCAACGAGATCTTCGACTTTCTATGCTTCCTTTCGAACTAGGGTTTGAATTTTTCCCTTGTTCCTTACTGATTCTTGACTGATACTTTTCCTTTTCCGTGTTTGACTATTCTTTTCCTTATTTCTGTTTAATCTGCCATGTTTCCCTATTTTCTACTTTATTTTGCCCTAAATCTGGCTCTAAATGATTTTTGGTATGATATTTTCCTTATTCTCTTTTTAAGCTTCTGTATTCCTTTATTTTTAGTATTATTTGCGTGATAATTGTTATTCCCTATTGATTTACTGAACCCCTTTGTTCACGCCCTAAAAACCGATTCAAATTGATTCTAGTATATCTTTCCTTATTTGTATTTGAATAATTTATTTTCCATGTTTACTTGGTTGATTTCTACACTATATAAGCCCCTCTCATGAAACCCCTTAGGGGAGAGATTTCTGAACCCTAATTTCGGCTACTGTTTTCACTACTCTCTCACTCACTCACTGTTACACTAAAATACTCTGAAATTATTGAATAACCTCCTCTGGTGCAAGCACTGCTCGGAGCTCATTTTCGAGGCTCTTGCGAATTCTGAAGCATCGGGGATTTTGGATTTCTGCGATTACACTCTGCACTCTTTTAATTCTGCTACTGGTTAGTGTTAAACCCTCAAAATGTTTACTTTCTTCCCTTCTTTCTGCACATGTATCTGAATTTTGGTTCAACTATGATGGTGTTCAACTTGATGTCATTCTGTGTTAATTGACGCATGAGAGTAGTGTATTGTTCATGTCACTCACTATGATTTGCACTCTGCACTTCACTATCTCCTAAGACTAGTTCTGCACCATATAACATCTTTACATATTAATTTTGAACTTCAATATTGTGGTTGTATATTGTTTCTGTCTATTGTATTTATATAATGCCTTAACTTTTACTTGAATGAACTTTTACTAAGTCTTGTGTATGTTGGAGTGCTTTTTGTAATACTGCCCAAAAATCTGTTTTAAGTTTCTGTCTTGCTACCCTGATTTTCTAAAGGCAAACATTCTATTTCAACGGACTAGGATCTTGCTCCTAGGTTAACATGCTTTTTCAGTATGCCTTGGTTCACTTGCTACTTTCTCCTTTCTGTGATAATCAATATATGTATGCCTCCATTATGTCCAAATATTGATATGGCCTTAGATTAGACTTGACTTAATTTAGTGCGAGCACTGCTCAGGGTCCAATTGAGGCCCTTGTCAACTCTGACGCACTAGGGGCTTGGCCCTAGTCACTCCTCTTAACCTCGAAACTATCCCTAATGCTCTACTTCCCTATCATGTATTGTATTCTATGTTTATTGCTCCAAGTGATGCGATATTTGGTATTATGGCTCATTGAAAGAAGTCTGAACTCCCCTATGGACCTGTGATCATGTGGTTCTTTGTTGAAGGTCTAAGTCTGTTATTCCAGAAGTTTTGAAGGCCCAATAAGGCTAAGTATTTAGTTATTTTATTTGGGCCTGCTATAGGCCTGTCTATTACTATGTAATATTACTACTTTATTATTAATTTGGGTCTGTAATAATAATCGTTGTATAAACGATTGGGTGTTAATAAAAGGGGATGGGGTAGATTCTAATATTAACGTATGATAGGTAGAAAACATGTCTATGGGATTGAATGATGCTTTGCCTTATGTTGTTCATTCTCTATGTACACTGTAGAAAGCATGCCATTAGGGAAACACACACACACATGCACTACTTGTTTATTAGTAAAGCCTGAACTCAAATGTCTCAATATCTTTGTAGCTATATGTTGATTAGAGAACATGCCCATAGGAAATATTGTTGAATTTCTTATTAATTCGCATTACTAGAGATCGTGCCTATAAGACTCTAATCATATAATTTGTTATGGTATTGCATATTTCACCTAGAGAAATCTTCCTATAAGGTTTAACAATAAAATCAAACTCCTCAATTGTTAATCGTTAGAAATCCTGCCTATAGGATGCCACTGATCGCCTTAATAACTGGTAATGACGCCCTTTAAACACTGTTCATCACTCACTTAGGCCATTATCAAGTATATGAGTAATTCTGAATTTCCACTCCCTCTATCACATAACTCACCTAGGCGCAACAATTATAGGTCTAGTAATTGAGGAATTTGCCTTCTCAATAACCGGTGTGTAATAACCTATGCAATCTTGTCTATGAATCTCATTGGTTCCTGAATTTGTTTGCGTGCCTTGATGCCTGTCACCTAGAAATCATGCATATAGGGAGTTAAGTTCCTTAATTCTGAATTGCCTAGCATGAAAAACATGTTTCGCGTGCATTTGTTGTTTAAGTGTGGAGGCAAACTTGAGCCTTAAATTGCCATATTTAAAGTCCAATGTGTTTTTGTATGTCGCTTAGTTTTAACATTTCTGAGCAGCCTAAGTGAGGTCTAGAACCACCCAAAATAGAGATCCAATACCTCCTAGACCATAGGTATGGGACAGGTAGTGCACGTATCAGGTACGACTTATAATTGAATTAGTGCTCTTTAGGTAACAACTTTAACATAGTAATCGGATAGCAGGAGATGATAGTCTGTGAATAATTTGAGTAACACTCCATCTTGAGGGAGTTACGAAGTATTATTTATGTTGCACGGGGTGATCCTTTAGGCTAAAAAACTTAGGAACCCCTCCCCCCTTCCTCTTTATATGTTGTTATTAGATCTAAATAGTTGTATCCCCGTGTTCGCACTAAGATCTGTATTAATCATGTTGTAATAAAGTTCTGTGACTTCTGAAATCCCTTTGTTTATTTGATCACCTAGCTTAATCATAATCCACATAATCTTAAGTTCGGTTGGGACCCACAGTTGTGGACCTCGAAAAGTGCCTAACACCTTCTCTTTGAGGTAATTTGATCCCTTACCCGATCTTTGGTGGCGTTGACTAGTCAAACAGAGTTATTTACATAATAGGTGCCCTAACGCACCTTAAAAATCATTAGATGGCGACTCTTCTCCTTTAGCACTCTATTTCCCATTCTAAAAAGGAGTTGTCACAACGTCGAAGCCTGCTTTTTGAGAGAAGAAAAAATAGCGCGACATCGGTCGACGAGGTGGTCCCGATATCTGCACTTTTTACACCAAAGGATCTAGGTTCGGCCACCAAGGGAGAAACCAAATAGCAACTACTGACATTGGCCTCGCCCCAACTAAAAAAGCAGGAGATGGGTGAGGACGACGACTTCGGAGTTCCCAGATCTTTCTTAGCCCTCGACGATTTTGACGCTACCAAATCGACAGTCGAGGAACTGGAGCAAGTCGTACTGATCGAGTACGTGCCCGATCGAAAGGTATACCTAGGCACTGGGTTGAGTCCTGAGCTCAGGAAAAAACTCATTCAATTCCTTATAGCTAACATAGATTGTTTCGCTTGGTCCCACCTTGATATGACAGGGATCCCGTCGAAAATAACCACTCACAAGCTGAGCTTGGACCCGAAGTTCCACCCGGTCAAGCAAAAAAGGAGGCCTGAGTCCGAAATCAAGCATGCATTCATCAAGGACGAGGTATCTAAACTCCTTAAAATAGGGTCCATCTGGGAGGTTAAATACCCAGACTGGTTAGCAAACTTAGTAGTAGTCCCAAAAGGGAAACAAATTAAGAATGTGTGTAGATTATAAAGACTTAAATAAGTCATGTCCCAATGACTCTTTCCCTTTGCCTAACATCAATCGCATGATCGATGCAACGGTTGACCACGAGATCCTCAGTTTTCCCGATGCTTATTCCGGGTACAACCAAATTTGGATGAACTCGGGCGATCAGGAAAACACTTCTTTCATCACTAAGTACAACACCTACTACTATAACGTGATGTCATTCGGACTAAAAAATGCTTGTGCCACTTACCAACGCCTAGTAAATCGGATGTTCGAAGAACAAATAGGAAAATCAATGGAGGTTTACATTGATGATATGTTGGTCAAGTCCCTGCGAGCAGAGGACCATTTAAAACATTTGCAGGAAACCTTCAACATATTGAAGAAATACAATATGAAGTTGAACTCGACGAAATGTGCATTCGGAGTCGGGTCCGGGAAATTCCTCAGATTCATGGTGTCTAACCGAGGAATCGAGATTAATCCCGATAAGATCAAGGTCGTTGAAGATATCACTGTTATGGACAACGTCAAGGCCGTTCAAAGGTTAACCGGGTGCATAGCCGCCTTGGGGCGATTCATCTCGAGGTCCTCCGACAAGAGCCACCGGTTTTTCTCACTGTTGAAGAAAAAGAATAACTTCTCATGGACCCCGGAGTGCCAATAAGACTTGAAAGAACTAAAGAGGTATCTCTCGAGCCCACCTCCGCTTCATACTCCGAAGACAGATGAACAGTTATACATGTACCTAGCAGTATCCGAGGTAGCGGTAAGTGGAGTCCTGGTCCGGGAAGAGGAAGGTACGCAATTTCCAATCTATTATGTAATCAGGACTCTAGCTGAGGCACAAACTAGATACCCTCACCTAGAAAAATTGGTGCTCGCTTTGCTAAGCGCCTCTAGGAAGCTGAAATCGTACTTTCAATGTCACCCCATATGCGTTGTGACTACTTACCCATTGAGGAATGCAATGCATAAACCCGATCTCTCGAATGATTGGCCAAATGGGCCGTGGAAATCAGCGGGTATGATATCAAATATCGAACCCGGACCGCCATCAAATCTCAAATTTTGGCAGACTTTGTAGCCGACTTTACGTCGGCCCTAATACCCCGAGGTTGAAAGAGAGTTGTTGTTGAACTCGGGGACTTCTTCGGGAATCTGGACCCTCTTTAAGGACGGTGCCTCAAACGCAAAAGGGTCCAGACTTGGCATCGTATTGAAGCCACCAACAGGTAATGTAGTTAGACAATCTATTAGGACTGTAAAATTGACTAACAGCGAGGCCGAATATGAGGCCATGATTGCAGGTCTCGAACTGGCCAAAAGCTTGGGGGGCAGAAATGATCGAATCTAAGTGCGACTCCCTCCTTGTGGTGAACCAAGTTAACGGGACGTTCGAAGTTAGAGAGGAACGAATGCAAAGATACCTGGATACGCTACAGGTAATGTTACATCAGTTCAAGGAGTGGACTCTACAACATATCCCTCGGAATCAAAACAGTGAGGCTGATGCCCTTGCTAATTTGGGGTCATCGGTCGATGACGAGTTCAACTCGAGGGCGATCGTACAACTCATGAGATCGGTAGTGGAAGAAGGTCACGCCGAGATAAACTCAACAAGCCTAACTTGGGACTGGAGAAACAAATATATAGAGTATCTAAAGACTGGAAAACTGCCCTCGGATCCTAAAAAATTGAGGGCTCTGCGTACAAAGGCGGCCCGGTTCAGCTTGTCCGAAGACAGTACCTTATTCAGGAGAACATTCGATGGCACTCGCAATATGTCTAGGACCGGGAGATACAAAGTTTGTCAGGAGGGAAATCCACAAGGGCACCTGCGGGAACCATTCGGGCGCCAAGTCATTGGTTCGGAAGATAATAAAAGTTGGCTATTATTGGATCGATATGGGAAAAGACGTAAAGGAGTTCGTACGAAAATGCGACGAGTGTCAAAGGCATGCTCCGATGATCCACTAGCCCAGGGAGCCGTTGTATTCGGTCTTGTCACCCTGGCCATTCATGAAATGGGGGATGGACACCGTTGGTCCCCTACCTTGGGCGGCTGGTAAGGCTCAAATTATCTTATTTATGATTGATTATTTTTCTAAGTGGGTGGAAGCCAGGAATTTGAGAAAGTCAGGGAGAAGGAAGTTATTAATTTCATCTGGGACCACATAATATGTCGGTTTGTAATGCCGGCCGAGATCGTGTGCGACAACGGGAAGCAGTTCATCGGCAGCAAAGTGAGAAAGTTTTTCAAGGACAATAAGATCAAAAGAATCCTATCGACACCCTATCACCCTAGTAGGAACGGGCAAGCAGAGTCGATGAACAAAACCATATTCCAAAACCTCAAAAAGAGGTTGACAAACGCCAAAGGAAAGTGGAAAGAAATCTTACCCGAAGTCCCATGGTCATATCGTACGACCTCAAAATCCAGTACTGGGGCCACCCCGTTCTCATTTGTCTACGGTGCCGAAGCTCTAATACTGGTCAAAGTGGGAAAACCAAGTCTTAGGTTCAGATATGCCACTAAGGATGGCAAGTGGGTCAGTCCCGGGCCTAAACGGGCCAAGTAGGCCGGTCCAAACGGTCTCGGGCCCGTTTTCGAGCCGGTCCCAAATTAAATGGGCCAAACGGGCCCGGGCTAAACGGTCTTTTTGTAAGGACCGGCCCGGGATCAGGACCGGGACCGGGCCCGTTTGGTCCCGGGCTAAACGGTCCCGGCCCGCGGGCTAAATGGGCTAAGTGGGCTCACCAGATTTTAAAAAAAAATTAAATATGGGTTAACTTATTATATTATTATATATAGGGGACAAAAAGTAATGGAGAATAAAGGGGTTACTTTATTATATAAAGGGGACAAGAAGTAATGGAGAATAAAGGGGTTATTTTATTATATTATTATATTATTATAAGTAATTAAAAAAAATACATACACACATATATAACTAATTAAACAAAATACATCCACACACACACACACACAGAGATATATATATATATATATATATATATATATACATATTTAAACGGCTATTTTTTAAATTTAATTTTTTTTTAAGTTGAACTTTGGGAACGTTTGGCCCGCGAAAGGACCAGTTCGGTCCCGGGGCCTGGCGAGCCAAATGGTCCCAGTCCTGGCGGGCCCAAAGCATATGACCGGCCCACGAGACCATCCTAGGGCCCACTAAATCTGGTCTTAACAGTCGTGGCCCGTTTGGCCCGCGATCGCGGGCCGGTCCCGGGCCTGGACCGGCCCACTTGCCAGCCTTATATGCCACCAAAGAGTCAAATGACAAAGCCATGAGTACGAGCCTGGAACTTTTAGACAAAAGGCACGAGGCCGCCCTCGTCCGGTTGTCCGTACAAAAACAACGGATAAAAATGTATTACCATTAGAGAACCAACCTTCGACACTTCAATATCGGGGACTTGGTATTAAGAAAGGTCACACTAAGCACTTGAAACCCGAACGAAGGGAAGCTGGGGCCAAACTGAGAAGGTTCATATCAAATTATTGAGATCACCAGAAAAGGATCGTATAAACTTTGAGCAATGAATGGTGAGCAACTACTGAACAACTGGAACGTAACTCACTTGAAACGATACTACTGCTAAGGTACGGCCCCATTCATTTCTTTTCTTTACATGTTGGACTAACACTTGCAGGTAATGGTTAAGGAATGATACAACTTTTAGGCCCGAAAGCACGTGTTGCACTCTTTTTTCCTTGAACTGGTTTTGTCCCAAATGGGTTTTTCAAAAAGGTTTTTAACGAGGCAACAGTGGATCATGCTAACTTAGAATTGAAGACCAACTATGAACCGGTGTCAAAGATCACATCAACAGTATCCAAGGCTTCTCTAAAGTTCAGCCTCGAATACTGGGGGCATCACCCTCAGACAATGATTTTAGCAAGGAAAGAAACTTTGTGGTCGAACAGTCTGGGCTCGGTGGATAAGATTTACTGTAAGGGCCAAACGGTCAAATGAACCGTGCCCACATAGACCACCCAAGCCATAACAAAAATCTTGAACACATTTGAAACTTTGTATATTGCGCACAGAAATGAAAGAAAATTTCTACCCTACAAAAAATACTGTCTCTAAGAAATTATTATTTTCTGTTCCCTTAAGACATAGAGCCCAAGGGCCACCTCTATCCGGGTCCAAGGGGTCACTCTCACTCGGGGACTGTCTTCCAAAGATAAACCCGGACAGCTCGGGCTACGAAGCCCGGGGGCATGAAGCCTATTAGGTTGTGCCCGAACTTCAAAGATTATGGCCATCTCTATTCTGGGACTATTGTCCCGGGCAAGCCCGGATGGCTTGGGGTAATAAGCCCATTGGGAAACACCTGAACATAAAAGGCTACAGCTGTCCTAGAACGGCTCGGAGACATCCGAGATCCGTAACCAAAACACAAGGCCTTCAAAATTTTTAAACCGGTTCGAAGGCTACCCTCGGCAAAATTATAAAACATTCGAAGTAAACATTTCAGGGAAAGCTTCCGGTCATACCAAGTCCCCCATGAGTCTTAAGCAAAATAATATCGAAAACGAACAATGTTCAAACCTCCGAATAAGACCTAATTATTACGTGCTAAGGCATCCAAAATCTTTTGCAATCATAAAGAAAAAAGCAAAAGGAAACAAGCTTGAAAATTGCCGAAGGGAAAAAGCCTTATATATATATATATATATATATATATGCGTAAATTTTTACAAAGGCCAAACGGCCTCAACAAAATGCAAAAGTACGAAAGCCAAAAATTATAAGGCACCTAAGAAGCTTGATCCTCACCGGAGCCCGCCTCATCACCGGGACAATCGGGGTCTTCTCTGCCCCTGGATCCGCCGGAACCTCTCGTATTCTTCTTCGAGATATGCCAACTTCTTGGCCTCGGCCTCAAGCCCCTTAACATTTTTTATCTCGGCCGATAAATCAAAACCCCGAGCGTGAACCTCCTTGAGGGCCTCCATCCGGGACTGCCACTTCACATATATAACAATGTCTTTCAGGTGGTCTTGGGCTGTCTCAGCATCAACTTTGTACTGAGCCACCATCTCATCGGCATTGGCCTTGGATATTTCAGCCACTAACTTGGCTGCTTTAAGCTCCTTAGCGAGGTTTCCCGATCGGCCACAGCCGAGCTCAATTGGGACCAGAGCTCCTCAATATTTTGGGACCGGGCCTCACCTTTCTCCCTCATTGCTCAAAGTTGAGCCTCTGCCAAGGCTAATTGCGCCCGGGCAGTCTCCTTTTCCGAGGCCAAGCAATCCATCTTGCCCTTACACTCTTCGGCCTCGACCTTGATTACATCCATCTCGGCCCGGAGTTGGTCGATTCGATCAATCTTCTATTGGACCTGTGGGTTCTGACCATTAGTCACCATGTCTAGATCATCATCACTAACTTCAAAGATTTTTACATGTTCCACCGGGTCGGCGTGTTCTTTCTGAGCCGCGTCTAACTCGGCTCGAAGGCTCTTAGCCTCTCTGTCACGTTGCTCGCTGAGAAGTTTGTACATGTCTCTCTTCTCAGCAAGCTCTTTGACTTCTGCCTCGAGCTGGCTTAGCTCATCCCGATACTTCACGAAGGTTTCATGGTGAAGCACCGAGTCCTGCAAATAGGAGAAGAAGTATTAGAATCATCAAGAACTAAAAAGTTGAAAAATGAAAAAGTTTGGTAGCACCGTACCCAATTCAGCGCCTGTTGTGCCTCGTTGAACAGGCCTGGCGCATCCACCTCCTTTATTTTTGCCTGGTCTTTTTTGGTTACCAGGTACCGGAGGTAACTAGCTACCCTAACAGGGGAGGAGAGAACCCGGGCATCATCCGGAACGGTGATGATAATTAACCACTTCCGACCAGGATCCGCACTCGGGGCAGGGAACCTGTTGACCGATCTCGGGCTCAAGTTAGGCCCACCTACCTCCGAGGATGAACGTTTCTTCGGTACCTCTAAGTCACCTAACCCAGTGGCATCCTCCATGGTGGTGGAATCCACGTCATCAAAAAGCAGCGGAAGGGATTGTCCACTCTGTGGGCCCCCTTATTAGGTCGTTCTTTCACCGTTTGGGCCTTGTTGTAAATAGACTCAGTAATCGAGGGTGACTCTGCGATGTCTATCACACCAAGTGCCTCCTTCGGGTCACTGCCAATATCTCGGGAAGCTTCCGCGATGGCCTCCTCATCGGCCTCCCTAGCCTGAGGAGATAGGCCTCGCGGGTCTCTGGTTCAATGGCCACTTGCTCTTTGAGGGGCGACGGCTCACGGGCCACAAAAACAAAAGGCTTTTCCCCCTCGGATTCGTCCATAAGCCGATAGAGCAAGTCCAAAGCTGGTGCTTGGGAGCTGGTGTTTTCCTTTGGCTTGCGCACTAGCCTTCTCCTTGGTTTCTTTTTCTCCGAGCTCGGGGAACTCGGAGCCCTCCTCCTTTTCCTCTCTCCTGCTTGCCCCGGAGCAGGAGACTCAACAGGCAAGTCCCCGACCCCGACTGGAGGCCTAAGCTCGACGTTCTTAGGCAAACCTACAAAAGAAAGTAAAGGAGATGAGGACGCGATGTTAGAAGAAAAAGTTCAAAATGACTTGTTCGGGAAACTAACCTTACCAAGGGAACGGGCCTCCCAACAGACTTTTGAAAGTTTGCGTCATGAGCTCTCGGAGTAGGGCATCTATGACATAATGCCCTCGACCCACTCCTTGAGTCAAAGGATAGCATTCGGAACCTGAGCAAGGGTTACAACATAACAAACACCGATAAGAAAAGGGAATATAAGGAAAATCGACGCTTAAAGGAATGCTTACGTAATGCATTCCACATTTCGGGGAACGACCTCCACTCGGCAGGTACCAGGTCGTCGATCCTCACCGAACAAAATTTCCTTGCCAACCCCGATCCCGATCCTCGTCGATGCTCGAGAACAGGGCTTTGCTGGCCCGACGTACTAGCTTTATCAGTCCTCCCGGAAGATTCGGGGACTGTACAAGCGGAGTAGATGATCGATGGTAAACGAGCACCCATCAATTTTGCTCACAAAGAATCGGGGAAGGATCACCATTCTCCATAGTGATGGATGGATCTGGCCAAGGCATACGTTATACCTCCTGCAGAAGTCTAAGACGACCGGGTCTATCGGGCCGAATGTAAAGGGATAAGTTTAAACACTTAGGTATCCCTCGACATGGGTGGTAATGGCCTCTTCGGGGTCGGGTACCACTATGTATTTGTCGGCCCAGTTGCTATCTTTTCAGACCGTGGGGAAGACCTCTTCAGTAATTGAGCAGATGTATCTCGATGTCTCTTCACACTGACCGTGTATAAAATAAGGCTTCTCAACTTTAAAGTCGTCGGTGACCGAACAACCACCGGGAATGAACATCTTCAAGGGGGCTCTTACGCTGGTTCATCAACAACCATATCGGGGATGGTCTCCTCGACCTCAGTGGTTGGTCTTGAAGAAGAAGGAGCATCCTTCTGAGGAATAGATTTTGAGGTTTTTGCCATTGTTATGGAAGAAAAGGCTTGGAAAAGATGGTGAAGGACTGAAAGTTCAGACTTGTTGGCTTGAGTGGGAGATGAGTAAAAGTTTTTGCAAAATACTGAAGAACCTTGAGTAGCAGAGGTAAAAACGCTAGAAATTATTGTAATCCTGAAGGTACGAAGGTAGAAGATTTGGTGTAAAGTGAAAAATGGACAGAGGAAGAGGTATTTATAGGAGTTCAGCGACGTTTCGCGTCCAGGAATGGCCGACCGGCAGCTGACATGTATTTAATGCCATTATGACATGATTGACGAGACATTTCGAGTGTTTTGTCATTTTTGTCGCGATGTGTCGAAGTAAGAATCGGGAGCTCATGTCGTTTCTCGTTATTTACTCTTCGAAAAATGACGGGACTATCTGTATACGGTAAAATCGGGTTCATGGTACACCCCGGTCTCCGACAAAATAAGCCAAGCTCGAGACATGATGACAGGGGACCGAAATCGAGGCAAAAGTCTCAGCGAGTCAGAATCCGAGAACATAACGCCCGCCCTCGAGAATATCGGGTTCATGGTTCGGAACCGGTCTTAACCTTGAACGACTTCGAAGAACATTGTCAGGCAATCGAGCACGGCCAACGGAAGGCCGTAATATCCGTACCGGCCGTATATCACGGCGGGTATCTCAGCACGCATCAGTGAAGAACCGACAATTAGTTAATTGGAGGATGTTTTACCTTTTATAGAGTTGTACCTAGAGTAGGATTCCCCTACTATATAACGGGGATCTGATAATTCATTAAGGACACGGTAACACGCATTCTAAAGCAATATATTAATATTTTCTCTGTTATTAGCTCTTTTTCTTGTTCATCAGTGTTGGCCATAGCGAGCCCGGATCGAGGGCGAATATTTCACAATTTTGAGGGTAAACATTGTGCTTTTTTCCTCTCTTCTTTTTTAATGTTTATTGGATCATTTTAGTTAATCTAAGAAATGTGCTACTCAATGGTAAAATCGAAGTACACGGTAAAACGACAACAATTGACACAAAAATAAAGAGAATGTTGGAAAATAAATTTCAAAGACGATGTTGCATTTCTGTTACTAATAGCTTGAGAAGTTCCCGCGCTTTGTTTCATCGATTTGATAAAGAAACAAAAGAGTTACTCCACATTTTTTAACTAGTCTTTAGAGTACTCGCGCCGCGCACGTGTACCCTATCTCAATGAGTATTTTTTAAAAATCATATAAAAATTATGTTAAAGAATGTATTTAAGTTATAAAAAAAAATATGTTCGTAAAAGTTATAAATGTCTATCTTATATAGCTAATTTAATAAATGAAAGAAACTATGTCTCATAAAAGTTCTCAATCATCATGCAATATATTCAATTTCGCAAGCTATTATGTCCCTCCTTAGTTTCAGCAAAAACAAATGGCTTGAAGATTTTAGAGTTCTCCGAAAATATTTTCAGAAAACTATTCTCAAAGTCCATTCGAAAAGACACAAACATGATTAGCTATACTTTTATTATAGGTTTTTAAAAAATTATCAATAAACATAACTTGAAAAAATCTTTTTGATCTTTTAGAGATTTGAGAATGAAGATATTGCCCCTATTATTCATGGAAAATATTGATAAAGACAATGTAAATTGTAAAACTAACTAACGTTGAGTGAATATTTTACAATAAACAAGAAAAAATAATTAATAAAAACTCATTAGAATATATTTTAGTTATTACTATTTTATTCTTATTCCTTAAATTAGAGCTTTTACCAAATCTGAGTCTTAATATTATACTAAGATTTTTTTCAACTTGAAAAATAACTCTATTTATATAATAAATTTGAAAAATATTATAATTGGATCCTTTTTCTAATATGGTATTTAAAAGATTTAATTATTTGTTCATAATTTTAAATAAAATAATTTATTTTTTGTGATTCAAATTTTTAATATTAATTATAATAATTACTTTATTAACTAAGAGTTTTCTTTTTAAAAGCTAAAAAATCGATGATAGTGTCTTAGGGTTCTTGTGTTATAGATAGGACAATAAATATGTAAAAGTGGATACTTTATTCCATATTTAGTTTTGTTGAATAGCCAAAATCTTATTGTTAATTTGATTCCTTAGGATGATTTTATTTTTTTTGTAATAAATGTGAAATATTACCATTAAATAGCGACATTGATACATCGCTTGAGCACTTATAACAAACAGCTCTTCTCAAGGCACTTGATCACTCCCAACTATGCCTTATAAAATGGACTAAGCGGTCACTACAAATATAATCCGGTCTAAGATTTCAGAGTCGAATCCCACAGAGAACTAAGATTTACCTACAATTGTTTACTATCACTAAGAAGACAAGCTCGAGCAATTCCTAAGTTATAAATATAAAGATTATTAATTTAAACTAAGTAACTAACAAATTAAAGGAGTGAATTAACAACTAAAGCTACTAAGGGTTGGAGACAAGATTAAGGAGGTCTAGAGTTATGATTTCCACAATTGTTGGAATCCTTCCCGCTTGTCTTCTATAACTTTGCCTAATTATTCTTTACCGATCGTGAGTACTTTGGTTGTTGTAATTCTCTCTCGAGCAACTATCACAATTTACTAGATGTATTCTCTCGAATTACACTAGTTGTCACTAATTCACCGCTCACTACGATCGTACCAAGGTTTCGGTATCTCTAATCCCGCCTTTAAACCCTCCGTATTGATCTCTCACATATGTTAGGAGTGATGTTATTCAAGAACTACCTAAATGCGTACTCTCTCTCGAGCAGTACACACTAAATAGGCACAGTTAATTGATGGCCCTTCAATCAACAGCAACAAACACGTAGTTGAACAAGTAGAGAAATCCAACGGCTCAATTATATAAAGACATAACAGGAATTCATTCTCCAAAAGGTTCCATCAAAATTCTAGATAACAAATTAGCTATTCATAATAGTATAGAAAACTGCAATACTAGAATTCATAGCCAATAATGGAAATAGAGGAAGAAAGAGGGAAAATGTGAAGTTAAATCCTTCTCATTCTTTCTCCTAGCGTGTTCTTGCCTCCCCAAGGTCTTATCTCCTTCCAAAGTAGTGTCTCCCTTCAAAATCATGTTTTAGGATGTATTTATAGCGACTAAGGTTTGTATGGGCCAGATTTTCCTTCTCCTATTTTGGATTGGAAAAGCTGATTTTTCTGCTCCGGTCACGGTCTGGCGAAGTGAACCTCGTTCGCTGTCCAGGAATTTTATGGTTTCTTCTGCTCCGGTCCCGGTCTGGCAAAGTGAACTTCGCTTCGCTGTCCGATACTTTTCTCTTCAGCTCTTTTTTCATAATTTTTTCTTCTATTTGATCCTTTTCCACATAAATTTGTTCCTACACATAAGAACACGTAATGAGCATATTTTCTCTTCAAAAGCGGTGTGAACTCCCGCAACTCACACAAGAATTAACACACAAACATACTCAAAACATGCACTTTTCATCCTGTATCACCACCCCATACTTAAACTCTTGCTCATTCTCGAGCAACTTAATATTAAACGCATATACAAGATATACCTTTCAAAACATACTCAAGCATTACACCAATGAAAATGGTTTATATCAACGCTTAGAGCTTAACATATGCACTCTTCATATATTTCCTCAAGTTTTAAACTCATGCCAAGATTATTTAAAATATTCATGTGGCTCTTTCTAACATCCTCGCCTCAAAACTTGACTCAAATGTATTCCACACCATGACAAGCTCCTTGTGCCAACTCAAAAATCAAGGTCTCTACCAATCCTTTTGCAAATTATGTGCCCTCACCAACAAACCATAGAGAAAGTAGTCCACACACTCAATATAATTTCAAGTATATTTTAAGGACTCTCAAATCGAAAAATAATTTCTCACTCTCACAAAGAAACTCTTATGCCACCAAAATGCATACCATAGGCTTGCCCGTAGTGTAAGTCTCCACTAATTTAAGCTCGCAAAGTCTAGGATCAAGTAGGGCTTTATAGGTTGTAATGTAGGCTAAGGGAGTGGTAGGATATATTTGAGAAAATCATGACTAACCCTCCTAAGCACTTTAATATACTACATTTCACTTCCAAGCACCTTCTTATCATGACCACTTCAATGTCTTTCCATGAAACCATACACATTTAGGCCCTTCTTCATTAAGCACGTCAACATATAGATACTTATTAGCCCAAACAAAGATATAGGAGGTGTTATTTTTTTTTTCACTCTCCTTAATTTGGTATTTCTGGCTAGTACGTTTTTTGTTGTTGTTTACAAGGGCACCTTGTCGGTCTTTCTATGGTTCCACTCAAAAGCTACCCAATCTCTTTCTTTACTCTTCTAGCTACTTAAGTGCTTTCGGAGGTAAAGATTTAGCAAGATTTGATTAAGAACAAAGAGGGTTCAGCTTATAATGTGGTTGCCAAAGAAAAATTTTACAAGCTCAAAATGGGTGACTACGGATAATATTAGCACTAGTAGGCATATAGGCTAAATGGTCAATCAAAGAAAGCCTATATCACCTCCCAAACTAACAAGACATAATTATTTCGCTTAGACTCACACACGGGCTAAGTTCTAGACTAGCAAGGATGGCACAGAGTACACCAAAATCTCACCTCACACAATGCACATGGCTCACTCAGGACGGCTCGGACCCGACTCTCAAGTTAAAGCAACTAGCACAGTCATCATAAAATTTAAGCACACGAAAATTAATCACAAGAGTCAAAAGATGAGCCTCGGTGTCAAAAGAAAGCCATAAATATTTTCAAGACATGTAATTACAAAGATCATGAAGAAAGTACTCAGTTCAAATGCTCCATACCTAAGCCCCTATATAAAACATGTCAGAATGCAAAGATACTAAAGTTCTCCCCATTCCATTATCAGTTCTTTTCAACACACATAAAATAACATAACTAAAATAGCATAGTAACATCCAAACAGTCTCTTCACCCCATACTTAAAATTGTGCATTGACCCCAATGCATGCCCATAAATACAAAAGGGTAAAATAAACCCCCTAGTAGGCCAAAGGCCGAAGCATTAGCAGCTCATGGGGTACTCAGACTTCTCCCAGACTTGATTCTTTATGCGGGCACCCCATACTTAGTTCTAACCATCTCACTTACTTTTGCTTTCTTTTAATAGCCTTGCTTCCCATGCTCCTAGAGAAATAAAAAACAACACTACAAAATTAATACAATAATAAAAAAAATAAAAATAAAAGAAAGCAGTAAAGGTGGGTTACCTCCCAACAATCGATTGATTTAACGTCGCAGCACGACGTAAATTACTTTTTGCCTTCACCTTGAGCTTATGAATAGAACCCCAAGTTTTGCTTAACGCTTATGATTATGATCTTGGGGAGGCACAAATTCTTGTAAGCCAAAAATTAAATGATTCTTTATGCACTTTTTGGCTTCCAGCTGAGGAGTGTCATCTTGCCTAGACGACTTCGAAATTTCAGAATATAAGGCTCATCTACCTCTTCTGTTGTCGCCTTTGTATGCTCGTAAGGATCCATTCCCATTTCACCATCCGAACATAATGAAGAGAAGTGTTTGGAATGAGTTCCAACGCGCTCAAATACATGAACTACAAGATTTTCGATATCCTCAACACCAATCACACTAGAGTCAACTAAATTTGTATCCTCAATATCCTTGGTTGACTCTAGTATTATTTCTTCAACATTGGCATCCTCAAACTTTTGCTGGTTAGAGTGTTGGTGTTCTACTTTGGACCTTTCCAGTGGCACCTCAATTTCCATCTCTAATGCATACTGCAACTGGCTACTATCCATAATATTAACTTGTTGAGCATCAAAAGCTTCAACTAGTTGACTCACTTGAGTCTCCAAGTTGCGAATAGTTGCATCTTGCCTTTGTATCCGCAGTTGTGTCTCATTATTTTTTCCACAAGGAACCTTAGCATATCCTTGATCTCTTTCAGGTCGTCATCCCCGGGTTCTTTGTTCCTGTTAACCTCACATAAAAAAGTAAAATCATCATAGTAAGGGATTGGGGGAGGATAAGAAATATAAGCACAAACATGAAAGTGATTATCTTGACCACCACACCTATCATACACATTCCACACATAAGATTGAATTGGTACATATAACTCACTCTCGGGATTATTTTGATAATTTTGCCACAGGTAGTTTCCTCCACAATATACACAAGAAAGATCAACAATAGAATTACCAACATCAAAACTCCCATAATTTCACGATGCCATGTTTCTCAAATTAACAAGTAAAACTAAAACAAAAAAATCAAATACTAAAAAATAAAATCAAAGTTCAAACTTGAAACCTAGAAATATGTACAGCTACAACTACATTGTTAGTTCCCCGACAACGACGCCAAAATTTGATCACGCCCAACTATGCCTTATAAAAAGGATTAAGCGATCGCTGCAAATATAATCTGGTCTAAGAGTCCGGAGTCGAGTCCCACAGAGAACTAAGATTTAGCTACAACTGTTTACTATCACTAAGAAGACAAGCTAAAATAATTCCTAAGTATTAAATATAAAGATTCTTAATTTAAACTAATTAACTAACAAATTAAAGGAGTGAATTAACAACTAAAGTTACTACGTGTTGGAGACAAGATTAAGGAGATCTAGAGTTATGATTTTCCCAATTATCAGAATCCTTCTCGCTTGCCTTCTATAATTTTGCCTAATTATTCTCTACCGATCATGAGTACTTTGGTTGTAAAAATTCTCTCTCGAGCAACTATGACAATTTACTAGATGTATTCTCTCGAATTACACTAGCTGTCACTAATTCACCGCTCACTACGATCGCACCAAAGTTTCGTTATCTCTAATCCCGCCTTTAAACCCTCCATATTGATCTCTCACATACATTAGGAGTGATGTTATTCAATAACTACCTAAATTCATACTCTCTCTCGAGCAGTACAAACTAAATAGGCACAATTAATTGATGGCCCTTCAATCAACAGTAACAAACACGTAGTTGAACAAGTAGAGAAATCCAACGGCTCAATTATATAAAAACATAACAGGAATTCATCCTCCAAAAGGTTCCATCAAAACCCTAGATAATAAATTAGCTATTCATAATAGTATACAAAATTACAATACTAGAATTCATAACCAATAATGGAAATAGAGGAAGAAAGAGGGAAAAACGTGAAGTTGAATCCTTCTCCTCCTCGTAGCATGTTCTTGACTCCCCAAAGTCTTCTCTCCTTCCAAAGTAGTGTCTCCCTTCAAAATCATGTTTTAGGATATATTTATAGCGACTAGGGTTTGTATGGGTCGGATTTCCCTTCTCCAATTTCAGATTAGAAAAGCTAGTTTTTTCTGCTCCAGTCCCGGTCTGGCGAAGTAAACCTCGCTTCGCTGTCCGGGAATTTTATGGTTTCTTCTGCTCTGGTCCCGATTTGGCGAAGTGAACCTCGCTTTGCTGTCCGAGACTTTTCTCTTCAACTCTTTTTTCACCAATTTTCCTTCTATTTGATCCTTTTTCACATAAGTTTGTTCCTACACATAAGAAATACGTAATGAGCATATTTTCGCTTCAAAAGCGGTGTGAACTCCCGCAACTCATAGAAGAATTAACACACAAACACACTCAAAACATGCACTTTTCATCCTTTATCAGCACTTCAGTCAAGGCCTCCAGATACCAGGGAAACAAACAGCAAATTCAGTCTAATTTTATATCTACCTCCCTATTACATGCATATTCAAACTGTAATTACATAGTTGCTAAAACAAATATCTACATCTTTGCACTTTTCTATCTGGTTGTATAACTTCTAATCTAATTTTGACCTCATTCTTAATCTTTATAGTAACAAAATCAGTATTCACAATTGTGCCTCTAAATATTCTCCAGTTCCTTGCATGCCATGTATGGTAGATCATTGCTCCCCTTAGAGCTGCCACCACTTCCTTCTTCATATGTTTTCATTTCCTCTTCTTCAGCCATTATAAGCTTTGTGCCACTTCCTTGGCCACTAGTTTGTATTCCAGACCATGTACTTAGATCATTACTTACTTCAGGTATCCAATTATACTCCATAAGTAAATATTGATGTGTTTCTGCTATTCCTTCTTCACACAAACAACAAGTGTTATCTTTTACTGGTATGTGTAATCTTTGAAGTCTCTCTTTTTTAAGCAACTTATTTTGATTGGCCAGTCAAATTATGAATCTATGTTTTTGCTGCATTGCTTTAGCCCATATCTTTCAAGTCCAGTTAGCATAACATTGTAGCTTTTAGACACTAAGTAATGTCCACTTGCTGAAAGTTTATATTTTTCATTGTGGTACCATTGATCCATTGTGGTTTTAAGTGCATTCAATTTTCTCTAGTACCAACTGCTCTCTACTGGGGGGCTATGGTTCCATATGTTGTCTGTTTGCTTAAAGTAAATTCCATGCACCCTGCTCACCCATAGTATGTCTTTTTTTCTCATTCAATTGTCAGAGTAGCTTTCCAACTGAAGCTACATTCAAACTCCTGCATCCTTTTATATTCAAGCCACCATATTTCTTTGGCCTGCAGACCATTTCCCATGCTACCAAAGATACCTTCTTATGTTCATATGATGTACCCCACAAATAGTCCATGCATCTCTTATCAACTTCCTTAAGAATACTATGTGGGAGTATAAAAGTTGCCTCCCAAAAGTTATATATTGAAAATAGGATACCATTGATAATCTGTAGTTTTATCTAGCAGTTGGTGGCATTTCATTTTGCTCCGAGGAGAGGGGTAGCCCAAGGTACCGTACAGAAAAGGTTCCTCGTACAAATCCAGTCATAACAATTATCTTCTCTTGTACTTTATTTGTAACCCCAACCAAGAAAATGCTAGACTTGTCAATATTGCCACCAATCTTATGACACCACTAAAGTGTTCCATAACCCTCTGTATAGATCTCCTATCCTCTTTACAAAAGATCATGAGATCATTTGAAAAAATTAGATGAGTGAGCATAAGGCCATTACACATTGGGTGGAACTTAAAGTCAGGAAGCTCCCTCATTCTCTTCAGAGTTCTGGACAAGTACACCATAACTAGGATAAACAGTAAAGGGAAAATTGGATCCCCTTGCCTAATCCTTGATAAGTGTGGATTTTAACCACTTATTAGTACCTTCTTGCTTTAGTTTTAGTCTGAAAGTATTGATTTTTGTTTCCAAAACTAATGAAATCTTTTGAATTGCAGGCATGTTGGAGGATTGGAGCTAAACGAAGAAACCTAACTCAAAAAAGAGTATTCTAGATCAAAAAGACAAGAAGGAGAAATATAGGCAGAAGTAACTCTGCAGCCGTAGAAGATTGTACGGTCTGTAGAAATACATATTCAGCCGCAGAAAGAGACCTGAAGCCTCATAGGAGCTTGAAGAAGCGAAGTACGCACACCAAATTGTGTGGCCGCAAAAGCTGGTCGCACTTACGGGATTTAAAAAGTTCAGAGAGAGTGCAAAAAGACCAAGAATGAAGGCTCGACAAAGTGTGGTCCACAGTCAAAAAGTACGGCTGCAGAAGCTGAAGTGCAGCTGCATATGGAATTGTGCGGCTGCAGAATTACTCCCAACCTGAGAGAAGAAGGAAAACGCAGACCGCACATGGAATTGTGCGGCCTCAGAACCTCCCAAAGGGTATTTTTGTCAGCGAATTTTTGGACACTATAAATAGACCGGAAACACTTATTTAGGGCAAGTTTTGTATTCTTAGCAGATGTAGCGGTTATATTATACCCTTTTGAGAAAGTAGTGACAAATATTGGTGAAAAATCATTAGTTTTATCAATTAATTGTAAATTATGGCTATAATTACTTCTTCTACTTTATTTTCTTTGATTTCTAGCAAGAGTAGCTAGATTTTATCTAGGGTTGTGACCCAATCCTAGTATGTAAATATTATGGCTTATTAATTTTAATGCTTGTATATGATTGGGTATTTATTATTTAGCCTTGTTTATGTATTATTTCTAGAATGCCTATTTGACTTAGTTCTTGCTTGAGAAAGAGGAACCTAGTCTAGGAAAACTTGGCTAACAAGAGATTGAGCTAGTTAAGGTTTTGTCTAGTTTGATTAAAGGGTTTGAACTAGAGATTAGGAAAAGCTGACTTGAACTCATATCAATTGTTTGCATTGCTACCCAATTGGACTTGAGAAAGCCAACTTGGGCATAACCACTATATAACCGAGAGATATTGAATGGGTACCCGAGAATTGAGAGTTATAATACATCTAATCCGCAAAACAAGCATTAACTTAGTTTACCCATTAGGTTTGAACCTAGTCGAAGGTTACACCCCTAGGATTTTCCCCATTTGTTTAAAAATATCAAAAACAATTATTCTTTTTTTAGTTACTTTTAATTCGATTAATCTCATAGTGTTAACTCGGACAACAATCACTCTTTATTTGGAAGCGTAATTTAATTGTTTCACGTACTCTCTTCAAGTATCTACCTCAACACCCTTCATAAACTCCATGAAGAATTCGACCCCGACTCTAGTTGGGTATTACAATTGCAATGACCGTTTCCATATACTATTGAGTGCAGATTGGACGTGGATCAACTTTTAGCGTCGTTACCGTGGAGTTTTTACGGTATTAGCTATATATTTGAGTGTGTTCTTGAAATATCTTCTTTTCCTACCATGTTACTAATTTGTTGAAGTAATCGTAGGTACAAGGTGGCAAACAATGATTTCGAAAATCAGCCATTGGACGAGGTGGACGGGGAGGAGGAACAACTAAATGACGTGCCTCAAGTGCCGAAAACAAATCGTCGAGGCCGTGGTCAACAAGACAACGTTCCACCACCACCACAACCACAAGCGGCGCAACACCGGATTATGCCCAACAAAGGTTTACGCAAGTACAATAGTCCCTCCTTGCATTAAGGCGGGAAACTTTTAAATTACAATGTAATGCTAACTTTGCTAGAGCAACGAGGCTTTTTCACTGGGACACCAAATCAAAATGCTTATAAACATTTGAAAGGCTTCGTGGAAATGTGTTGGGGCAGCAAGCAAACAAACATTTCTGAGGATGCTTTGAGGCTAGGGTTTTTTCCATCTTCTCTATTGGGTAAATCTTTAGATTGGTTGGAACGCTTGCCTAACCATTCTATCCATACTTGGGATAAATTGGCGGCAAATTTTATTGCTAAGGTTTTCTCTCCCGGGCACATAGCTACTCTTAGGGATGAAATATTAGGTTTCAAGCAAGAGCCCAATGAACCTTTGCATGAAATTTGGGAGCGGTATTGGATAATGGTAAAGGAGTGCCCAAACAATGATATGACAGACAACATGGTCCAACAAACATTCTACCGTGGTATTAATACTACGAACCAATGTGTGGTCAATTAATTGGTCGAAAGCAACTTTATAATAACACCTTATACGGAGACATGTGAGATTCTTGATGAGATGGCGAAAATGTCTTCGGCTTGGAAATCCCGAGCCAATGTTTCACAGGGTGATCCCAATATGATTCATCTCCATAAAGAGTTGCAAGACCATGGGTAAGCCATTGCCAAATTGACAACAACTATGACTCAACTCGCCAAAACCCAACATAATCAAGTTCAAGATCCTAAGCAAGTTCATACTATGAAAGGGGTAAATGTGTTGGTCAACAAAAAGAGGACCAGGGATCCACAATTTCAAACCCGAGTAGAGAATTATGCATAAGATTATGGTAGTTTTGATCAAGATGATTCTTACTATGAGCAAGAGGAAGAGGTACAATCTGTGAACAATTACCAAGGGTAAAGGAACAATTTCTAAGGCTCCAATCAACAACAATGGTGACCACAAAATAACCAAGGCAATTGGGGTTCTAAAAATCAAGGAAATCGGCACAATAACAACAACCAAGGAAATTGGAGTGGAAACAACTAAGAAAATTGCAGAGGCAACAATCAAGGTGGCTCAGGAAATAATAACAATCAAGGAAATCGAGGATCGGGCTTTCAAAGTCCCCCCAATGTACCAACAACCTAGCAACCCATCTCCTTATCCTTCTCATGGTTCAAGTTCTTCAAACAATGAGATGGGCCGTATTGAGAAAATGTTCAAAACAATGATGGAGAAGAATGCCAATTCGGATGCCCAACTTGCTTCACATAACATATCAATCTGTAATCTTGAATTTCAAATGGGGAAAATATCTAAAGCTCTTAATACTCGTCCTAAGGGTGCACTACCAAGTGATACGATGGTAAACCCAAATGGTGGTAATAATACAGGGCATGTTATGGCGGTTATCAAAAGAAGTGGAAGAGGCGGGGATGCACCCACCTCAAATGAAAGGCGACTTGTGAATGATGACCAAGTGATACAAGAGGAGGAAATCCCAAACAATGATGTTCAAGCAAGTGATGAGGTTCGGATTGACATTGATGATAGTGTGGAAGAGACTCAAGAGGAGGTAAACCCGTCTAGGGATCATATTATTGACATACCAGAGCCGGTAGTGCAAAAGGCTAAGGCGCCATTACCTAAGCCTCCACCTCCATATCCTCAAAGACTTGTCAAGCAAAATGGTGAGAATTACTTCAAGAAGTTCATTCAAATGATGAAATGTCTCTCTATTAATGTGCCATTGGTAGAATCTTTAGAACAAATATCCGATTATGCCAAATTTATGAAAGCTCTTGTGACCAAGAATAGGTCAATGAATTTTGAAAATATCAAATTCACTCATCAAGTGAGTGCAATTGTGCATTCCATGGCTCATAAGTTGGAGGATACCGGTGCTTTCACGATTCCTTGTACAATTAGGAGTGCCAATTTTGCTAAAGATTTTAGTGATCTTGGGGCGAGTATTAATTTGATGCCTTATTCGGTATCTAAAACATTGGGAATTGGAAAACCAAGACCCACATCTATGAGGTTTCAAATGGCTGATCGTACTATGAAGAGGCCGTCGGGAGTGATTGAGGATGTTTTGGTCTGGGTTGATAAGTACATTCTTTTGGCAGACTTTGTTATTCTATATTGTGAGGTTGATTATGAAGTGCCTATTATTCTTGGGAGATCTTTCCTTGCTACGGGTAAGGCTCTTTATGATGTGGAAGCCGGATAACTCACTTTCCAGGTTGGAGATGAAAAAATGGTATTATATGTGTGCAAGTCTATGCGGCAACCAAATAGCAATGAGGTGTGTTCTTTTGTGGATTTGGTGACCGATTTTATTATTGATGATAAAAGTGATACAATCAATGTTAGTGATATGTTGGAAGTTGTTTTACTCAACTTTGATGATGATGAGATGGATGGTTTCACAAAATATGTGAACTCTTTGCAATGAATGAGATTGTATAACTATGCACTCCGAAAATTGTCTTTGGATCTTGAGAATAGGAAGACTGCTCCTACAAATCCTTCTATTAAAGAGCCACCTACTTTGGATTTGAAGTCATTGCCTCCACATCTTCGGTATGAATGTTTTGGGCCTTGTTCTACTTTACCGGTTATTCTTTCCTCTTGTTTGACTAACGTACAGGTTGATTCCATATTGGTAGTATTGAAAAAGAGGAAGAAGGCTATTGGGTGGATTTGGCAAATATTCGGGGTATAAACCCTGCATATTGCATGCATAAGATCAAGTTGGAGGATGGTGCTAAACCGTCCATTGAACATCAAAGAAGACTCAATGAGGCTATGCAAGAAGTGGTCAAGAAGGAGATAATCAAGTGGTTGGGTGCCGGGGTTGTCTATCCCATCTCTGATAGTTCGTGGAGCTCTCTGATTCAATGTTTCCCAAAGAAGGGGGCATGAAAGTTGTTACCAATGATAAGAATGAGTTGATTCCCACAAGAAAGGTGACCGGTTGGAGAGTTTGTATGGATTATTGTAAGCTCAACAAAGTCACAAGGAAGGATTACTTTTCACTTCCTTTTATGGACCAAATGCTCGATAGATTGGCCGGCTGTGATTTCTATTATTTTTTTGATGGGGACTTAGGCTACAACCAAGTTCTTATTGCTCCATAAGATTAAGAGAAAACAACCTTTATATGTCCTTATGGTACTTTTGCTTTCAAGAGGATGCCTTTTGGTTTTTGCAGTGCACCGATGACTTTTCAACGGTGTATGATGGCTATTTTCACGGACATGGTGGAGGACTACCTTGAAGTCTTCATGGATGAATTCTCTTTGGTTGGGGATTCTTTTGATGATTGTCTTGCAAATTTGGACAAAGTGTTAGCTAGATGTGAAAATACCAATTTAGTACTCAATTAGGAGAAATGTCATTTCATGGTTGAGGAAGGTATTGTCCTTGGCCATAAGATCTCAAAGAATGGTATTGAAGTTGACAAGGTGAAAATTGAGGTGATTTCTAAGCTTCCACCCCCAACCTCGGTGAAGGGTGTGCGGAGTTACTTAGGCCATGCGGGTTTCTACCGGCACTTTATCAAAGATTTCTCTAAACCGGTGAACCTATTGTGTAATCTCCTTGAGAAGGATGCCAAGTTTCATTTCAATGATGATTGTATGAGGGCTTTTGAACAATTGAAGCTCAAGTTGATAACTACTCCTATCACTACCTCTCCAAATTATAGTTTTCCATTTGAGCTCATATATAATGCAAGTGATGTAGTGATTGGGGCTATTTTGGGGCAACATGTCAACAAGGTTTTTCATCTGGTTTACTATGCTAATAAGACCATGAATAGTGCCCAAGTCAATTATACCGTTACAGAGAAATATCTCCTTGTTGTTGTGTTTGCAATTGAGAAGTTTCGCCTGTACTTAATGGGTGCCAAAGTTATTGTCCACACGGATCATGCGGCACTTTGCTATCTTATGAGAAAAAAGGAATCTAAAGCTTGGTTGATGGCATGGGTGCTCTTGTTGCAAGAATTTGATAATGATATTCAAGACAAGAAAGGTAGTGAAACCCAAGTGGCGGACCACTTGTCTCGTTTGGAGGAGGAGGGAAGGCCACATGACGGCCTTGAAATTAATGATTCTTTCCCCGATAAGAAACTTTTGGCGCTATCATTGAAAGAGGTACTGTGGTTTGAGGACTTGGCAAATTGCTTATGAGTGATATCATTCCGGATGAGTTCTCTTCAAACCAAAGAAAAAAGCTCAAAAGAGATTGTTAAGATTACAATTGGGATGAGCCATACCTTATCCATATTTGTACGACTAGGGTGATTAGAAGGTGTGTACCAGAAGAAGAGCAAGGCGATATTCTTGGAGCTTGTCATTCATCGCCATATGGTGATCATCATGGTAGAGCAAGAATGGCGGCCAAAGTTCTAAGTTGTGATTTTTATTGGCCTACTCTTTACGAAGATGTAAATGACTTAGTGAAAAGATGTGATGAATGTCAATGGGCCGGTGGAAGTTCAAAGCAAAATGATATGCCTCTCACAACCATCTTGGAGATTGATATTTTTTATATTTGGGGCATTAACTTTATGGGCCCTTTTGTGAGTTCTTGTGGAAACACTTACATTTTGGTCGTGGTGGATTATGTGTCCAAATAAGTTTAGGTTGTCGCCTTACACAACAATGAGACTAGCAATGTAGTGGCTTTCTTAAAGAAGAAAATGTTTATAAAATTTGGTACTTTGCGTGCGATCATAAGCGATGGAGGGTCACACTTTTGCATCAAGGCTTTCGACACTTTACTTAGTAAGTATGGTGTTACTCACAAGGTCACGAATCCCTTTTATCCACAAGCTAGTGGTCAAGTAGATGTCTCCAACCAGGAGATAAAGAGTATCTTGTCTAAAACGGTAAATGCAAACCCGACAGATTGGTCCAAGAATCTTGATGATGCATTATGGGCTTATAGGATAGCTTAGGAAACACCTATCGAAATGTCTCCATACCGGTTAGTGTTCGGGAAAGCTTGTCATCATTTGGTGGAACTAGAGCACAAGGCAATGTGGGCCTTGAAGAAACTGAATCTTGATTGGGATGTAGCCGCTAACTTATGGGTTGCACAGTTGAATGAATTGGATGAGTTCCGGTACCATGCATATGAGAGTTCGTCCTTGTACAAATAAAATATGAAATATCGTCATGACAAGTATATTTAGAACAAAGAGTTCAAAGCTGGTGATCTAGTGTTGTTGTTTAACTCAAGGTTGAGGATGTTTCTCGAGAAGCTTAAGCCTAAGTAGAGAGGTCTGTTTGAAATTGTTGGTGAGACATCCTTCGGTGCAATGGATTTGAAGAATAAGAACAATGAAATATTCTGATTCAATGGTCATCAAGTGAAGCACTACTTGGGAAAAGTTGGAGAGAGCCACGTGGTGGCGGTTATTTACTTCGCTTGAGGATGCTATGACATTACGTCGTGTCGTGACGTTAAATAAGGCGCTTATTGGGAGGCAACCCAAGTTCTTTTCCTTTTTCTTTTTGTAGTTAGAGTTCTTTGTTGTTTTTAACTTGATTTGAAGTATGCTGCAGGATAGAGTGTTAGATAAAAGAATAGTGGACAAGGTTGTGTAATTGAAGCAGAAAATGCTGACTGCACTTTTCCTTTGTGCGGATGGAGAAAAAATGTTGCCACCGCAGATTTCATCTGTGAACCGCACTTCCTGGAGCTAACTTAGATGGAATATGAACTTTTTCCCTATCAGTGCAGGGAAAATGTGCGACCTCAAGGAGAATTGTGCGGCCGCACTTGAAATTATGCGAATAGCACATGTGTAACAAACCACTAAAGACAAGGTAGAAGAGTGCAGCCCGCACTTAAAATTGTGCGGTCGCACTCGACTCTTTATCCTCTCAAACTCTCTAGGTATAAATAGAACTTTCGGCCTCATTTTACACTTTTCACACTTTTGAGAAAGTACTGTTGCTCTGACAGTCTACCTGAGGATCTGGCATTTTCAAACGCACACACCCATTTGCACTCACCGGATCTTTGCACATTCACATCATCTAGTATGCTTAATTTCATGTTGATTTTGTTTCATTTCAATTTTTTGAATTTATTTTTCCTTTTTAGCTTCTTTGTAGGACATTTGTTATTATATTCTATCATTGTATCCATGTGGGTTAGTTTTGTAATGGGTAATTGTTAAAACATGCTAGAATAGATTGGGTTAACTGATTTCTATGTGTATACCATGTTGCAAAGTATATTTGAACAAGTGTTTGCAAAACGTAGGCAAAACTTAAGACCTGCTCGTCTGTTCTTTGAATGTGCAGCCGCACTTGGAATTGTGCAATCCGTCGATTGCTTGTTATGGCAACTAGTGGATGGATAGTGTTTTTGCGGCCGCACTTTAATTGTGCGAACCGGAGAATTTCTGGAGAGGCCGCACTTTGGTCCGCATTGTCTATTAGAGGCTTGTCCTCTGAGAATCTAATGTGCGGACCACACTTTAAATTGTGCGAGACGCAGATGAATTCTGCGGCCGCATATGACCTCCGCACTATCCATCAGAGAGTAACCATCAGAGCCTCTTGCACATCTATGCAAAAGTGCATCCGCACTTGGAGTTGTGTGGTCCTGATGTAAGGCATATTTCTATATGTTGTAATATTACTTTACCCATATTTTAACCACTTTTTAGTGCTATTTGGTGTTGCAAATGCCCATCATGTGTTAATTATTGGTTTTATGACTTAATTAAGTTATGTGTGATGATTTAGGATATTTGGATTGCAAAAATATGAAGAAAAGATGCTCCACCTATAGGAGAAGAGGGTGAATGCGTCGCATCCGACCTTGGAAAAAAGGCTATTTGGAGCACCCATAGCAGTGAAGTCCTGAGAAGGCATCCACCTTAGCATCCGCACCTGGGCGCAGCAAGGTTGAGGGAACAGAGGGTGGACGCGAAGAATCCACCCCAGCATCCGATGCTGAGAAGTTCAAGCTGAGGCGAACGCGAAGCATCCAACTCAGCATCAATCCATGTAGCTGATTTGGAAAAGAAAAAGGAAAACTTTGGCCCACAACTTTTGGGCGCAATACATAAGCCAAAATGCCTCTTTTAGGTCATGGAACACACTTTTTGAAGGGGATTCGACCTAGGGAGAGAAATGAGCCGTCGTGGAGGTCGGATTTCATCTTCTTCCGCCAAACTTGGTAATTTTTATGTTTTTTTTGTATGATTTATTGTTTGGCTACCATATCTATGTGGAGTTAAACCTCCACGTTCAAGGGTTATGGTTCATCCATGAATATAGTTATTTGAATATTGATTTTGATTTCTTAGTTTATCGTATTGGTTTGTTTATTCAATCTTGCGCTTAATTATTTAATTGATTGATCACCAATTAAATACTATCTACGAATTTAGATTTGAACTCGAAAGTGGGAATTCTAGATTTCATATAGGATTGAGTAGAGCAAGTTCTTGAACCCGGGCATCGGAAAACAGATTTACGGTTAGGATAGACATATACTTAATTGCCTTGCTTGGTTGATGTACATGAATTATAAATGTGTTCTTGTTAGTTCTAATTCCATAGACATATAGGCGTTAGGTTGACTTGAATAGGTGAGTAAAAACTCGACAGATTCTTATGAGCAATATTAACCCTATCAACCGATAAACTAGATAAATTAGTTAGTCAATTCAATTGAAAAATACAATAGGAATGTTAGATAGCCCATAACCCAAGATCATTTTCATTATATTGGTAACATAAATTTTTGCTCTTATTTTGTTCAGAGTTTATTATTTATTTTCTTTTTAGTTTAATTACTTTAGTATCGCTACTTTTGGGTTTAATCCTTGTTTAGAAAATTAGGATAGTCTGATCTAGTTAATAGTTGATAACAAGTCCTCGTGGGTTCGACACTCTATCTTATCACTTTATTACTTGATGACCGCGTATACTTGTGTGTGCGTTTGGCCACAACAAGTTTTTGGCGCCGTTGCCGGGGACTTAGAAATTAGCTATTTTCCAAGATTAGACTTTTATTATTTTCTTTACAAGTTTTTTTTTTCTTTGTAAATATTTTTATTGTTATAACTATTTGTTTTTTCTCTTAGGGTATTTCTAGTTTTCTTAGCATGACATCTGGGGATGGAGTATACGGAAGTAAGGTTATTGATGAAGACGCTTGGTTGATGGAAGATTGTTATGACCCATCTTTTTGGGCTTGTCATAGCCTGACCTCTTGGAGATCTGAATTTGAATATGGGAGTAAGGGTTGGTATTGTGACGAATATTCTCGATTAAGGGAATATGCGAACCGACTTTGTCTTCTAACAACGTTGGTGAATGATTGGTCAAAGGAGATTGTTGGTCTTGCACATGAAATTGACAGTTTTGGCTTAGCTGTGCATAACTTGGATGCAGATTTGAGTGCAAAGGTTGATGCGTGTAACTCCCAACAATTTAATGATGTGTTGTGTGAAGCTGAAAAAAATCTTCTAGACCAAATTGAGGAGCTAAAACGAGAATATCAATCATTAGTCCTTATTTTTTTTTAGGATACCAATGTTGAGAAGTGTGTTCTAAAGTCATATGAGGGAGTAGATAACATTAATTTGGGAGAATTGAGTGTGTGTGTATATGGGGATATAAATAGTAGTACAATTCATGAGTTAGGGCGAATTAGACCTCATTCCAATCATTGTTTTCACATTGTGTTTAGATCGTATGATAAGAATCGAGCCATTTGAGCCTATGAGGGAGTCAAAGGGTGAGAATGAGAGTTCCTATATTCTTGAATTTGGTGTGCCAACAAGCAAAAATTACATTCTTCATCTAAAGACCGAAAAGTGCAGAGTGAAAATTTTATTACTTGGCCTGGTTATCTTTGTAGCCCCACCAAAGGAGTATAGCCGCAAACTGGATTCCCTGTTAGGGATACAATTCATAAGTTCAAGGTGGAGGCAAAAAGTGGTTCACGTCGTGCCACGACATTAAATTAGGCGCTTGTTGGGAGGCAACCCCTCTTTACCGCTTTATTTTATTTTTATTTATTTTGTTTTTCTATTATTTTTGTAGTATTTATTTTTATTTTGTAGGAGTATAAGCATATACACAAAGCCATTGGAAGTGTGCAAAAGCGAGCCAAATGGTTGGAACTAGTGTGAGGTACCCGCACAAATGACCATCCTAGGGAGAAGTCTGAGTATCCCGCAAGTTGCTATTGCGTCGGCCTTTGGCCACTCAGGAAGTTTCTTGTCCACCCTCGTTATTTTTGCTTTATTTTTTCATTGGGGACATTACATTTTTTTAAGTGTGGGGTAGAAGAATTCCTCTAGATAATTAGTAGTAGTATGTTAGTAAAAATATTAACTTTTTATTTTTATTTTAGCTTCTTATTTTTATTTTTGTAGTTGTGTAGTATTTTAGTAGCTTAATTTTTTAAATATGGAAAAATAGAAAAATACAAAAAATAAAAAAATAATTAGAAAATATTGGACTTCTCCCGACGATGGATCTCTTAGACAGTTTTCTTGAGGGATTAAAGTTTAAACAAACAAAAAAACACAAAAAAAAACATGTCTTTTAGTTTTCTTAGGTAGTAATAATCCCCTGTGATTTGTTTTGTGCCTCGGTTCTTTTTCATAGGATGTAGCTTGAACCGGGTAGTAACTTTTTATTTTTAGAGTAGGATGTAGGAAATAAATGGAGGAAGAAAGATGAACCTAGGTGCCTTTGACTTATTTGATAGTAGCATATTTAGGCTTTGGCATGTGTAGAATCTTTCCTATGTGTTGAAGTCGTTCATGTTGCCTTGTTTATTTGGATTGCATGTCTTGTGACGCCTATGTCTCACTTTCTTAACTTGTGTTCACTTTATGATTTATGCTTAATATCTCGTGGCTTTGTGGATACTTGCATTAATTTGAGAGTCGGAATGAGACCATCCTTAGTGAGTCATGTGCCATGTGTTGTGAGGTTTATATAGTCCATATTATTATACTTGTGTCTAGAACTTGCCCGATATGTGAGTTGAAGCGAATTTTTAGGTGATGCTCGATTTGAAAATTGATTTTAGACTTTCTTTTGATCTTTTTGAGCTTAATTGCTTATCACAAATAAAATCTATCCCTAGTTAAACCTTTTGAGCCTATAGACTTTTATTTGGCACCCACATTACAAGCCTATATCCCTTTTGTTCTTAATTAATACTTTTTGCCTTTTACCTCTTAAAGCATTTTAATTGTAAAATGAGCGCTAAAAAAAGGAGGAAAATTGGGTGGATTTCGAGTGGAACCAATGAAAGAAAGAAAGATGCACTTGTTTTGTAAATAATACACCACTAACGGAAATTAAAAAAAAAAAAGAATAGTTGAAAAAAAAAAGAAACTGAAAAAAAATATATGTAGACAAATAAATTGTTGTCTTTGTTCTTGCTAGTGGGGTATAAATTAAAGTAGTGCTTAAAGAAAGAGGGAACATTATTGGGGGTGATTTTAGTTGTGAAGTTAAAGTGTATTGAAGAGTTTGCGCTTAAGTTATCATGTGATGTGTTAAATTTCTTAGGAGGGTGAACCATTATTCCTAAATATATCATACTCGTCCTTTAGCCCACATTAAAACCATATAAAGTCCTAACTAATTTTAGATCAAGTGATCCTACACAAGTAGAGATTTACATTAAGGGAAAGCATATGGTACCAAGTGCATACATGTGACTTCTTTGTGAGAGTGAGCAATTTCTTTGATATATGTGAGGTCCTAAAATTATATTTGATCATGAGATTCGTATGTGTGAATTCAATTCACTCTCCTTGATTTTGTTGTAAGGGCACAAGGTTTCACGAGGGATAGGTTACGTTATTAGACTTCTCTATGATGTTGGGTGTTCAAGCCATGAGTGCATTGTGACATTGAGTTGGGTTTTGAGGCAAAGATTGTTAAGAGCATGGTCCTTTTGTTTTGAATATAATTGAAATATGGCATAAGTTAAAGGGAAGTATGTGTTGAATGCATATGCTAGAGTTTAATTGTTGCAATCAACCATGATCATAGATGTGGCGTGCTTTGAATGATAAGGGCTTAATTTTGTTGCGTCTACTATACTGATGGTTTGTTCGAGGACGAACAAAGGTTTAAGTGTGGGATGGTGATGTTGGGCATATTTCTATATGTTTTAATTTTACTTTACCCATATTTTAACCGTTTTTTGGTGCTATTTGGTGTTAAAAATGCCCAACATGTGTTAATTATTTATTTTATGACTAATTAAGTTATGTGTGATGATTTAGGATGTTTGGAGTGCAAAAATATGAAGAAATGATGCTCTACCTAAAGGAGAAGAGGGTGGATGCATCGCATCCAACATTGGAAAAAAGCTATTTGGAGCACCCTTAGCAGTGAAGTCTTGAGAAGGCATCCACATTAGCATCCGTACCTGGGCGCAGCAAGGTTGAGGGAACAGAGAGTGGACGCGAAGCATCCACCCAAGCATCTGATGCTGAGAAGTTCAAGCTGAGGCAAACGCGAATCATCCAACTCAGCATCAATCCTTGAAGCTGATACGGAAAAGGAAAAGGAAAACTTTGGCCCACGACTTTTGGACGCAATATATAAGCCAAAAATGCATCTTTTAGGTCATAGAACATACCTTTTGAAAAGGATTCGACCTAGGGAGAGCAAGGAGCCACCGTGGAGGCCGAATTTCATCTTCTTCTGCCAAACTTAGTAATTTTTATATTTTTTTGTATGATTTGTTGTTTGGCTACCATGTCTATGTGGAGCTAAACTTCACGTTCAAAGGTTGTGGTTCTTTCATGAATATTGTTATTCGAATATTGATTTTGATTTCTTAGTTTATCGTATTGGTTTGTTTATTCAATTCTGCGCTTAATTATTTGATTGCTTGATCACCAATTAAATATTATCTATGAATTTAGAGTTGAATTCGAAAGTGGAAATTCTAGATTTCATATAGGATTGAGTAGAGCAAGTTCTTGAACCCGGGCATCGGGGAATGAATTTACGGTTAGGATAGACATATACCTAATTGCCTTGCTTGGTTGATGTACATGAATTATAAATGCATTCTTGTTAGTTCTAATTCCATGGACATATAAGCGTTAGGTTGGCTTGAATAGGCGAGTAAGAACTCGACAGATTCTTATGAGCAATATAAACCCTATCAATCAATAAACTAGATAAATTAGTTAGTCAATTCAATTGAAAAATACAATAGGAATATTAGATAGTCCATAACCCTAGATCGTTTTCATTATATTGGTAACATAAAATCTGATCTTCTTTTGTTTAGAGTTTATTATTTATTTTCTTTTTAGTTTAATTACTTTAGTATTGCTACTTTTAGGTTTAATCCTTGTTTAGAAAATTAGAATAGTCTGATCTAGTTAATAGTTGATAACAAGTCCTCATAGATTCGACACTCTATCTTATCACTTTATTACTTGATGACCGCGTATACTTGCGTGTGCATTTAGCCGAAACATGTCTGCACTTCCACTCTGCAGGTCGCACTTCAAATTGTGCGGACCGCACTTCCCCCATTTCTACAGAATGTTTATCCAATTATAACCCCACTACTTCTATGTTGTTCCCACTCACTTACTTGAGTCTTAACTGTGTTGAATCATGATTTGCTTCTGACAATTCTCTTTGTGTTGATACATACAATGGTACGATCACAAGAATGAGGTGAATCTACCAAAGAAAAAGGAAAAGCTTTAAGGGGTCGAGGCAGAGGTACTTTGCCCCCAAGTGTGTAGAAAACCATAACAAAGAAAGCAACCGCATGCAAAAGGAGCGGTAGAGACCTCTCCTAGTCTAGTTCATATTGCCCATCTAGGGAAGCCTCCGAGGGAAACTCTGTGTCAATTCCGGAGGAGCACACTGAGGAGAAATCCAGGCCATAGGGAGGATCCGAGCCTTTGGATGTGCCTTCTACATCCTACATCACTTCCCAGGTTTCGAAAAGTGCCAGCCAGGAGTCCGAGGCAACAGCTGCAGGGTCTGGTTCTGATGATGCCCCTGATGATGAGAGAAGGGGGCAGGTACATAGGCAGGTTTAGCTCGGACAAAGAATAAGGAGGCTTGGGAGGATAGATTTGTGAGTCGCCAGGCATTCTCCGATTTTCGAATGTGGTGGCCTTTGAGGTCTTTGACTCATGAGCGGAAGTTCTTAATGAAAGATATTGACAAGTACAATCCTGCAGTTCTAGAGCAGTTTACAAAGAGGAAAGGGTGGATGTTATTTATAGATAAGCTGGTGAATGTCAAGGAGCACCTTGTCCGAGAGTTTTATGCAAACACTGAGCATATTCTCATAGGGACAAAGGTCACCAAAGTGCATAACCTAAAGGTGAAATTTGATCAACACACTTTGAAGGCATACTTGGGATTTGAGGATATGGAGCCGAGAGAGTACTTAAAGAAGTTGGCTCTAAAGAAGATGTCAGGTCGTGGCTTGCAGAGATTCTAGCACCGGGACCCACTCCTCCTTGGATTGCTGTTAGGGTACCTATTCTCTGTAGCCAAATGGTGGCAAACCTTTGTTTGTAGCAGGCTTGACCCTTGCCATAATGAGAACAATCTACCTATTCCTCGAGTTGTTTTGGTGGTATCTATCATGGCCGGGTACCCGATCAACATAGGTACCCTGATGTCGGCAAACATTTCCCTGGTGGCACAATAGAGTAACACTTTTTACCCCTACCCTAGGATTATTACTAAGTATCTGACAAATGCTAAGGTAGAGCCCAGGTCATTTGACACCAAGGTCAAGCCGACCGGGCCGTTTGAGTGGTACAAGCTGCAGGATCCGAGGAACCCGAAGAAGAGTGCTCAACCTTCTACTACTGTTGGCCAGTCTAATGAGCCAGTAGTGGTAGTTTTTGGTCCATCTGATATTCCATCCATATCAGTTGAGCCTTCTACCAGTGCAATAGCTGCTATGCTCGAGCCACCATCTACAGCTCCTTCCACAACTCCTATGATAGTTCATACTCTAGCTCCAATGTTGGTGCCCATGCCTACAGTCCACTATCTACTTTGCGAGTCTCCCAGACATTGGAGAGTCTCAACAACTGGATGCAGACAACTACTTCAAAGCTGTCTGAGATCTACAGTATTGTTGCAGGGCAGTCATCTACACAGGCACCCCGGGATCCATATAACATTGATGAGAAGCTGAGCAAAATCTTGGACAACCAGAAGGTGATTATGAATATATTGGTACAACATGGTGCTGTGATCAAGGGGTTGACCAAGCAGGTGAAGAAGATAAGAAAGTCCTAGACTAGTAAGAATTTAGTGGATAAGCTTCGAGTTGAGGTGAGTCAGCTAGCTACAACCGGAGATTTGCCATTTGACATATTGATTGACCTAACCCAGCCCCACCCAGATCTATCAACACATGATGCTCCCTCTGGCCAGTTTGAGGAGCCATGCCTTGCGGTCGACACTACTGATGCAGTGCGTGCAAAGTTCACTTCTCCAGCCACTCCCAGACTTGATGACGATATTCAGTTGACTGAGCCAACTGGGACTAATGTTGCTGGGGACACAATGATGATAGAGGACACTTAGAGAGTTTCTTCGCCCTCTCTACTTTTGCTCTTATTTTGTTAAGCATTGGGGACGATGCTTATTTTTATTCGGGGGGGGGGAGGGATGGATGGAGCCTATTTGATACTCATTGGATACATTTGGATACTTTGGAATGTAATAATTGGATGATTCTATTTTATTTTTATTTGATCTATCGTTAGTGGTTTTTACTTTCATTAGCTTCTTTATTTGTTTACATTGATGTTGTTTATGCTAGTAGTTTCTTTTTACGATAGTAGATTTTAGGTTGTTCTTAGTAGTGTGGATAATAAGCCTTTAGTTTTCTTAATGCCACATTCTTTCCAAAGGTGGTCTTTTGTGTGAACTAGGTGACTCTTCCCGAGGATGGATGGTGTGACAACTTTCTTAAGGGAATGAGTCTGTTTTGTGTTTAGGTAATAATAGTAATAAGTAGTAATGAATAAAAGCCCTAATCAAGTCATTCTCTAAAAAGAGTTATTCATGTTTCATTTGGCACCAATACACTTAACTACATGCTTATGCTTTGAAACAAGGTTTTGGAAGAAAATAACTCTAGTTAGTGACTTGGAAGTTGTTAATTTGACGTTGATAATCATTGAGTGGTTGATTGGACCATAATGATCTTTAGCTTGATTGTGATCGTTGTAGGCTTTGGACTCTATCCTCTTTTATGGTCTAATTGCATGAGAGGTGAGGTGATTTTTTGTTGGTAGTCCAAGTGCTTGAGTGGATAGACTAGAACTTGCCCCAAATGTGTTTCAAGACAAAATTCTAGGTTTGCTTGGTTTGGAAGATGATTGTAGGCTTTCCTTGGTCCGTTTGAGCTTTCTATTGCCACCTAGGTTTGTTATCCCTAGTAAACCCCTTTGAGAATTTAGCCCTTCTTTGTTGTTATCCATACTACAAGCCTTTACCCATTTTGTCTATAATTCTCTCTTAGCACCCGGACCTTCCTTAACACCCTTATGAAATAAATAGCTTAAGGCATAAGTTTGGGAGAAAAGTTGAGGAATCTAAAAAAAGGTACCAAGGGACCAAAAAGAAAAAATAAATGATCTCTATGAAAAGAGAAGGCAAGAAAGGAAAATAACAAAAAGAAAATGCCAAAAATAAAATAAAAAGGGAAATTGATGAAATCAAAAGGATGTAACTATCTCTAGTTTGAGCATCAAAGGAGAAAAAGAATGAAATGAACAATAAAGAGTGATGGCAAGTCTCTCTATCCCCCAAGAAGAAGAAATGTCTCTAAGGGTTGGTAAATGTGAGCCAAAAAATAAAAAAGTGGAGTGCTTAAGAAAGGGTGTAACGACTTATCTCATATGGTATCCTACCCCAATCCAAAACCCTTCATTACAACCCGAAAGAAGTCCTACTTGATTTTGAACCGAGTGAACTTACATTAGTGGAGATCTACATGAGGGGCAAGCCTATGGTACTTGAAGCCTTACTTGTGACGTTCATTCGTGAGAGAAGAGTGAATCCTTCATTACTATAGAACTTTACTGTTAATTCTTGAAGTGAGCATGGCAAATAGAAGGTAGAGGAGGAAGAATTTGAAGTCCACCATGATTTACATGATAGAACAAGAGTCCTTGACGAGTGAAGTTAATTCTTGAAGGTCAAATGTCACACTAAAGTTATATGCACATAACATATGTTTTGTCACCTTGTTGATAATGTATGAGTATTGTGGGTAATTGTTGGTCCCAACTTAGTATGAATGGCTTATAATTGACTCTTTAAAATGACCTTTAACTTAGAGGAGGTGGGAACTAATCTATTTGTTTGAGGACAAGCACATACTTAAGTTTGGGGGAGTTGATAAATGTGAATTTTAACCACTCATTAGTACCTTCTTCCTTTACTTTTAGTCCGAAAGTATTAATTTTTGTTCCCAAAACTAATGAAATTATGTGAATTACAGGCATGTTGGAGAATTGAAACTAAACGGAGAAATCTAACTCAAAAATGAGTATTCTAGCTCAAAAAGGCAAGAAGGAGAAATGTAGGCAGAAATGAGATTCACAGAAGTAATTCTGTGGCTGTAGGAGATTGTGCGGTCCGTAAAAACACATATGCAGCCGCAGAAAGAGACCTGAAGCCTCAGAGGAGTTTGAAGAAACGTGGTCCGCACACCAAATTGTGAGGCCGCAAAATATGGTCGAACTGACGAGATTTGAAACGTTCAGAGAAAGTGCAAAAAGACCAAGTGTAAAGCCTTATCAAAGTGCGGTCCGCAGTCAAAAAGTGAGGCCGCAGAGACTGAAGTGCAGTCGTAGATAGAATTGTGCAGCCATAGAATTCCTCCCAACCTGGGAAAAGAAGAAAAGCGCGGACCGCATATAGAATTATGCGGCCGCAGACCTCCCGAAGGGTATTTTTTTCAGCGAATTTCTGGGCACTATAAATAGATGGGAAATACTTTTTTAGGGCAAATTTTGTATTCTTAGCAGCTGTAGCGGTTATATTTTACCCTTTTGGAAAAGTAGTGACAAATATTGGTGAAGAATTATTAGTTTTATCAATTAATTATAGTTTATGATTTTAATTACTTTTTCTACTTTGTTTTCTTTGATTTCTAACATGAGTAGATAAATTTTATCTAGGGTTGTGACCCAACCCTAGTGTGTAAACCTTATAGGTTATTAATTTTAATACTTCTTTATGATTGGGTGTTTATTATTTAGCCTTGTTTATGTATTATTTCTAGAATACCTATTTGACTTAGTTCTTACTTGAGAAAGATGAACCTAATCTAAGAAAACTTGGCTAACAAGAAATTGAGCTAGTTAAAGTTTTGGCTAGTTTGATTAAAGGGTTTGAACTAGAGATAGAAAAAACCCGACTTGGACTCATATCAATTATTTGCATTGCTACCCATTGGACTTGAGAAAGCCAATTTGGACATAACCAATCTATAACCGAGAGGTATTGAGTGGGTACTCGAGAATTGAGAGTTATAATACACCCATATCTGCAAAACAAGCATTAACTTAGTTTACCCATTAGGTTTGCACCTGGGTGAAGGTTACACCCGTAGGCTTTTTCCCATTTGTTTAAAAATACCAAAAATAATTATTCTCTTTTTAGTTACTTTTAATTAGATTAATATCATAGTGTTAACTTGGATAACAATCACTCTTTATTTGAAACCGTAATTTAGTTGTTTCACATACTCTCTTCAAGTATCTACCTTAACACCTTTCATAAACTCCATGAGAAATTCGACCCCGACTCTAGTTGGGTATTATAATTACAACAATAATTTTCACACACTATTGAGTGCGGATTGGACGTGGATCAGTCCTCTCCTCTCCTCAAAATATCCATACCCCTCCCCATTCACCTTAATGCATATCATTATCATTTGAATAAATGAATTTGAAAATCTATACCTAACCAATGGCTTCTCTATAAAGTCCTAACTAACGATGTCATAGGCTTTCTTCAAATCAATTTTCACGAGGCACCTAGTTGTTGTCTTCCTGTTGTAGTACCTCATAAGATCATTACATATAAGAACATTGTGAATCAAAGATCTTCCCTCCGCAAAAGCAGCTTGTGGAGTGTGTCTTTATTTTAGGACTCTTATATTACATATATTGCTATAATATTTGTATATGCGTTTTATTAAATCATATAAGTATTTAGTATCATTTAATGACTATTCTACCGTTCAACATGGTATATGTAAGATAAGTTGCATAATGTTAATGTTCTTTTTATGTATTTATTTGAATTGAAGTGGTAATTTTTGAATCGATTTTAAACTTTTAAATATTATGACTTCTTGTATAGTTCAAATAAAGATGAGTATAATAAAAAAAACTTAGTGGATTTTAAAGTCTTAAAATTAGGAAAATAATTAAATGACTATTTTGTGTAGTGTGAAATCTATTTTAAAAGGCAAAAAAGGCGAACGATATTTTACTAAAGGCCTTCGTACTTTTATACGGTATAAATAGATTATAGAAAATAATAAGCATGAGTTAAGAAGGCCATTATCTTTGATTTTTTACTTTTTTTTTTTCAAACAAAGAGAAGGCCATTATCTTTGATGTAAATCTTATTGTTTAGTCCAATAAGTTTCAATATTTTCACTTTAGATAATTTATCCAGAATTTCGAACTAGTGTTACAAGCAACGCAAAGTAAATTTTTACTTTATCGGGTTTAACCTTTTAACAACAATCTCTAGTTGAGAGTCTCATTCCTTCTCTTAGTAGGTCCGAACTTCGTTGCCAACTTTATCTAGTAGAGGATCATATTAAGGGTCAAATGATTTTCTCTCTTCTTCCGGACTTCTATGAACATCAAAGGGTACATTGTCAAAAAGGAACTAATAGCCTGTTTAGCTAAACTTTTAAAATCATCTTATTTAAAAAGTGCTTTTCTCAAAAGTACTTATGTTGAGAAATAACTTGTGTTTGACTAATTAATTTGGAAATTTTTTTGAGCAATAATTAATATTTGGCCAACCTTTTAAAAAATACTTTTAAGTGTATTTTTCTCAAAAATACTTTTTAAAAAATACTTTTGGGGATAAACTACTTTTTTCTACTTCTCAAAAACTACTTCGGCTTCTACTCAAAGTACCCTTTTCCTTCTAAAAGATTGATCAAACAACTTAACTTTAGAACAAAGTATTTTGATTAAAAAGGAAGAAGCTCTTTTGGCCAAATAGGCTACAAAAGAGAAGGAAAAAAAGTCAAGTACCAAATGGTAGTAAAATAGAGTTAAAGGAGGATATTGCATTTATTAATAGTTTGGGGGCCTCCCTTCCCTCTTATTTGCATCTAGATTTTTTACAAGCTCCTTTCTCCCATTTCATGAAAAAAGAGAGTCGCATTTCTCCTCCCTGAACGGTGCAATGGTCTCACTGCTGCACCCGCAGGAAACCGTGCTATAAAGGTTAAATATTCTTCCTATCTCTCTCTGCTACTACTATGGACCTTCTCCTTCCCATTTCAGTGCGACTCTCTGCATTTTCACGCGGTTCCCTATGCGCTCTTTCTCCGACGAATTCTTTCAATTCTCGCTCTTTTCCACATCAGAGAATTAGAATCAAAGTGAAATGCAGCCCCGAGCCTATGCGAGCGGAAACCAACTCGAATTTCATCAGCAGAGACAGTCAAAAATGCGAAGGGAATCGTGAAAATGATATGCAGGGAGAAGGGTTAAAAAATGTGTGGGAAGAGACTGAGTTTGTGGAGGTATTTGGAATTGGCAGCAGGAAAGACGCTCTACTTGACTTCTGCTTGGCTTCACCTTGTCTTTCCTCGGCTTTAAGATTTTGGTATGCTTTCTGATTTTTTTTTTGTTTGGTGACTGTATTTTCGGGTTTATCATGTTAATTTGACTTGTATTAGTGATTGTGGTAGTAAATATTGAAATAATGGTTGAAAGGTTAGTTTGATGGAGAAATATCCAATCAAATTTTAAAAGTTGAATAATTTATTGAATTTTGATTCTTGAAACATAAATGTTTTGGCTCCTTGGTGTTATTTGCCACATGTATGCTATGATATATTTCATTTGTTAGATACCAAATTGAAGAGTTTTCTTGAATGGAGGATGCTCTTTTTTGCGGTGCAGCACTATCTTAGTACTTACCTATTTATTTCTCAAAAAAAGAGGACTTGGATAAGTAATGTTGCTGCCTTTTCCAATCATCCAGCCATTGTGCTGAATAATAAATTGTTGGAAAAATAACTGAAAATATTAACAATATTTATTATGAGCATATACTCGTGGAGCTTAAATCGTGGAATGCATTGTCCTAAGAAACTATTTTAGTAGTATGAAAGTTTCCCTAGGATGATTCTTATCTTCTGATGCTTCAATAATCTAATGCGTTGTCCTAGAATGTAATGCGTTGTCAAAGCTACTTGCAGAAACATAATCATGCAATATTAATTTCTGAAAATGTTACCGACATTCTTGTGATTGCATGTGCAGGAATATTCTCATGAAAGACTCAGAAAAGGTGCTATTACAAGAGAAATTGCCTACAGAAGGTGAAATGTTTTGTTTTCTTTCCTTTCTTTTTTCTCTTTCTTCTCCCTCTTTCCGTCTTTCATCTTCTTACAAAGTAGTAGTAACTATTTTCAGTCCTATTGGTTTAAAAGTTGAATGGGATTAGGTGGTAGTTTTCTGTCACAACGGTTCTTGTGTCTGAAAGAAGGAGATTACAAGTCACGACCCTACTGCTCCCGTCGAGTTATATAGTTGTTTTAAAACTTTACAGAACAGTTTCCAAAGTGGTTTATACAAGTCTTGCCTCAAAGTTTTGGGTTGGATGCTCAAGGTCTTCCACATGGTATTAGAACTAACTTCTAGTAAGCTCGTTTGCACACTTGTAAGTCTGAATTAAAGTCACATGTGAACCCAAATATGTGAACTCCAAAATCTCGTTATACGTGTTGGAATGTATTGAGTTATATAGTTGTCCCACATAGGTTGTTTAAGAGCTTCTAGAAGAGTTTATAAAGGTCTTAGGCGACCCTGCCTATTGTATTAAGGTTTTAGGTTGGATATTCATATACTTCTATAACTTTACTATTTAGGAATAGAGGTATCAAATGGGCGGGTTGGGCCAAAGTTGGACGGGTAAAATGGGTTGAATTAATGAATGCTATTTTCCAAAGGTAGTTTGGGTCAAGATGAGTCAAATAATGCAGTCAACCCATCCAAATTAACTTAACCTCGAGTTTTTTCCTCCTTTATTCTCCATTTTTTACTATACTTTATTTTAGTTGGTTTCTACTGGAAGATCTTATTCTCCTCAGAGTTAATAAATATCCCGTGCAATGAGAGAATTAACAGCTAAATGCATTTTTAAGTTGAATGCAACACAATTACAAAGTTACAAAGTATAGGTGCTTAAAGGTTCAGTCTACTTTTGATGGAAAGAAACTTCAGTCTACTTTTATAAAGTATAGGTGCTTACAGTCTTTGTACTGAAGGTGTAAGAGTAACATGCTGGAAAACACAGCTTTCTTTTGGAATCTTTGGAAGAGATGATGCTGTAACTGTGTATATGTGAACTTGGTCTCCCCCTTTGTACTGTTGTACTACCTTCTTGGTACTAAACATTAATATAATACCTTATAAAAAATAACAAATACATTTCATTTCGAGCAATTATTAGACCAATCTTTTGTCCAGCTTAAAGCTTCAGTTGTATCCATTAAAGCGTATCAGCTCTTAAAGTAGAAAAAGAAAGGAAAACCAAACATCAGGCAGCGATGACAAATTAACAGAAGCCCTGATTAATGGATGTTCACAACGGGAAAATCCTAGATTCCATCAAGTGCAAATCTGTATGGAGCATGGACCGCAAGTTACTTTGTTTCAAGTGACAATTTATGGACCACAAGTTAGTTTCACAGCCAAAATGTATTCCTGTCACTCTCAGGGTGGAAAAAGGCAGCATAGGACCCACCTTGGCTATAGCAGCAGCAACATGACACTGCTGAAGCAAGACGAGAAACAGAGATGTTCAGTTGGAAGACTTGGAACGCTGAATTCTTGTATCAACAATGGTTGATTTGGTCGTCCAACTTGACCCAAAATACCCCGTGTTTGAGACGGGTTGATTCGGGCATAGCCCAAAGTAACGGTGAATGGATCTTATATTTGTCCAACGTATTGAAACTTGGACGTTTGGGGTAGGTTACTATACAACAACAACAACAACAAATTCAGTGTGATCCCACAAATCGGGGTCTGGCAAGGGTAGTATGTACGCAGCCTTACCCCTACCTTGTGCAGGTTAAGAGGCTGTTTTCGCTAGAGGGTAGGTTACTATATTTAGGTGAAGAAGATCCTTGAATATAAAATAGACTTTCTGGATTGACCAACATTGCTTATTAGTTGGGCATCATTCAGTTAGCTTATCAATATTGATCAGTGTTTTCACTTGAAATTTCTTAATCCAGGAGAGTGATATAACACGTATACTCATCACTTAAGCTTTTGCATGCAAACTGGATGTTTTTTCCAGAAACCAACTAGCTGTGCATTCGTAAGTGTCATTTGCAGAAAGTAAGAAAAGAGATGCTGAATACTTTCTCTTATTGATTATGCTGAATAAACATTAGATGTTTATAGAGAATTTCCCACCAGTTAAGTTATAATATCCCACTAAACTAGGCCTAAGAGGATCTTCCTTATCTCAATAGATCTCTTTGTGATGAAATTAAATATACATGATAAGGGATCCATATGCAACTGTAAAATTCTTGGTATCTTTTAGGATGAATCAATCTCCTAGAGTGTCCAACTACTGATCTGTCAATCTTTATTATCTGTTGCCTCCTCTTCCATTCCATCTGTTGTGAACTTAAGCTTTTCTTCACTGTCGTGTTTTGCAGATGTTTCTTCAAGAATTATGGAAGTTCCATCAGCGATAAATTCATGTCCCAAAGCAGTTATACTTGTTTGTACATTCCTCAACTCTTCTGCCTAAGATCTTATTTTATTACCAGTGACCATTGAGTAAAGATACTACCTCATGTTAATCTTATGGAGAACATTGACTTGGATGGGTAACAGAGGGATGTGTTCCCTTGGTTTTCCGCTAAGGCAGTCATGAATAGAGGACAAGAGTCAGGGAATGCTGAGACAATCATGAATAAGATTGCAGACCAAAACTTTTACCTTATCAAAAAAAGAATAAGACTGCAGACCAAGGATAGCTCAGTCCTTAAATAATTTATGTGTATATATCTGCAGTTTAATATCTAGCACTTTTCCTGCTTCTTGTGAAAGTAACTTGAGCATCCTTATGGAGGGCTAAAGTATTGTCGTAATAGAATGGCCCTAGAGCAAAAAAACTATGATATGTGTTTGCTGAAAAGATTTTCTAGTTTAGAGTAGACTGCTTAGGCGTCAACATAAGGTTTCTTCATGTGAATGAATGTCTAAGAAATCATATCTGGAAGTTTGTTCAAAATTGAAGCAAATTAGAAACATAAGAGGTGAAAGAGAGAAGAGGTTGGAGAAAAATATATTAGGAATCTTCCCCTGAGTTCTTCCTCAACGTAAAGTTTTTCCAGCAGCTGCAACACAAGAAGCTTAGAACATGTTAATCAGAGTTAGCAGTGCCTTTTTAAAACTTATCTCCATAAGCAGAAACTGATCTTATATGCTTCACTGCACTTCCTCCTATCTTCATAAGTTAACAAGTGTCTTTCTAAACCTGCATGATTGTTGGTATAATTTATAACTGGTGTATTCAGCCTGATCAACCCTTCAATTTGAGTTGCTGACAAGCACTTGGATAAACTACTTGACTCCAAGTACCTGCCTACCTGTCACAAGCTACACAATGCTACTTTCAAACGACGTTTGAGCCAATAAGCTCCTACAGAGATGTAGTTGCTTTTTGAGGGTCTCTAGTAATACTGCATGTCTAGGGTCGAAACTTTCATAAGAAGAAAATTGGATTATTTCTACCTTAAGAGATACTTTCCTGAAGTTTTTGTGGCTGATGAGACACAGAAATCTGGTTTCCCTCTGATTTACCTTTGGTTTCAAGTAGAGAATGTTCATCAAATAGTTTGGTAGACAATTCAGATTTGAGTATATTTGAAATTTGTGAGAGTAATTTGAACTAAACCTTAGCAAAATAAGAACAGAAGAAGTTAGAATTGGCTTCAGTAATGATTATTGTCGAGTGAAACATTTGTCTGGAGTTAAAAATCTAAATGGGGGCTAAGCTCTTTTGGAAAACTATGCCCCTGCTAGCATAAAAGGAAAATGAAATTTTTGAAAAGATCCTTTGTTATCTGGCACTTTCTTTCCCTTCTCTGTTTTTCCCAATAATTTGTGATATTGCTTATTAGGATACGACATGAAGGAAATTCTTGTCATTGAACCGTATCTTTTTCATTGACTTGTCTTATTTGCTGAAGGTGCAAAAAGTACCTGTAAAAGAATCATTTGCTTTTCGACCATCTAATTTTCAGTTGCTTTCGCTATTTTGTTTGTATGTAGTTGCCAAATTTTCTTCTTGCTTCTTTAGGTGGCTAGTGCAGCTTATGGCACTGATCATGTCCCAGCACTTGATATTATAAGAAGATTAAAGTCCAGAAATGGACTAGTGATTGGCATCATTTTGAAGCCTTTCAGCTTTGAAGGACGAAGACGTTATAATGAGGTATTATACTTCTACTTTGGGAAACCATGCTGCTGAATAAATCTTCTGTTGGAAGGATATTAGGCAAAAAATACAACAAAAATAATTGAGGAAGGAAGCAGGAATCGTTTTTTCATTTTCTCATTGGTTGTAAAGAATTCAAGCCATTTGGCAATGTTTTGTAGACTAGGCAACATTGTGCTACTCTAAACTAATGAAGACTGCCAGGAAACACATTTTTTTATGTCATACCTGTCAAAACTTTGATAAACGTATAGGGAATGTTGGTTGTTTTATGTGGTCATGCATAAAAAAACTTGAAGGCATAAATGACATGGTGTACTATATAGTAGGTCATATGATATGGTAGTATAGAGTACGCAAGAGCATCTAAGGAGATAAGGTTTTTGGACCAACCAAACCATCTCTCTGGTCTCTAATACAGTCTAATTTTTAAGTATGTTCTGGATGAAGAGGATATACTTCGATCAGTGTTGAAGCTTATAGAGGAAGCTGAGAAAAACTTTTAAGAAGGGTTTGAGTAAATATGTGTTGTGTAAATGTACTACAATTGCCAAAGAAAAAAATCCTGTTAATAGTATGAGGTTGTTCTATAACAATGTTAAAGCGCCCAGTTTTCTATGAAGTGAAGATTCTAAACCCTAATCCTAAGCAACCTAGGACTTTATGCTTCCAAAAAAGAAATATTCAAAGGAATAAAATAAAATAAGTCCTTAACTAACATCTCCATCAACAACCAAGACAAAGATAAACTTAAATGGGGCAACAGTAGAGGGGGTTCCTATTCAGTCAAAGAAAGCTATCACAACATGAGCTCTAACAAAGCTTTGATTGACCAGTGGCCATGGAAAGTGGTCTGGAAGGTTAGTGGTTTCTGTTGGATAACACTACAGGGTGCTTGCCTAACTCAGGATAACCTTCTCAGAAGGGGTTTCCAACTTGCCAACAGATGCCATATGTGCCTTAGCAATCATGAAACAATCAATCACCTGTTCCTCTACTGTACAGTTGCAGCAAACATTTGGTCGATGTTTATTTCACTTTTTGGTCTACATTGGACTATGCCTCGGAATGTCAGGGATGCCTTTGTGAGCTGGAGCTCCTGGAAAGTTGAGAAGTCCATCAAGAGAATCTGGTCTATGGTTCCTGCTGTTATTTTGTGGTGCATATGGACAGAGAGGAATCAAAGATGCTTTGATGGCATTTCAACTGCCAGACACAAACTTAAGGCTAGATGTTTAGTTTTACTTTTTTGCTGGGTGAACCACACCCCTGTGTATAACCCTGACCTTTTCTTGGACTTTATCAGCTCCATAGTATTGTAATAGGTTTTTGTCCTTCCTAGGAGCTGATATCTCCTTTTCTTTTGTAATCATTGCATCTTCTGGATGCCTTTTAATTAATATACAACTTACTTCATTAAAATAAATAAAAAAAGTCCTTAACTAAAAAAAAAGAGAAGAAGAAAGAATTAGTAGGTTTATAATATAAGTTGAAAGGAAGGTAATCAAGGAAACCCTAGTTTTGGTTGAAGTGCTCGGGTGCGAATAAAACTTGCTATTGTGACTTCATGAGGAGTAGCTGATTCTATTTCTTATTCTTGTCCCCACCTCTGTGCTTAATGTATCATGCATTATGTTTTCTAATGTGGAGAATTGATCTAAGCTTTCTCATTGTCGTATTAATACAAGGTATAAGATCAAGTATATCATAGACGTGTCATCTTTATCAATAGTTATTTTCAAGATAGACCTACAAATGGATTTAGGCCTAGTTTATTGCATTTACTCTGTTTTTTTAATTCGAAATTGATTTTGTAACCCTTTTCAAAATGTTACCAGCTTTGTCTTCTACCAACATTTTTTTATCACCTATTTACAGGTCACGGATTTGATTGACAAACTTCAAAGGCATGCAACTGTCTGTATAGGTCGGTTAAACTTTGCCTATTACTACCTTAGATCTTACATATGCTGTTTGTTACTACAATACTCATCTATTAGAAATCTTAATGACCACATATCTACTGCAGCATTGCTGCCATTATGGGCTATTAAAAGCCTTTGCAGAAATTATCAGCTTTTCTATTAATTGTCCAGCTATTCTGGAAGCAATATTTAACATTTCCTCAATGCATGATATAATGTTTATGCAGATTCCTGAAGCTTTTTGAATCATCACATCTAAAAAAGAATATAAGATTGTCAGCGAGTCTGCCTAAGTTCCAGAGTTGTGATGTTTGTTTATTTGGACTTGCAGTTATTGACACTGATGGTCTCCTCAAGAAAGATCTATTAACTCTGGATGAGGCTTTGAAGACTTCATATAATGCTGTGCTGATGGCTGTTAATGCCATTCCAATTCTTGTGTCTGTAAGTTCTATTCCTTTTTTGATTAGTCTCACAAGTTATTTTTTCTCTCTTTTCTTTTCTTCTTTTTACTGCCATTCTGGCTCTTACTTTCTTAGTCCTTATACAACTTTTGATTGATGATTTATCTGATAGCTGTATGTTTTTGCACTTGCAACAATATCAGGACGACCACATAAAGCTTCTAGATGTGATAGATGGCGGTACCAAAGAACTGAGTGGTCCAGAGCTAATAAAAGTAAGAGTTATCAAATCTTATTTTACATAATTAATTTCTATTGCTGATAAAATAGATTCTACCTGGATTGTATTACCTCTTAGTAATGCATGATAAGTACAATAAGTTCCTATCCTTGGAAATCCGTGATCATATAGAACTGGTAAATTTCTCCCCTCCAGAGGCCACCAAAATTACACATTTTTGGTAACTTATAGATCAGAATATTTTTTATGCCCTTTCAACTTTCGAAAGGTTGAAGTTGCTCCTGTTTGTTAGTTCTTAGAAAAGGAGTCAGTCAAATCTAGGGGCAAAACTGCAGAATAGAATTGTTAAGTGTCCACATGGTGGATGAACTGGGCTATTGTTTCCTTATATGGTCTTGGACAATCCTCACCTCATGAGCTAGCTTTTGGGGTTGGGTTAGGCCCAAGGTCCATTTCTTACCATGGTATCGGGTCAAACTCTTGTGAGCCCTTTGCACAACCACTTTCGCTCGTCATGTCCTGTCGCTACGGTCTTATCTTTGTCACATCAGACCTGCTCTGGGTTTCTGTCTCTCAAATCAGCCTGTCGAGCCACTCCACTGAAATAGCTCTAGGCCCACTAATTAGCTTGTTGAACCTAATCTGTCTCCATCTATTTCAGGCCCACTCTGACTGAGCCTCCTCTTTCTCTACCCTAAAAATGCAAAAAAAAAAAAGATCTTCAATCTGAAAAGAGAAAAGACAATTTATTTTTAGTTCACGTGCAAACTCAATAACCTGGTTGCATGTGTGGGAAGGTTTTAGAGAATACACTTGTCCCTCATTGGTTGTGCAAGGGTATTTAAAGAGGTTTATATAGTCCTGGGCTATTCCACCCATTGCATTAAGATTTTGGGCTGGATGTTCAAATTCTTTCCCCTGGTATCAGAGGCAGGCCATTCCTATTCTTGGTATACCTAATATTGTAACCCTATGTTATATTATCCACGCGCCAGGTGTCCAGTCATAGATGTGGGGGATGTAAGTGTCCCGCATTGGTAGAAGAAATGGGTTGTTGTCTCCTTATATGGTCTTACGCAATCTTCACTTCATGAGCTAGCTTTAGGGTTGAGTCACTTCTTATCTAGGAGTTTAGACTTTAGATGAAAATCTTTTGAAAGAATGGAAAGCAAAGGAAGAAAAAGAAAAGAGAAGAAGTGGAGGAGGAACAGAAAGTAAGTTCATTCAGTTTATATTCAGGCAGATTGAGTTAAATCTTATTGGTGGGCAGAAGAAGAAATTAGTGGCTTTTGGAGTAATTTACACACTATAAAAAGCGGAGCATTTCAAACCAAAAGTTCTGTGAATTGGATTGCTCGCTCTCGGGCATTAAGCCACAAGACTGTTACGGAATTTTATACATTTTCTCTGGTTTTTCGTCTGCTCAAAATTGAAGGGTAGAGTGACTCTTTTCAGATTCTTGAAAGCTACAAAGAGGCAAAGACTGGATTTGGAACTGGCTACAATATCGAAACTTCGATTCTGCGAGCTGTGTATGACTGCCCCTTCCTTGGTCTGGGAGTAAAGGTAAGGAGAAATTTAACTACACTATTAGAATACTTTCTGTAAGCTATTATGATTTCACGTTCTCTACTTCTCTCTCTGTGGTCTTTTGACCTCTATTTGAGGCCTTCATCCTTTTTGCTTACTCGTTCTTTCTCAGGGCTCAAATGGTGTGATTATATGCATTATTGCAAGTTCAGGTGTTGTAAACTCCAGCAATGTGCATAGCATCTTGCACACGTTTCGTCAAACTACTGGATGTAACGGAGACATTGTGATTTCCATTGTCCAGGAACCCAATATGGAGCCAAATTTAATAGTAACTACTTTAGTTACATGTGGGTAAGTTGTCTTAACAAATGGAGCCAATTTTTATTCTTATATGTTTGTTAGAGTAGGTTTAGTTGTTTTATGAGTTCTAACGTGTCTAGGGCCTTTTTGGATGGGTTGTTCATACCAGTCTGAAGCCTTGGCCTAGTGGAAGACTTTAAAGCAAATAAGCATTTACTCAACCACCACACTCAAGGAAGACTAGTACCCTTTGAATAGATCCTTTTGTACTTTGCTTTCAGCGCTTTAATGAATTGATCTCCTTATTATCCCTATAGCCCCCCCCCCCCCCCCCAAGTTTACGTGGGTCAACATAGGTTGGGTCAGTTTAGGATAAACATGGGTCATAGCCTAACATGCTGCAGTCAAAACCATTATTTATTAGTTTGTTCCATCTTCTATAGTTTGTCTAATAAGCAATCCAAGAAAATTTTGTGTTTCTTATAGAGGAGTGTGTTTTCCCTATTCTCTATAGATCTGACCTACCATAGCTGCTTGTTGGCATGATATGCTGAAGACTACCAGAAAGGCATTGTACAAGGAACGTCACTGTACCATCTTTGTTTCCTGAAACTGACTGATGTTCTATTTCCTGCTTGAAGTCTGACAGTTATGTGGAACTCTTCCTACCATTTCGCAATGTATCTTAATAATGCAACTCCATAAAGCATCTTAATCCTGTTGGTACTCCATTCACCCTGTTAGACTTAATATTTGTTAGTGATAACCTTTCTCCACAAGCCTCCATTTGCCTACTAGAGCTCTATTGAAAATAGTCCCTTCCCCTGCCTTGTTTCTTCACCTCCTGCCGATAAGAAATGTGGCTTTTCTTTGTCTTATATGAAAATGTTTTTGCATAGAGCCCTATTTATAAAATAGGGAGCTACTTAGAACTTTTGAACAACTAGGATTCTAGCTCTAAATGAAAGATAAGACTATCTCAACTAAAAGAATGGTATGAAATAGTGATAATAGGTCTTTTTGATTCAGTACTCTATGCATTAAGATAAGTGTAATGTACAGTCTTTTATCAACTACCAATGCATGCAGATGCTGTAATTCTTAGAACAAGATATCCTAGTAACTCGGGCCCAATAAGTAAGCTTGGTTGCGCTGCTCATTATAGAATGAGATCAACTGATTAAAGGAAAATATGTATTTGGATATTTCCAGCTAGGTGTTACTTCTCCTATATACTGAGAGGATTCCTTTCTACATTTTGTACAATTTAGTGACTAGTCAGTGAATATTTGGTGTCTGCTTTCGTTCATGATCAGAGAAATGTATCCTCTTTCTTTTTATTTTCTTGAGTTTTCTTGTATACTGTCTTTCTTTCACATGGCTTCTTTGTTTGTTGCCACATTCGTTCACTTCTTAAGATGTTATGGCGACGGTTCGCTAAAGAGTTCAACCTGTTCTATTTTCTAATTTGTACAACTTTCTGAAATCCTGATTCTTGAGTACTTATGATTCTTAGGTACGCTGAACAGGAATCTTCCAAAAAAAGTAACTTATTCTCTAGACTGGCACAACATATTCCTTTCATTTTTAATATCCTTAAGAAGCCAGATCCACCACCTCAAACTACCAAAGAAAGAGAAATTGATGAGAGTCCAGAAATTTCTGATACGGCAGAATTTGTTTCTGTGGATAATGCGCGTAAGGATGAGTCAGTTTATTTTGGGGAACTGCTGGCATTATTTCGCACTGATAGTGAAGGAACATCTTCTTTGAGGTCTTCCTCTATTCTTTTTAGACTATCTAAGTTCACCTATGATGAATTCATTCTCAGACGGGACATATGCTGCTCTTACTTAGAGAAATTTCTTTGCTTGGCAGAGATTATGATAATGTTTCTGATGAAAGGAAGATTGAACTGTCAAACTTTGACCCTTGTTCATCCACGGATGATGTTGGTACTGAAGGTACATAGTTATTTTTGCTTAGGTTCACTCAGTTTTTCATACAGTAGCGTCTAGACATGACTTCATGCAATGACCTTCATCACTTGCAATAAGATTAAAGTGGACAAAATATATTAGAAGAGCATATCAAAGTTATGAGCCTATAATGGAATAGTGCCTGATCGAAATGGATTTTACAGAACCTCTTGTTTTTAAAAGAGAGCTGCTCACCAGATGGAATCTGAGGCCAGGAAATGACACTTCAGAAGGCTTAGCTACAGAAGGGACCGAGAATATAGAAGCCAATGACATGGTTGACAATACCAGCACCTACAAACTTCCGGTTGGCGTAAAGCAGAAAGAACAGTTGCAAACTAGTCCAGGTTCCTCAAACTCAAGAAATTATACAGGGAGGAAATCTGAAGAAAGCAAAATAGCTCAGTCTAGAGATGTTTCAAGTTTATCTCAGGATGCAATGGATGAAGAATACAGCAAAATTATGGCAGATGTTTACAACTCTAACCCTTCCTTGACTGAAAGAAACTATGCGAGTGTTCCAAAAAAGAAAGGAGTTCTCTCTTCTCGGGCGGCCTCTATGCTGGTAAATAGCCTAAAATTTAGTGCTGGACATAATGATCAAATTTAATTTTATCGTAAGGAAAACTTTATCAATTTAATTATAAGTTGTTTTTAGTGTCTAGATTGCACAAACTTCTGTCTACGTTATAGTTTTCTATCAATTGATTCTGTTTCTTTAAATTTGATAACTTTGGCTTTAGGTAGTGTTATACTTGCTAGTGGAGCTGTTGGATTTTTTCACTATCTTACAGATCTATGTGCTACAGATATTTTAAGAATGAGAAATGATGAATACTATTTCTAATAGTGAGGAAAATGAAAGGTGTTGTGTCAACTTTTGCTGGTGATCATTTACAATGCAAATTCATGAACTGGTGATGGACCTTAATACAAGTAGAAATCAAGAAAGGAAATGTAGATGTTAACACTGGGTCCTACTAATTTTCCTTCATGCAATCGTAGTCAGTTGTGGTCCCATGATTACATTGAGTAGATTTGAATTTCTGCTTTGGTGTTTTTACATAGTTGAAGCCGTTGTAAGACATGGCACCAGAGCCTTTTCCTCCTCTCTCCACCTCAAATTTATCCGTGTCTGGACGAAGCTAGACATCAGAGTATCTTGGTTGATTATATGACGAAGAACTTAAGTGGGAGAGTTTTGATGGAAAGTTAAATTTAGTTTTTATTTGTTCTATGGTTTTAAGTTGTGCTATCATCATACTCAGGAAGCCGAACGAGATTCAAAAAAGAAGTGGATTCCCGTAGTCGAAATGAAATACAGGGGAGGTATATACAGAGGTCGGATTGAAGGAGGACTTCCCGAAGGAAAGGTACTTTGATTTAACTGTTGAGATTCAGAAGACCTGTTTCCTGTGCTACTTTTTTAAACTTTTTATTTAGCCCCAAAAAGAAGATACTGTTAACTATTGGAGTGTCAAAAGGATTTCTTTGACCATAGTTTTATTAAACATCTTTTTAGATACTTTATTTATGATATATAGTACTTTTATGTACTTTCTCGATATGAATTTTATTTCCAAAAACTCAAGAAACCGAAATCCGAACTCAGATAGATGATTATAGTTTTTATTTTCTATATTTGTGTTTGTCTGGATGAAAGTGAGTTTCGAATTCTACAGGGCTGCTTGTCTCTTGGAGATGGAAGCAAATACGATGGTATGTGGCGCTACGGAAAGAAGTCAGGGTTGGGTACATTTTACTTCAATAATGGTGATATTTATCGGGGGTCATGGAGAGATGATCTCATGCACGGAAAGGTACCAATATTCCTTCATTGAGCTCTGATGGTTATGTACAAATTTATTATACAAATACTAGTGTGGCGGGCACTTCTGCCGCACGCTATCAACTTCTTGTTCTTTGTTTCCTTAAGTTTCTGAAAGTTATGACATTTCAACACACCATGGATGCAAGTTCGGCACCTTTTCCAAATATACAAACGAGCACGCGAAGTGGCTTCCTTGGACTGTTTGAAAAAAAAAAAAAAAAGAGGAACCTGAGAGCTTTTGAGGAGTTTGAAAACTCATTTTGTAGATTTTAGAAGAGCATGTTGGTTTTTTGTGAACTTTTGGAGTACGTAGGAGATTCCGATTGGTTTAGACTACTGCGTGCTATCTTATGGGGATCACTTGAGATTCTCCACCTTTTGTATACTGGTTGTATACAGGATTAGTTCCATTTACATCAAGAATTTATTACTTCATCAAAAAACAAACCAGCCGCCATCCAGATTATTCTCACCTTTTGTTTTTCAATAGTCAACTCACTTAAACTGATAACAATCTTTTTCCAAGAGTTGTTTAATATTTTGAATAAATACTTTGAATTTGTGGTATCTTTCATGTAACTTCTTTATCTGTTTATATGAGTTTTAAATGAAAAATTATCCGTGATCATTTTCATCATGAGAATTGGTCAAGTTGATTCTCAACAAGTGAAGGGACAACAACTTTGGACAGGAGGGAGTATCACTTATCTCCCTTGGAGCGATCTCAATTTAAAAGAAAATATACATTCCAGACCACAACGCTTTATTTAGTGATTTTCGAATTAAAGTGTTTAGATGCCACTGGTGTATGAATATTTCTTTGAGAAGCAGGTTTTGCACAGTTTTCTATCTCAGAAGAAAATTCGAACCGTTTTAGCTGTCATTTTCTAAACGAATAACAGTTTCTGTAACTATATATAGGGGTGGTTTTACTTTCATACTGGGGATCGATGGTTTGTGAACTTTTGGAAGGGAAAGGCTAATGGAGAAGGACGTTTCTATTCAAAGCTTGGTGATGTTTTCTTTGGCCACTTTAAAGATGGATGGCGCCATGGCCGTTTTCTTTGTATCAACATTGACGGGACGAGGTATGTGTGTTCAGTTTTACAAAATTTTCTACTTTGGGTATCATTTTTATACCTTAAAATACCAATGGCTGAACTGGAATGTAAAGTTGCATTAATGCTGAGATACTGTGCGAATACCCATTCAGTTCATACATGAAGTAGCGTGCTGAGGAATAGACTCTTGCCTCTCATTTTTAGTTTCTTTTTGGTGCACCTATGAAGTTCCAATTTGCATAGGAGATTGGGTACTGTTCGTGGAGAATCATATTATGTTGTAGATTCTCTAAGTTTTGGGATATTGTTCGTATGCGGTATATTTTACCATTATTGATAAAACTACTTACTGTACAAATAAATGAAGATTGATGCATGTTATCATTTAAATTATACTTGTCTGGATGCGTTATTTTCCTTGAAAGAAAATTGTGATGGTGCTTAGAAGAACTAAATTTGGCATGGAGATAACATAAGCTTTCCAGGATGTCATGAAAAAAAATACTTGATCTAGTCTATGATAAATGTTAATACTCAGGTTCTTTTGCACTTTCACCCTAAATATTTCGATGCATGTTTATATTTGCCTTAAGCTCCTCGTGACTTAAAAATTTTGAACTCATATTTGACTAATCTTTTAATCTTACTGGCTATGTTGTTGTTGTTTCTTAATGTTACTTATTTCTGGGCTCATCTATGATGCTTACACATGTACACTTTTTATGTTATTAACGGAATCTTCATGCTCTGCAGGAATACTGAAGTATGGGATGAAGGCCTTCTACAAAGCCGAAAGAATTTGGATTCTGACACTGGAACAGGATAGAGTCTGTCTGGCATAATTTTAAAAATATGCTATCCTTCAGTCATTCTGGTGCGTTCGCAAGAAACAAATGCAGAAGAATATCAACCGAGGGCTGGTGTCTGTAAGAAGAGTTGTCTTCAACCAGCTCCACTGCTCATAGCGCCTATCACTACTGTTGTATGAACACTCTTTAAGCATTTGTTTGTTCTTTGTCTGTACTAGTGGAATCGAAATTGAATCTCCAATTGTACACAGATCTTGTATATTCTGTAAATATAGAATTTTAAGTTTTTCTTTTTCTTTTGAAGGGCATTGCCTCTTGTAGCTTTTCTTGCGGAGCCTTGTATATTTTGGACTTAATAGCTTGTCAACCATGTATTATGAGCTTGATTTGAGTTCTGGATTGGAAGTAGCTTTTCCACAAGGTCTCCGGGACTACAAAACTGTCCTGTGAATCACTTTTTTAACTATACTCTTACCTAATTCTTGCTTTACTTTGTTGTTTCATTTTTTAAGTATTAATCATAAGAACAGAACTCCCATCTGTTGCATTGTAATGTACTAGAATTGCTAAACAAAATTAAGAAGAAGAGAAGCAGGAACTCTTTTATTAATCTCGTGTAAGAATTGAATTACAACATTGATTCCTGTCTACTCCATGAATGACCTGAAAGAAGAAGAAATGGGGAGGTTAGAGACGAAGAGAGAGGAGAAATCAGTTAGGAAGTTTTAACTGAGAGGAATTTCTTGAGCTTGGCTTGAGGGGAAGTGCACAGTTAGCCACTAATAAGACATGTATTTACTTTTAAGTCACTATTTAAAATGTCTTTAGTCTTTAGCCACTGCTTTAATAAACTTTACCCGTCCGGATGAAAATACTCTTCTGCTCATAAAGTTCAGGACCAAGTGTCTTTAACTTATGAGCTTGTTACTGTAAGTTCAAGACTATCTGCCCTTAATTTATGAGCTTGTAAGTCTAAGTTTAGGACTACTTGTCCTTAACTTTTGAACTTGTAACTCTAAATTCAGGACTACATGTCCTTAACTTTTGAACTTGGAACTCGAAGTTCAGGACTACATGTCCTTAATTTTTGTGCTTGTAACTCTAAGTTAAGGACTACATGTCCTTAATTTCTGTGCTTGTACTCTAAGTTAAGGACCAAGTGTCCTTAATTTTTGAACTTCCAACTCTAAGTTCAGGACCAAGTGTCCTTAACTTATAAGCTTGTTATTGTAAGTTCAGGACTAGCTGTCCTTAATTTATGAGCTTGTAAGTCTAAGTTGAGGACTACCTGTCTTTAGTTTTTGAGCTTGTAACTCTAAGTTCAGGACTACATGTCCTTAACTTTTGAACTTGTAACTCTAAGTTCAGGACTACCTGCCCTTAATTTCTGTGCTTGTAACTCTAAGTTAAGTACTACATGTCCTTAATTTCTGTGCTCGTAACTATAAGTTAAGGACCGAATCCTTTCAACAACACATGCATTAACAAGAATTAGAAACCCAATTCAGCATTGAATCCATACATAAAATTGAAGGCAAAAACCGAATAAAGGTGGCAATCACACGAAACAAGACAAAGCTGACCCTCGTTAGAAAAACAACAAGATATCATTTTTCATCTTCGTAACTGTTCAAAGCCATCAAATTCACAAGAATCAAAAACCCAATTCAGCATTTTTATCACAAACAACATATGCATCCACAAAAACATGTCTCTGCATCGAACTTGAGAGAGAGAAGCGAGGGTTTGGGAAGAAAAGCAATGGAAGAAAGGGTAAAAATATCTTTTCATATTAATTTTAATAGAGTAGTGGCTATTTTTGCTAAACATTAGAATTGTTGGATAAAAAATGAATACTACCTTAAATAGTGGCTACTCCATGCCATATTTAATAGAAGTGCACAGTTAGCCACTAATAAGATATGTATTTACTTTTAAGCCACTGTTTAAAATATCTTTAGTCTTTAGCCACTACTTTAATAAACTTTACCTGCCCAGACGAAAATACCCTTCTGCTCATAAAGTTCAGGATCAAGTGTCCTTAACTTATGAGCTTGTTACTGTAAGTTCAAGACTATTTGTCCTTAATTTATGAGCTTGTAAGTCTAAGTTTAGGACTACTTGTTCTTAACTTTTGAACTTGTAACTCTAAATTCAGGACTACATGTCCTTAACTTTTGAACTTGGAACTCGAAGTTCAGGACTACATGTCCTTAATTTTTGTGCTTGTAACTCTAAGTTAAGGACTACATGTCCTTAATTTCTGTGCTTGTAATTCTAAGTTAAGGACTACATGTCCTTAATTTCTGTGCTTGTACTCTAAGTTAAGGACCAAGTGTCCTTAATTTTTGAACTTCCAACTCTAAGTTCAGGACCAATTGTCCTTGACACATCTAACTTCGCAATCTGAATTTGTACCTCCAAATTCCAATGGTATAAGTTTCTCTATTGGTATAATTCTCTATTGGTATACCTGTTTGACTAAGGTAAAACAGCAACCAGTACAAAAATGTGTATGCTACCAACTTTGAGAAGAAAAGACACAGTGCAAATGGAATCACTCCTGGTATTAGACAAGCATCAAGAAGATCAACACTTCTCCTATTTCCTGAACCATGCCGACGGACATTGTCATGTCCATTTTCAACCATATTTTCTTTCACTGTCCTTAATCGAGAGAGAAGCGAGGGTTTGGGAAGAAAAGAAATGGAAGAAAGGGTAAAAATTTCCTTTCATATTAATTTTAATAGAGTAGTGGCTATTTTTGCTCAACAATAGAATTGATGGATAAAAAATAAATACCACCTTAAATAGTGGCTACCTCACGCCATTTTTACTTGGCTTGAGTGTGTTTGGGCCTAAAGCTCTTCTGCAGTCCATCTTTCAGCTGGCCCGCTATTTCTAAGACTACAACCCAATTATTATAAAACCCCTAATGGATTAAGGCCTACTCGACTTATTTACAATTATCTCAACCGCTACTATATTAAAATAGCAATATCTGACTCTGACCTGAACCTCACTTCCCGAGACATTACATACATATATACTGGCAATAGCTCAGCCGGAAGTATATATGTCCTTACAACTTCGACAAGCTTTGGTGCACATTACATTATATATACTCAAGAGAATTAAATGGGATTTTCCTGCAAGGCAACTAAAAAAACATATGGCGTTTGATGTTAGTGTAGAAAAAAGTACATGTCCTTTCTAATGAACAAATCGAGCTATTTGTGCCAGTCATCAAGAGGCAAGAGCAATATAATGTTTCATTCCATTCCTTTATTCCACTTTTTAATCAATTTCCTTTTGTTTACAATGAGAAAGAATGTGACTTATGAATACTTCCTCCGAATCAATTTAGATGATGTAATTTGACTCGGCACAGAGTTTAAGAAAAAAACAAAGATTTTTGAAATTCTTAAAAGTTTAATGGGTAAAAGTTTTGTGGGGCCATGACATTTGTGTGGTCATTAAGGGTAAAATGGGTAAAATGAAGAGTTTAAAGTTGAATTATTTTCAAATTTAGAAATATGTCATTTATTTTGGAACAGACTAAAAAGGAAAGTACCTCATCTAATTTGAAAAAGAGGGAGTAATTTACGGTTACAAAATACCTCAATATAGAAGCCTAGTGTTAGGGGTCGCCTCTTTGAGCTTGACTTGACAACAAGAGTGTTGCCATGGGACAGCATGAGTGTTGCCAAGCTAACGTGTGCGAGATAACACCAAGGTAAAAGGGAAAACGGGTAAGTGATAGCTAAGACTTTGAGGAAGGTAAGGCAGCTTGGCAAGGCTTGGCAATCGAGATGTGGGCTGAAGGTCACACTATGGCATGGCAAAGGCATTAAGGCATGCGGCAATGATGCTAAGGCAAGGCAAAAACGAAGTGGGCAAGGACAGGTTAAGTGCAATAAAGGCACACACGCAAGGCAGACTTGTCATGACATTGGGCTGTGGCAAAGGGTAGTGTGCGTGGGCATTGACTAAGGTTTAATGTGTCTGCAATGCACCTGAGAGCAAAGCATTAACACTTTATTCAAGCCAAGGCACACACATAGGCAGCAAGTTTCAGCTTGACCAAGTCAACGCGTTTACAAGGCACATGTTGTGCACATGGGCAACAATTGGCTTTTGGTTAAATCTGATAGGCAGTTGCTAGAACGTTTTTGTAGCCATGATTCCATTATCTTAGCATGATCCTAGTAGTTGGGGGATGCCATCTACATTAGGCTAAGATAGTGGACTGTGTGGGACAATTGTCTAAGCCTAAGAGCGACAAATGCAAAGGCAAATGGCTGTCACATGATCTATAAATATGCAATATCCTTATGCTTGTAAAAACGTGTGGAGTACATGTTTGAGTTAGCAAAGAGTTCCTAAGTCTGTTTTTAAGAGTGAAAACGCCTAAGGCTAAGAGTAGTCTTGTGAGAAAATCTGAAGATCAAGAGTGATCTTTTGTACATGGCATTGTATTTTGAGTTTGAGTTTCTTTGTATGCTTGAATTAAATACAAAGTTGGGAAAAGAGTTTCCTGTATATTGTGCCTTATGTTCTTGTTTATTTGTTGTTGCCTTTACTTAAATTCGTTGCTAAATCATTCATAAACTTACTACGTTGAAAGCTGCCTAAAAATATTCTAAGTCCAAAGTTGCTAAAATATTGGCTAAGTGTTGGGCATGAGGCCTGGCTACTACACAGGCTTTGTTTGGCGGACAAAAATCAAGCCCGTGACAACTGGTATCAGAGCGAAGCAGGTTCGTGACGGAGACACGACGAGTAATGGCAGATTTCTTGGTCTTGTTTGAGAACATGGCCGGTGGTAACAATGAATTGCGGGAAAGGATAACGAAACTAGAGGCATTGATTGGAAATGTTCCTGAAGGTGGCGAAATTCAGACCCTCATGACAAGGCTTGCCTACCTTGAGGCAGAATTGGCAAGGCTAAGTCAAGAGAATGCGAATCTGAAAAATGAGAGAGTGGTGTTGTGACCTACTGTAAGCGAGAATGCTCCTTAACGTGGCACTGATCGTCAAATGGCAGACTAACTGATATTTATATCTGTTAATGAAAGAGCCCAATGCAAAAAAAAAAAAAAAAAAAAATACATGTTGAGTCTTTGAAACAGTTAAGATCATTTTAATAATAATAACTTTGATCTGTTTTATCGAGAAGGTATACGCTTCGAGTCCGTATAGCCCTATAAAAATATAAAAATGAAAAATGCAAAATCAAAAAAATTGTATAATTTTCATTTTTTCATTATTATTTCTTGCTTGTAACTAAGTGTTGATAACTCCAAGGAAGCCTTTATTACTATACCTATCAGTCACTGAAACCACTATGGGGTCTATGTTGGCTTAATACGATGAAGACAGACGGAAGTAAAGGGCCATATACTACCAACGTAAGAAAATAACTGACTACAAGACCAGGTATACCAATTTGGAGAACACCTGCTTGGCTTTGGTTTGGGTAAGGCGGAAATTGAGGCAAAATTCCTGAACCTAAGGCATTTGGTGGTGCAAGGAGTGCACGTGAATTGAAGAATTTTCTTTGGGATATGGAGCAGTACTTTCATGCTATTCATGTGCAAGATGAGAAGGAAAAAGTAATCTTGACTAGCATGCATTTGAGTGAAGATGCTAAGTTATGGTGGTGCACTCGTGTAACTGAAGATGAAAGTATGGGCATACCAAAGATTAAGTCGTGGGAACGGCTTAAAAAGGAGTTGAAGGATCAGTTCCTTCTTATCAATTCATCTTGGATTGTTAGAGATAAACTGAAAAGGTTGAGGCAAACCGGATCAGTGAGAGCCTATGTCAAAGAGTTCACTTCCTTGATATTGAGCATAAGCAATATGTCGGAAGAAGAAAAATTACAAAACTTCATGAGCGAGCTGCAGTAGTGGGCACAATTGGAGTTGCGTAGGCTGAATATTCAAAACCTCACAAGTGTTGTGGCGGTGGCCGATGAATTTGATGATTTTCACTTAGGTGAAGAGACTTTTAAAAGTCCAACGATGAAAAGAAGGACAAGGCAAAAGGGTAGAAGAAATGTGAGAATAACCATGCTAATGAAGACAATGGGAAGGGAAAGCAAGAGGATGGAACTTCAAAGAGCAAGGAGAAGGGCAGTAAATTCAGTGGATGTTTCATTTGTGATGGGACACATTAAGCAAGAGACTATCCAAAGAAGACAGCGTTGAATGCAATGATTGTTGCATATAAGAGGGCTGCATTGGAGGCAATGACCAGTGAAAACCAAGTGGCTGAGGTCAATGCAATTGTGGCTAAGCAGGATATAGGCCAAGAGGCATTGCTTGTCAACCCCTTAGGACTCATAAATTGAGTTGGTCTCGACGAGGACGTCGAGTTTCAAAGGGTGCGGATGGTTTGTTAGGGGTTCGCCTCTTTGGGCTTGACTTAACAACAAGAGTGTTGTCATGAGGCAGCATGAGTGTTGCCAAGCTAAGGCGTGCAAGATAACACCAAGGCAAAAGGGAAAACATGCAAGTGATGGCCAAGGCTTTGAGGGAGGTAAGACAGCTTGGCAAGGCTTGACAATCGAGATGCGGGTTGAGGGTGACACTATTGCATGACAAAGGCATCAATGCATGAGGCAGTGATGCTAAGGAAAGACAAAAACGAAATAAGCAAGTGTAGGCTAAGTGCAACGAAGGCATGCGCGCAAGGCAAACTTATCATGACATTGGGGAGTGGCAAAGGGCAGTGTGTGTGGGCATTGGCTAAGGCTTAATGTGGCTGCAATGCACCTGAGAGCAAAGCATTGACGCCTGATTCAAGCCAAGGCACGCAATGGGCAGCAAGCTTCAGCTTGACCAAGTCAATGACGGTTACAAGGCACATGTTGTGCACATGGGCAACAATTGGCTTTTGTTCAAATCTTGCAGGCAGTTGCTAGAACATTTTTGTAGCTATGATTCCATTATCTTAGCATGATCCTAGTAGTTAGGGGATGTCAACTATACTAGGCTAAAATAGTGGGCTGTGTGGGACAAGTGTCTAAGCCTAAGAGCGACAAGTGTAAAGGCAAAGGGCTATCACATGATCTATAAGTGTGCAACACCCTTATGCTTATGAAAACGTGTGGAGTACATGTCTGAGTTAGCAAAGAGTTCCTAAGTCTGTTTTCAAGAGTGAAAACGCTTGAGGCTAAGAGTAGTCTTGTGAGAAAATCTAAAGATCAAGAGTGTTCTTTTGTACACGATACTGTACTTTGAGTTTGAGTTTCTTTGTATGCTTGAGTTAAATACAAAGTTGGGAAAATAGTTTCATGTATATTGTACCTTGTGTTCTTGTTTATTTGCTATTGCCTTTACTTAAATTCATTGCCCAAATCATTCATAAATTTACTATGTTGAAAGTTGCCTAAAAATATTCTAAGTCCAAAGTTGCTGAAACTTTGGCTGTGTTGGGAAGGCTGAAGTTGAGCGTGAGGCCTAGCGGCCGCACATGCTGGTTTTGGCGGACAAAAATCAAGCTCGTGATACCTAGTATAGTGGGACATTTGTAGTATATAGACGGAGATAAAAGAAGGAAAACGATTACACAAAAAGATTACCATAATTAGTTTAATTGTTTTTTATAATAATAATGTTTTGGACCAACTTGCACTTAGTTTGAATTTACTTTCTTTTGTTTGCATAAATCAATTAAATCGAATAATGAAAACCCTGCTGATTAGTGCTTCCTTGAGTGTGGATGACCGCAACGCTCTTAATTTTTCATGATATAAAAAAACGTCATACATTTTCCTTCGAGTAAAGATTCTATTGCGAAACATGCACTGTTAGGTTATGTTAGATTTTTTCTCTTATACTCACTCAAATGATATGTTTACAGAACTTACAGACTTACAGTAATCAGCGTGAGCATTTTAGATTTCCTTATCTTTTTATATTAACCTGAAACATAACTTCCCCCAGTAAATTGCTGATATCACTCGGAAAAATCATAGTGACTCAAGATGAGGGAAGGAAATGGAAAAGGAAAAAAAATCTTTACCTTTCTATTCTAATTTCTAAAACAACAGCAACTAAAATCACAAAATTCTGACTAATCTTCTACGTCTGTTCAACTCTTCTACATCCAATGGTGGTGGAGCATAGCGACGGAGAGAATCAAGACTGCAAAATCATATGAAAAGTATGTTAAAATTTAAAAAACAAAAAAACAAAAAAGAATGTTTGAAACCATTCTACACTGTTAAACAAAAGTACGATATCTGTGCTGACAACTACCAGAAATTTCGAACAAGTGAACACACACATGTTTAACATAAGAGGACGGGACGGGGGGGTTGGGCAACCGTGGGAGGAGGAATAATGGGAAAACGGAAAGGAAGAACAGAATAACAGGGAGAAACAGACGGAAGCTGGGGATGGGAATGGAACAGGAAAAAGGGGAAACCAACAAAGAGAAGGGAAATGGAAGCCAAATGAGAATGAGGTAAGGGCAGAGGAGAAGTGTCGATTGTAGGCAATGAAGGGGCAGACTATGAGGACGCTGATAAATATGTTAAACAAGAAAAAAGAGGTTTTATGTCTCCATTACAACACAAAGAATCAGTTATATTTGGAGAACATGTCAAGTTTAAATATGTCATGACACTGTGTTTGAATATATAATAGGACGGTGTTAATACATTAACTTCAAATAGGACTTCAGTGGCACAAATCTTGAAAATCATGACAAACGGAAATCTTACCTGCAGTTTTGAGGAACTCGCCATGATACAGCCGATGATATCTTCTGTGCTGGTGGCAATGACAAGAAGCTTTTCCAGTCTTGAAGCAGGATTCTAAGATCATGAAGTTTGCTTTCCAGTCCAAAACAGCAATTAGCATGCATTGTACAAACTTCACTCAAATTTTTGCTAGGTTCACAAAATCCACCAAAGTATGCAGTGTCCAAGAATCTCATTTTGAGACCAATGTCCCTAATGAAGGAATCGTTCTTGATATTGTTAAGAACATCTTGATCATGCAAACTTGGATACATTTCTCGTGACGAATACCAGAACTTGTAAAATTCAATTGATCTGTTATTCGACCTCACATGATTGAAACCACCATTAGGTCTATTCCCCACATCATCAGGTTTGCCTGAGAAATGATCACATGCTATCTGAAAGTCTGCGTCCTTGTAAAAGTGAGGAAATGGATCTCTGAACCACATGACATCAGCATCCTAGCAGATGGAACCAAATAAAGTGTTAATTATGGAACATGGTTGCCAGAAAGAGAGCACAATGTAATACATTTACTAAGCTACGTGGCATCAGAAATTGTTCAATATATTGAAGTCCTGATAAGCAGAATTATTCAAGCACAAAAAGTGATCCTTCAACAAAATATTACCAATAATGCAAAAAGGTGAGCAGCATATACAATGTAGATCAAGTGGTGTGTAAAGCAGAATTCATGCCACTGCTCTTCCAAATTTGGTTAACCAGAACGAGAGATGATCCAAAGGAACTAAAAAGGAAAGGTGTAATGACCAGACAATATGAACTTAACATAAATACTACATTAGTATATATACGTCCGCTTATAAATTCCGTAGGCATGCTTGACTCATCAGTATTTCGATTCATACTTACTTTAGCATAATTCTCATGAGCTATATCTTAATTGAGGAGAACAATGAGACCTTAAAAAAACTCTATCCACAGTCCCTAACAATCTAAAACACCTAGGATACTGGCCTCAGTTAATAGTAATAAGAAAAATGATTTATAAGAACTCGCAAAAGCTTTGAATCTTATCAGATCAAGTTCCCAATAAGACTACATGTTCAGCTTTCATCACACTCTCATTAAAGATACTCTTTATAAGCATCCATACTTTTCTCAATATTTCAATGGAAACATCTCAAAGTGGCAAAGGAACTTTTTCTTTCCAGTTCTATAACTAGGCAGTTTTCAAACAAGAAAAAGAAAGAACCTTAAAATGTCTGGAAAAAAATTCCAATGGAATACCAACTAAAATTTGGTCAAGAAGTGGCTCCAGCTTATGTTTATTCACATTTACTTATTATAACAGACCATGTCATTATGCCAGGTTAGTCCAAAATTATGGAGCATGATGATACAAACTGTTTCCTTAAACAGGTATTTTTTTATATATGACATGCCCAAGTATAAAGGTAAATCAGACAATCAAACCATTCCAAAAAAGATGAATCAGGTATTTCTGGAACCCTTAATTTTCATGTCTTGCTTTGTTACAAGGAAACAAGTGGAGCACCTCAATTTGAGACAATCAAGATCATGCTAGACTACCAAAATTTTAATGATGATAAATGAATTGAAACTTTTGCTAGCTTAATTCAAAACAAAAAAAAAATTAAGAAAATTAACATGAGCATTAAGTGTACCGTGAAGACAAAGTTGTATCCCATTTCAAGCACCACTCTTAAAAAGTCGATCCTTCTCCACATCATCTTCAAATAGTCAGGGAACATGAAATAAGCTTCCTTTGAAAAATCAACCCCTTCAGTCACTAGTGCATAGCAATGAATATGTAAAGACAAGCATCTAGTGAATGCCTTCTCGTCAAGTGCGATAATCACTAAATGATTCAAAAGCCTACGGGTGTGATCTCCGATCCTAAAACTTTCAAGAAATAGATCAACAACTGAATTCGGAGCAGCCCACGCTTCATTCAAAGTCGTTAAGATCACTGTTTTATCCTCCATAGCAGCATTCTTCAATACTTTCTCAAGCCTGTACTCCTCACTATCCTACACAAGAATGCGATTTTAAGCAAATACGAAATGTCACATTGTCCTGAATAAATATCATATTTCTTCATTGGTTTCTTCTTTATTTATAGATTTCGATTAGCACTAATGTTTTTCCTCAGTACATATGAGAGCATCACAAGATATTAATTCTAATTGGTCCAAGTCCTCGAATCTGTTGAATTCTCTCTATGCAAACAAATAAAATTGGTCTTAAGACGTGGATCATATATTAAATGTAGCATTTAAAAACAAACTAAAATACAAATCAGGCAAACACTCAATTTTCTCAAGAACCAACCACTCAATCAATTCTAATTAATCAGCTCTATGAATCCTCTGTGTCTCACTTTCAGTCAATTCATCCCAATTATGCCTATGTAAGGTTCGCCTACTATAGTCGATCACAGTTCTGGCAAAGGAAAAGGATTGCAACAGATAAATAGCGAGTAAAAATAATTTAATTTAACTCGGGGATCATGGTGGGCGATATGACCTGTACACTAAACATAAGACAAAAGAATCAATGTTGTAGAAAGTTGAATTGTCCTTATTTTTCATTAAAAATGTTTCGTTAAAGGAAGAAAAAAGAAAATAAAAGGGAAAAGAGGAAGAGTGATCCTAACCGAGGAAGCGGACACATTAGGGGTTGCACGTGAGGTGATGAAAGAGTCAGGGATGCGGAAGCCAACATTTTCACCGGCTCTATAAAGGACGAAACAAGAGAAAGAAGCGGCAGCTAGGACAAGTGCTACCGTAGCGATGCGACGAACAACCAAACTGGAATTCGCTGTAGTAGTAATTGCCTTCGACGGCAAAAAATCAGCTAACATCTCCGTCAACAATTGCGGTGTCTGTCGGTGACAATGTTGGCAGTGAAATGGAGAAATTAAGGAGCGTTTCAGAAATGGGATATGAACAGAATTGGGAGGAGAAGCGGTTGGAGACGTATTTGTAGGCGTTGTGATTGTTGAAGAGAGATTTTGTGAATTTGAAGAGAAGCTGGTAGTAATGTTTAATTTAAATTAATGGATTTGGCTACCCACTTTCATCCCCCGCTCTTTCCCGAAACAGACGGAGACCGAGTGCTAACGAGCTGGAGTTTTTTTTTTTTAATATAAGTTTATTGGGTTTAATTTTTACTATATTATTGCAGAATTTTCACATTATATAGATAAAGTTTTTTTTATTTTTTCACCCGATGTTAGGTACCCGTATAAATCTCATGTAAAATGCACTCTAACAAAGGTAACTTCATACACAGAGCTCGAACTAATTAAGAATAAAAGAGTACTTATTACTTCACCATAAGCCCTATATAAATATTCAAGAGGATATAAATTTTTTTTTTAAAGCAGATGTCCTGAAGGGACCAAGAAAGATGGATTACATGAAATCTATTTCATATAACTTTATCTTATATTTTTACAAGATACTATTTTTATAATTTAAACATGTGCCCTCGGACATCACACACAATAACTCTTACGGTTGCGCGAAGAATTCCTTTCAAATTTATTTTATTAGGTTTAAATAAAATTGATATTTATAGTGAGCATCAAGCGATAACCATTTAACGATTAAATCGTTTTGACATAGTAAATAAAGTATTGTAAATATTATTAATATACATAACTTAATTTGTCATCTCTTTTATGTTAAACTTTTTTACTATCAGATAATATAAGAGCCAACTAAATGTATTACGTATCTACTATAAGCTAGAATGAATAGTCAAAAGAAGCTTACGACTGACATACTGCAACTAATTACACTACAGTAACAGCATTTTTTTTAATTGAAAGTGTCTCTAACTTAAATCCGTTCATTGTGGATTTAAGAGACTGAATAAAATATAATAAGAGCGTAAGGTAGTTTAACTAATTGTATTAGCTTCCTTATCATCTATTCCAGATTATCAATTAAAGTTTGAGAATTCCACTAAACCCTTTTAATATAATACCCCATCTATCTTTGGAATGAGACCGACAATCCCCTTGAACATTGGCGTGGCTAGAAATCTCGTCAATAGTATTCAAATTTTAAAGAAGTCAATAATTTTTTTTCGATGAATGGATGAACCGCAATTTTTAAATCTAACTACGCTATATTTAGCTAAACAATAAAAATAAAAGTATGCATGAAACTAAAGGACAAAGAGAGTCGAGAGGGTTTGTAGTATGTAGAGAGCTTTTGTTGGAATTGTTTTGTAGACCTTGACTTTTAAATTATAAAATTTATTTAAAAAATAACTTTAAATTTAAAAATTACTTTTAAGATTAGTTATTTATTTTTACACATACGGTGACCTCTGTTTAATTTTGGCAAACAAAATGGGAAAATATTTAGACAGGAATTTGAACCGGTAAATAATACCTCACTTTGAACACCCTAGACTACTGGAATGTCTCACACAACTATATTAATGATGTTCAAAATATAATATATAACTATATAAAGTAGTATTTGATCTATATACACGGTATAATGTTTTAACAAAGATATTCGCTTGACCATTCTTGGTATAGTGTGGCCACGCCACTGCGTTTGAGTAGCATTTTTCGGTTAATTTTTAGAATTTTAAATCTTATCTCTTATTTTTATAATAATTTTCTTTTGTGAGTAAGCTTATTTACTCGTTACTTGAAATTCTTTAATTTATCAATATTTTTTGGTTTTAATTTTATTAAGGTTTCAGTTATGTGGTATTATCTATTATATGACTTTTCTCATCATAATTGGAACGACACTTTCTCATCTCAAATGTAAATAAGTCTCATCCTTTTATATTTTTTTAAATCTTTTTCTTTTTTGTTTATTACTACTTGTTATTGCATTATTCATTATATAGTATTTTTAAGTTTTCATGTGATGTTTTATTAGTTTACCATTTGAAGAAAATTCTTTGCTTAATATAAAAAAGTATAATACAGATTTTTCCTACTCCTAAAAATTTAATTTATTCACTTTAATTTTATTGCTAGGTATTATTAAAATATTCTCACATTACTTCTGTAATATAGATATTTTATTTAAGATATTATTTTGCAGCTTGCAATTTTTAAAATTTTTAAAGTCATCAAAATTTTAATATGTTAAGTAAATTAACTTAATTTATTTTATATTTTAACTTACCCAAAAGTATAAATAGTCATAAGCTATCTCAATCTACGTCTTCCTTTAATTTTATTTTTCTTCATATTATAATTTTTTATTTGATATGTCACATCCATATTTCTAATGAATATAAAAGAAAAATTTTGTGAGTTCAATATTGTTTTAAAGTAATATTATATTTTACGTATTGTATATTTACTTTTTTTAATTTTTTAAACTAATCTTTTGTTACATTATCTCTAATTTATTTAATTATCAATATTTTTCATTTTTATCTTATCTATTAGACTTGAATTTGAATTTAAAGATATATTTCATTATTCAATATTTTTTATTTTTATCTTATCTATTAGACTTGAATTTGAATTTAAAAATAATTAAATAACTTATTATTAACTAACCCAACTAATTTTATCCTAAAATTACTACATGCCTTTTTCCTACGCTAACATTTGTCATAATCCTAGGCTAGACTTTAATTTTGTCCTGAAATTACTACTTGTTTTTTTCGTACGCTGCCACTTGTCATAATCCTAGGTTATATACTTTCTTCCTTTTAATAATATATAGACTGGGGAGAAAAAAAGGAGCCGGTGAAGAATATCTAGATAAAAATATGAGGGAAGGGAGGCCCCCAAACTATTAATAAATGCAATTTCATCCTTTTAACTTCTATTTTTACAACTATTTGGTCCTTAGCGTTTTTTGCCCTTTTCTTTTAATTTTTCTTTCACTATGCACCCTTGATGTTCATCAAAATCTTGAAGAAGAGTGAGAGAATCATTTGACTCTAGTATGATTCTCTACCGGATAAAGTTGGCATCGAAGATTGGACCAGTCAAGAGAAGGAACGTGGCTTTCAACCAACTGTCAGATCATGATTAACAAATGGCAAGTAAGATTGAACTGTAAGTAACAAAGACTGTTACTGTCACAACGAAGCAAAAATCTGCTTTGTGTTAGCTTATATCGCTAGTTGAAAATTCTCAATAAACGCAATTTTTTTTTATCTATGTGGAAGCAACGAAAGTTATAGGACGCAACAATATATGGTTTACATCAAAATTCTATTCTCAATAAAAGCAGAAATAAATTATCTAAAGTGGAAGCAAGAAAGTCATTGGACAAAGCAATATGATTTACATTAAAGGCCTTCTCAACTCATCATTGTTATTTTCTATGCTTAAAATAATTATAGAGTAACTCTTTGATTCTTTTTATCAAATCAAGAAACAAAGCACATTGAGGTTCTAAACGTAACATCCTCGTTGAAGTTTATTTTCCAACAATTTCATCCTCAAATTCTCTGAGTCAATTGTTTTCATTTCATCATGTACTTTAATCTTTCCATTGAGTGCCACATAGATGTTTCTAAGATAGAATGATCCGGTAAACATTAAGTAAAAAGGGGGAGAGGACAAAAAGTACTAACAGATTTTTATATATAGATAGACAAAAGTAAATTCGTCTTCACGATTCATGTCATGTCCTTAACCCGTCAATATGTGTACGTTTCTTATTGTGGGCATGATTGTACATTTCATACATATCAGGATGAATAAAAATGGAGATCGACTTTAAAGACCCAAACTCAAAACATATCAATTAAATGTGCTCAAACACATATATACAACTGCTACGCTCTCATCCCTATCTAAGATCGAATCATTCTTCCTCTCAACTTGTGAAAAGTACTTCCAATTCATACAAACGAAAGCAGCAACAAGAGGAATTCCCAAAGCATAGTGACCCAGATATGAGGCAACTTGAGAAGCAATTGTCATATAACATGCTGCAAGATACAAGATGAAGAATAAATAACAAAATTTAACAAATTAAAGAACAGGCACATGTACGCCCAACCAAAACCCAAACTGTAGATCCGATCCTCCTCTCCTTCTTGTAATCTACACTTAAATTCCAAGAAGTGGTTACCAAAAAATTCAACCAATGTTGTAAAATCTACTCAACAGTTACTTCAAAAATATTATCGTAAAAGCCGCTTGACAACATCTAGATTAAAGCAAGCCGCTGGTCCAGTTAGAAGTGCTGCAATTACATCTCCATGTTGAGTCTCACTAAGATGCAAAAACTGAGCCAACATGTCACTAGAACATGTTAAATTCATTGTCAAATAGGAGAACCGACAGCAGCTTTGAATCCGAATTGACAAGCAAAAATCTTTGCCTAGATTCTAAACATAGCAAATTACATTACTATTGAATCCTATAGAAAGTTCCATGACATTCGAATCTTAGAAATAGTGTATATCCTGATAGCACTAATTAGTACATGTATTTTAGTCCACGGTAGGACAGCTACGGCTTATATCATACCAAAAACATGTTGCTCGTAAATAAATTTGAAGGTTCATTATTGGCTCAAGGGTGAGGCTAGTAAAGCCTTTGCTTTAGGCCCCAAAATTGTTTACTTAGACAATATTGAAGTTTGTAGAAAAAGTAGTGTAAAATAAAAAAAAACAAAGAATGTTTACTTTTTAACATAAGAAATATTCTAGAACTTTGAATTAAACTACTCAAATCTTCATATTAGTAAATAAAATTTCTTACAATAAGATCAAAGATAATGTATTGCAAACATATGGCTAACATCTTATTAACTTGAATTAACCCTTGATAATATAAATAATAATATTACTAAGTGAAATTAAAAGTCATCAAAAATAAGTTGTAAATCCAACATACAGTCTATCTGCTGAAAAATTTCTGAACAAGCTGCAGAGGAAGTTTGTTTACCATGTGACCCTATAGAAGAAACTGTAGGGGTAGAAGGCCACTCAAATCTGAGTAGCATGCCATTCCTCACTCCCGAAAGGATATACAGTTGATCAGCAAGCACGAGTAGCACATCTTGAGGAATATATCTTTCAACATAGCCCGTTAAACTCCCGACGACAACAACTTGTGAAACCATATCAGAAGTAAACGATAAGACTTTGCAGGCTTATATGTACCAATGATAAAGATATTACACCCAGCTGTAATATCATATCTTGTTGTAGAGGTTGGGAGTTTTTTCCCAATCCATTTTTAGGTAATGAAAATGCAAGACAATTGTTCTTTGCGTCTCACATGGTGCACTTGATATGTTTCATGTAGATCGGCAGCCAATGACCTCACACTAAGAATGAATAAGATACAAGGACATGAAGTTGAAACTATTACCACATCACGCCCAACAACTCCCACATTTATGCTCGTACAATTATCAGGGGACCATGGTTTCAAAATTGGTTGTGATGATGAAATATCATCACCAATAGGTACTAGTCTCACAGAGTTCTGGCATACTTGAACCGACAACCCATTACTCACAAGGCCATAACCCAAAGTGCACACGCTAGACAAGACACCCACTTTGGTAGTAACATCAGAGAGGTTTACACCAACAACTAACACATTGGTTTCTTCCAAAAATGACAGTAAATGATGTAAATCATCTAGCTTCTTCTTAACCGCCCAAATTCCTATTATTCCATTGAAATTAGGTGCGAGCAGTGAATAATTTCTTTACGCTAATACCACCGTGCATCACTAGCAATGATCCTTCTGATGCCTCTCTACAACAGACAAACATATGATCGTGATGAATATTATGATAGTTCACCACATATATATCTGATATTGGTGTAGTATGTAGAATGTATCCTGAATATGTTAACCCTCCTCCTTCAACTTTTACAACTATACCGTCACTCCTCTCAAAAATAGCATCCAAAAACCCATATTTCACCCAGAGTAATGTCATGGATGATAGAGTTTTGTATAGACAACCAAATAGGTGCATTTTTGGTGCATTATAGTCAATCACCATTCACACTTTATGTGAAATTGAAGCATATATCGGGAAGGACACAAGGTTCATCAGGGTTTTTACAGTTCACTAAGATAACTCCCCCAGACTTGAAAACAACCCGCAGTCCAAAAGAGTGAGGAGCTTCTGTTATGTGTTGTGCTCGAGTTCCAGATGCAGCATTCTCAAATATAACTTTGACTGAATTGGCTTTAATGTTCCACTCAATCAATATAAACATAGTTTAGTCTTCTCCCAACATGTAGGAAAAATTCAAGGTATGCCTTTAATCTTTTAGAATCTACACAATGTCAATATGCAAGAAATCGGTCACAAAAGGGAAAATTGTAAGTAGGATGCCAGAGAGAAAAATAGAGAGAGAATAAAAATATGCACTTGTTGTTGCATGAAATGAGCAAACCGACTAATCAAGAGTATCCAGTCCTTTACATTCCTATATTTCTATAACAGAGAACATTTATAGCCACACAAATGCTATGGCTTATTTAAGACCACTAGTACCAAAGCTATTAGGGATCGTTTAGTAGAGTGTATAAGAATAATGTCGAATATGGTGTATTAGTAATGATGATATTAGTTATGTTTGTATTAATTATGCTGGCATTAGTTATGGTGGCATATTTCTTATCCATTATTTTATTTATTGTATTAAAGCATTGCACAATTTTTAAAAGAATTATTTGTTTAAAAAATACCCTCATAACCAGTCCATCACTTTATCTTTTTAAAAGAAACATATGTTGAAGAATACTTTTATATGAAAAAGGTTTTAAAAAAGTTATTTGATTTAAGAGGGGCTTGATCTTAGGACCTAGTTTTCTAGGAATAACTATAAATAGTGAGCTCAACAGCCATTATAGAAAGGGAATTTTCTGACAAACTTATGCTATATAATGTTCAAAACTTAATAATATTTTATCTTCTTGCTTATTAATATCGTTACTACCGCCTCCAAAAGCTCTGCTCCCGGAAGCAGGATTTCTGCTGTCTTATCTCAATTTTAATGCTAAGTCTTACATTCTTGTTTAATTTATTTATTATTTTGGGATCAAATCGATTTACTTGTGTATAAACCACGTATAAATTCAACTGTACCATTTTACGGGTAAACAGTTTGGCGCCCACCGTAGGGCTTAGACAGTTGTATAATTGAGTTGATCCTTGCATCAATTACTAATCTGTTTGATTCTTTGTTCTTAGAAAAAATTATAGAAAATGGCAGATAACGATGTCAACATCGCACACAACGTTGAGGCCCAAGGAAATCAGCCTCAGCACGAAGATTCGATAGGTGATACCTGCAACGAGGTGGAAGAGATCACACCGGTCCATGGCAGGCAATATCCATGACATGTTTGGGAGGCAACACCTGATGATGCTGAAGACGAGCACGTCGCTGAAATAGTAAGGATCTTGAGGGAGCAACAAAAGTCTATTATGGGCAACCTCTCACGACAGGATCAGGTCATAACGGAGTTGAGGCGGGCATTGTTATGTGCTTCCAACAACACAAATGGACGAGGTCCAGTTCTTCCCGGTGATCTTGCAAACCAAACAATACCGTCGACAATAACACCCCGAGGGGCGACTGCGATATGTCCGAGGGGAACGGTAGCGGATCCGGTAACAACAATGAGAATGATACCTTTAAAATCGAACTCATGCGGTTTATGACGGAAATAAATGCCCGAATGGATCAAATTCCGGGTGCACCACCGGTATTGAAAGGATCAGACTCAAACAAATATACCCAGTTGCCGTTCAAACCAAGCGCGACACCAGAATTTATCCCGAAGTGGTTCAAGATGACAGACAAGCGAAGTATAATGGGACTTCGGATCCTAAGGAGCACATCACCGCATATACAACAGTGGTGAAGGGGAACAATTTAGCTCCGCACGAGATTGAGTCAGTCTTATTGTAGAAATTCGGGGAGACCCTTACGAATGGGGCCCTTACATGGTATTCGCTTTTGTTCGAGCACTCAATAGATTCCTTCGAGATGCTTGCAGATTCTTTTATCAAGGCCCATGCCGGGGCCAGAAAGGTACATTCCCGAAAGGCTGATATATTCATAATTGCACAAGGAGAGTCCGATTTACTATGGGAGTTCGTGACCAGATTTCAGAAAGAAAGGATGTTGCTGCCTGTTGTACCGGACGAATGGGCAGCTGGATCATTTACTAAATGGTTGAATTCGAGAAGTTCCGATGCTTCCCAAAAATTAAAAGAGAATATGCTCGGGTTTCAGGCAACAAATGGGAGAATAGTCACAACCGGTACGAGTCAAAGGTAAGAATTGAGGATGATCAGCTCGATTTCTCGGCATCAACCAAAGGTCGGGACCGAGAGAAGAACAAGGAAAAATCAAAGGATGATTTCGACACAGATCGACGGTCCTTAAGAGGTCAGTTTTTGCCCTATGAAAGGGCCAAAGGACGCGGTAGAGGTTTTCAGTCAACAGATAGATTCACTACCAATAGGAGAACTGATCGCGACTGGAATAACAGATCATTGCTGGACAAGGAGATATCGGGTTTTCGAGATTCCTCCTACCCCAGGTTATCCGAATACAAATTCAACGTCAGCATAGTGGAACTAGTGTCGGCTGTGAGAAACATTAAGGAAGCACAGTTCCCGAAGCCGATGAGATCCGATCCCAATCAGATGGATCCTATTTTGTGGTGCGAATACCATGGGACCAATGGTCACCGAACTGGGGACTGCCAACATTTGTGCAAGGAGGTGGCGACATTGCGAAAAAATAGCCATCTTAGAGAATGCTTAAGCGACTGGGCTAAAAACAATTACGGCCACAATCGTGATAACGTGGAACCTTCGAAAGCAGGAGAAGATCCTCCATGTTTGACGATCAACATGATTTTTCATGGGGAACAAGATTAATTGTGTGACATTTTCGGCAGCATAAAAGACGAAGATGTCAGTAACCCACAGTAAGAGACTCCGAAAAGTCGCTAAGGACGACATTACTTTCACAGAGGAAGACATAGATGGACTACTGTTATTGAACAACAATGCCTTGGTAATCTCTCTTAATGTATTAGATTTTAAAACTAAACGTGTTTTAGTGGACCCAGGAAGTTCGGCCAATATTATCCAGTGGAGAGTGCCGGAGCAAGCCAAGTTGACTGGAAGTATCATTCTGGCCATAAAACTCCTCGCCGGATTCAATTTGGCAAGTGTGACAACCCGAGGAGAGATCTTGTTGCCGATGAATGTCGATGGGGTAATTAAGACGACCCTTTTCGAGGTAGTAAACGGCGATGTGGGCTACAATATTATCCTAGGGAGACCATGGTTGTACGAGATGAAGGCTATACCATCAACATATCATCAATTACTGAAATTCCCAACTCTCGATGTGATTAAACAAATAAGAGGTGACCAACCGGCAGCAAGGGAGATGACCGCAATCTTAGTTTCCAGTAGCAAAGGGAAGGAGCATGCAACATATCAATTACATGAATCGACGCCTGCTTCCGAGCCAAGCGAAGTTAACCAGGGGAGGAATCGTCGGAATCCTATCAGGTACCAAGATATTTCCAGGTACCAGAAGAAATAGACGCAACAAAGTCCAACGGAAGTTCCACTTAGGGAAAGGACTAAACCTCGAGCTCAGATCTCGATTTATCAAATTTCTTAAATTTAACGTTAATTTTTTTTTGCATGGTCGTATGCGGATATGATAGGTATCCCACCAAAAGTGGCCGTGCACAAACTAATCCTGGATCCTAACTGTCACGACCTTAAATTCCCACCTTCGGACCGTGATGGCGCCTAACATTTCAGTTGCTAGGCAAGCCAACGTTAGAATAATATTATCCATTTTAAGACAATTTTTAAATTTATTAATAACAAAGAAACAAATGCGGAAGTAAAGTCTGAAATGTAGTGAATAATCCATAAAAATAACGGAGTCTAAATACTATCCCAGAATTAGTGTCACAAGTGCACGAGCTTCTAGAATAATACAAATAAAGGTTTGAATAGAATAAAGCTGTCTGGAAATAAACACACAGCTAAAGTAAAGTAGACGGGGACTTCAGAACTGCGGACGCCGTGCAATTATACCTCAAGTCTCCTCTGAGTAGCTGAAATCCGAGCAAGTCTCTGGTACGCCACTAGGACCAACTCCGAAATCTGCACAAGAAGTGTAGAGTGTAGTATCAGTACAACCGACCCCATGTACTGGTAAGTGCTGAGCCTAACCTCGACGAAATAGTGACGAGGCTAAGGCGGGTCACTTACATTAACCTGTACGCAATATTAGTAACAACAACAAATAATAGAAATAAATCAGGTAACTCATTTATAATAATTGAAGCCAACTCAGCAGTCATAACCAATTATAATTTTCATCAATTTCCGTTGCAGCATGCAACCCGCTCTCACAACATATTCATATTTAATCCTGTTGTGGCGTGCAACCCGCTCCTCCAATATATTTATTTTAATCAAGTCTGTTGCAGAGTGCAACCCAATCTCCCAATATATATATCAACTTTTAAATAAGTCCGTTGCAGCGTGCAACCCGATCCTCCAATATATTCATTTCAATTAATTCTGTTGCGGCGTGCAACCCGCTCCTCCAATATATTCATTTACCAATTCTTATAGAAGAAATTTTCCCAATAAATGCAACAATTAATATAAAATTATAAGACAACAAGCATACAATAATTATGATTTAATTATGAAACAAACAATGACAAATAACAAGTTATTATGAAAATCAGGGAGAAAATATGTAGTTTAATATTTAATATGCTAAATGTCAAATAACAATTAAGACACATAATTCAAATAGCATGTAACAATTAGTGTGAAAATTCAAGAATTAATATTTGATAAAGAATAAGAGAGAAACAATTATTATAATGATTAATTCATGATTTAAAACGATTTATAATTTTTCAAATAATTATGCAAATAATTAATTTGACGACGTATAGACACTTATCACTTCGCATATACGTCGTTCACATACATTTCACATAACAAATAGTTTAAGGGTTCTATTCCCTCAAGTCAAGGTTAACCACGATACTTTCCTTGCTTTGCAAATTCCAATAATTTATTCGACCACAGTTTTCCCTTTTGAATTTATCTCCAAAAGCTTCAAATCTATTCACAAACAATTCGATATACTCAATACGAATCATAGGAATTAATTCCATATGAATTTACTAATTTTTCGGATAAAAATCCGAAATTTATTTAAATATTCGACAGTGGGACTCACGCCTCAAATCTCGAAAAAACTTATGAAATCCGAACATCCGTTTCGATATGAGTTCAACCATACAAAATTTATCCAATTCCGATATCAAATGGACCTTCAAATCTTAAATTTTTGTTTTTGGAAGATTTTATAAAAATCTGATTTTTCTTCCATAAATTCACGGATTCATGATGTAAATGAGTATGGAATCATGAAATATAATCAATATAGGATAAGGAACACTTATCCCAATATTTTTCCGTAAAAATCGCCCAAGAATCGCCTTACCCGAGTTCAAAAATTGGAAATGGTTGAAAATGGGTCGAAACCCCATTTCCACAACTTAAGTTCTGTTTTTCAGATTTTTATTCATCGCGATTGCATAGAACAAAATTTGCCCAGGTTTGTTTAACACTACGCGATCGCGTATAAGGCCATGCGATCACAGAGAACAATTTTTCAGCCTTACGCGATCGCGTAGCACAATTTCGGTGATTCAACTTCTGCCTCATTCCTTCTTCGCGATCGCAACTTAGTGCTTGCGTTTGCAATGCACTGGGAGCTAGCCTTCCGCATTCGCGTGCCTATCTTCGTGAACGCAAAGGGTAAAACTTTCTACTTACAATTTCCTCTTCGCGATCGCAGGAATGGCTTCGCGATCACGAAGCACAATGCACGAGATGGCAGCAAAAGCTTAAAATCAGATTTTCTAAGTTCAAAATCATCCCGTAGCCTATCCGAAACTCACCCGAGCCCTCGGGGCTCCAAACCAAACATGCAAATAAGTCCTAAAATATCATACGAACTTGCTCACGCGATCAAATCACCAAAATAATACCTAGAACTACGAATTGAACCCCAAATTGAATGAAATTTTCAAGAAAATTTTAAAACTTATATTTTCACAACCGGACGTCCGAATCACGTCAAATCAACTTCGTTTCTCGCCAAATTCGGCAGACAAGTCATAAATATTATAGTGGACCTATACCGAGCTCCAAAACTAAAATACGGACCCGGTGTCAATAAATCCAACATCAGTAACTTCTTAAAAATCATTAAGTTTTTAAACTTTTAATTTTTTATCAAAATTCCATATCTCGGGCTAGGGACCTCGAAATTCGATTCCAGGCATACGCCCTAGTCCCAAATCACGATATAAACCTACTAAAATTGTCAAAATACTGATCCGAGTCCATTTGCTCAAAGTGTTGACCAAAGTCAACTCAGTTGAGTTTTAAAGATCTTTTTTCACATAAAAACTTTCCGGAAACTTTTACGGACTGCACACGCAAGTCGAGGAATGATAAATAGTGCTTTTCGAGGTCTTAGAACACAAAATTACTTATTAAATTTAAATATGACCTTTTGGGTCATCACATTCTCTACCTCCAAAACAAACGTTCATCCTCGAACGAAGTTAGAAAAAGTACCTGAGCTGGTGAATAAGTATGGATATTTACTCCGCATGTCCGACTCGGACTCCCAGGTAGATGCCTCTACTGGCTGACCTCTTCATTGCACTCGAACTGAAGGATAACTCTTAGACCTCAACTGCCGGGCTAGAATAGCCACCAGCTCCTCTTCGTAAGTCAAATCTTTGTCCAATTGGACTGAGCTAAAATCTAACACATGGGACATATCACCATGATATTTTCGGAGCATAGACACATGGAACACCGGATGAACCGCTGATAAACTAGGTGGTAATGCAAGCATGTAGGCTACTTCACCCACCCTTTCAAGAATTTCAAAGGGTCCAATATACCTAGGGATCAATTTGCCATTCTTTCCGAACCTCATTACACCTTTCATAGGTGAAACACGGAGCAATATTCTTTCTCCAACCATGAATGTAATATCACAAACTTTATGGTCGGCATAACTCTTTTGCCTAGAATGAGCTATACGAAGTCGATCCTGAATAACTTTGACCTTATCCAAAGCATCCTGTACCAAATCGGTACCCAATAACCGAGCCTCTCCCAGTTCAAACCAGCCAACTGGCGAACGACATCGCCTTCCGTATAATGCCTCATATGGAGCCATCTGAATGTTCGACTGGTAGCTATTATTATAAGCAAACTCCGCCAGTGGCAAGAAATGATCCCAAGAACCTCCAAAGTCTATAACATAAGCGTGAAACATATCTTCCAATATCTGAATATTGCGCTCTGACCGTCCGTCTGTCTGTGGATGAAATATTGTACTCAACTCAACCCATGCCTAACTCATGTTGTACAGCCCTCCAGAAGTGTGAGGTAAATTGCGTAGCTCAATCTGAAATAATAGACACGGGCACACTCTGTAGGCGGACAATCTCACGGATGTAAATTTTAGCTAACCTTTCTAAAGAATAGGTAACTGCCACTAAAATGAAATGTGCTGACTTGGTCAACCTGTCCACAATGACCCAAACTGCATCAAATTTTCACTGAGTCCATGGGAGTCTAACAACAAAATCTATAGTGATACACTCCCACTTCCACTCAGGAATTTCTAACTTCTGAAGTAAACCACCAGTTCTCTGATGCTCGTATTTAACTTGCTGACAATTCAGAAACCGAGCTACATATGCAACTATATCCTTCTTCATTCTCCTCCACCAAATGTTGCCGTAAATCTTGATACATTTTAGCGGCACCTGGATGAATAGAATACCTAGAACTGTGGGCATCTTCCATAATTAATTCATGAAGCCCATCCACATTAGGCACACAAATACGACCCTGCATTCGCAGAACTCCATCTTCCCCCATAACAACCTGTTTGGCATCACTGTGCTGCACCGTGTCCTTAAGGACAAGTAAATGAGGATCATCATATTGTCGCTCTCTGATGCGCTCATATAAGGAAGACCGAGCGACTGTGCATTCTAGAACCCGACTGGGTTCTGAAACATCTAACCTCACGAACTAATTAGCCAAAGTCTGAACATCTGCAGCTAATGGCCTCTCACCAACCGGAATATACGCAAGACTGCCCATACTCACAGCCTTTCTACTCAAAGCATCGACCACCACATTGGCCTTTTCGGGGTGATACAAAATGGTGATATCATAGTCTTTCAACAACTCCAACCATCTTGTCTGCCTCAAATTATGATCTTTTTGTTTGAACAAATACTAAAGGCTATGATGATTAGTAAATACCTCACACGAGACACCGTAGAGGTAATGCCTCCAAATCTTCAGCGCATGAACAATGACTGTCAGTTCTAAGTCATGAACATGATAATTCTTCTCGTGAACTTTCAACTGCCGTGATGCATATGCAATCACCCTGCCATCTTGCATTAATACTGCACCAAGTCCAATGTGAGATGCGTCATAATATACCATATACGATCTTGAACCTGTGGGTAATACCAACACTGGCGCCGTAGTCAAAGCAGTCTTGAGCTTCTAAAAGCTCAACTTACACTCGTCTGACCATCTGAATAGGACACCCTTTTGGGTCAGTTTTGTCAATGGGCCTGCTATATATGAAAACCCTTCCACGAACCGACGATAATAACCTGCTAAACCCAGGAAACTCCGGATCTCTGTAACTGAAGTAGGTCTAGGCTAATTCTGAACATCCTCAATCTTCTTAGGATCCACCTTTATGCCTTCTGCCGATACAACATGCCCCAAAAACGCAACTGAGTCTAACCAAAACTCACATTTTGAAAATTTGGCATATAACTGATTATTCTTCAAAGTCTGAAGCACACTCCGAAGATGCTGCTCATGCTCCTCTCGACTGCTGGAGTAAATCAAGATATCATCAATAAATACAACCACAAAAGAATCCAAATAGGGCTTGAACACCTCATTCATCAAATCCATAAATGCTGCTGGGGCATTTGTCAACCCAAATGACATCACTAGGAATTCGTAATGCCCATACCGAGTCTGAAAAGCTGTCTTAGGGACATTAGATGCCCTAATCTTTAACTGATGGTAACCAGACCTCAAATCAATCTTCGAAAATACCTTAGAACCCTGAAGCTGATCAAATAAGTCATTAATTCTTGGCAGCAGATATTTCATTTTGATAGTGGCCTTATTCAACTACCGATAATCTATACACATCCGCATAGAACCATCTTTCTTCTTTACAAATAATACTGGTGCACCCAGGGTGAGACACTGGGTCTAATGAATCCCTGATCAAGCAAGTCTTATAACTGCTCCTTTAATTCTTTCAACTCTGACGGGGCCATACGGTATGGTAGAATAGAAGTAGGCTGATTGCCCGGAGCCAAATCAATACAGAAGTTAATATCTCTATCGGGTGGCATCCCCCGCAAATCTGCAAGAAATACTTCTGGAAATTCACGAACAACTGGTACTGTGTCCATAGAAGGAACATCCGCACTGGGATCATGAATATAAGCCAAATAGGCTAGACACGCTTTCTCTACCATATGCCGAGCTTTCATATAAGAAATAACCCTGCTGGCAGAATGACCAGGAGTTCCTTTCCACTCTAACCGAGGTAACCCCGGCATGGCTAGGGTCACTGTCTTGGCATGACAATCCAATATAGCATGATAAAGGGACAACCAATCCATTCTCAAGATGACATCAAAATCTACCATATCAAGAAGTAGAAGATCCACACTAGTCTTAAGACTACCAATAGTAACCACACACAAATGATAGACATGATCTACTACAACAGAGTCTCCCACCGGTGTAGATACACATACAAAAGCACTCAAAAAATCACAAGGAACAACCAAATGTGAAGCAACATAGGAGGATGCATAGGAATAAGTAGATCCTAAATAAAATAGAACTGAAGCATCTCTATGGCAAACTGGAATAATACCTGTGAACACAGCATCAGATGACTCGGCCTTAAGCCTAGCTGGAAAAGCATAAAATTGGGGTTGGGCCCCAACACTCTGAACTGCATCTCTAGGACGGCCTCTAACTGGCTGGCCTTAACCTGTAACACTTTGACCTCTACCTCTAATGGTCTGACCTCCACCTCTAATGGACTGACCTCCACCTCTAGCTGCCTGACCCCTACCTCTAGCTGGCTGAGCAGGCGGTGAAGCAACCGGTGCCGGTATGATGGCATGAGAATCCTGCTGAGGTCTATTACTCGCCAACCTAGGGCAATACCTCCTGATGTGACCAATGTTCCCACACTCATAACACCCATCCTGATGCCATGGCTACTGAAGCTGAAGCTGACCCAAATGGGCAGGATAAATGATGTAGTAACTCTGGAGTGGTGGTGCACTGATAGGAGCTGAATGTGCACTGAATGCTGGTTGCCCATAGTAAGGTATAATAGGACCGTGACTCCTTGAAGCACCGTGAGATGCATGAAGTGCTGAATGAAACGGCATGGGAGGATGACCCCTACCAAAATTACCCCTGCCCCCAGACGAGGCACCACTGAAACCACCAAACCGATGAGGCCTCTTATTAGACCTCTGCCCTCTCTGCTGTTCAAAAACCATCTCGATCCTCCTCGCGACATTAGCAGCTGCCTGAAACGAAATCTCACTTCCGGTCTCTTTGGCCATTTGAAACCTGATAGGATGAGTGGGTCCCTCAATAAACCTCCTCACTCTCTCTCCCTCAGTAGGTAGTAAAAGGAGAGCATGACGGGCCAAATCCACAAAATGGGACTCATATTGCGTAACAATCATATTGCCCTGCTGTAGATGCTCAAATTTCTTGTGGTACTCCTCTCTTAGTGTGATAGGAAGGAACTTCTCCAGAAATAGCTGAGAGAACTACTTCCGAGTAAGTGCAGGCGATCCAACTGTCTAGCCAATGTATAATCTCTCCACCACCTCTTGGTGGAACCCGTCATCTGAAATACAGCAAAATCAACCCCATTGGTCTCAACTATACCCATGTTCCGTAGCACCTCATGGCAGCATTTAAGATAATCCTGTGGGTCCTCAGAAGGTGTACCACTGAAGTGAACCGAAAAGCGCTTAGTAAACTTATCCAGTCTCAATAAGGCCTGAAAAGACATGGCGGGCCTATCATCGGTCTATGCCGCAACAACTGGCTGAACTACCCCAACTGGAGGGGCTGCTGGAGCATGATTCTGGGGAACCATTTGCTCCGGAGTGGGAGTTTGTGCTCCTCCCCCAGCCTGTGAGACGGCTGGTGCCACCTAAAATATACCATTCTGGGCTACGCCCTCCATAAGACTTACCAAACGGACTAGAGCATCCTGAAGTACTGGAATGGTTATGAATCCTTCCGGGACCTGAACTGGTCCAACTGGTACATTCTGAACTGGAACCTCTTCCTGAAGGTCCACCTGAGGTTCTACAATAGGTGCAGCTGGTCGAGCTCTGGACTGAGCTCTACCCCGGCTTCTAGTATGACCTCAGCCTCGACCTCTACACCTGGCCATAGTTTTCACCGGGGGTTCTGGTCCCTGTCCATCGGTAGATGTATTACGTGTTCTCACCATCTGCGAGAGAATAAGAATAGAATGTTTCAATTTTTCGATGATAGAATAAGATCGCACGACAGAATAATAAAGAAGTGATATTGTTCCTAAGCTTGCTCGTGACTCGTGAGACCTATGTAACCTAGTGCTCTGATACCAACTATCACGACCCAAAATTCCCACCTTCGGACCGTGAAGGCGCCTAACATTTCACTTGCTAGGCAAAACAACGTTAGAATTATATTATATATTTTAAAACAATTTTTAAATTTATTAATAACAAAGAAACAAATACGGAAGTAAAGTTTGAAATGTAGTGAATAATCCATAAAAATAACGGAGTCTAAATACTATCTCAAAATTGGTGTCACAAGTGCACGAACTTCTAGAATAATACAAATAAAGGTCTGAATAGAATAAAGCTGTCTGGAAATAAACACACGGCTAAAGTAAAGTAGACGGGGACTTCAGAACTGCGGACGTCGTGCAGTTATACCTCAAGTCTTCTCTGAGTAGCTGAAATCCGAGCAAATCTATGGTACGCCGCTCGGACCAACTCCGAAATCTGCACAAGAAGTGCAGAGTGTAGTATCCGTACAACCGACCCCATGTACTGGTAAGTGTTGAGCCTAACCTCGACGAAGTAGTGACGAGGCTAAGGCGGGTTACTTACATTAACATATACGCAATATTAGTAATAACAACAAATAATAGAAATAAAACAGGTAACTCATTTATAATAATTGAAGCTAACTCAACAGTCATAACCAATTATTATTTCCATCAATTTCCGTTGCAGCATGCAACCCGCTCTCACAATATATTCATATTCAATCCTATTCTCCAATATATTCATTTTAATCAAGTCTGTTGTGGCATGCAACATAAATAATAATAATATTACTAAGTGAAATTAAAAGTCATCAGAAATAAGTTGTAAATCCAACATAAAGTCTATCTGCTGAAACTTTCTGAACAAGCTGTAGAGGAAGTTTGTTTACCATGTGACCCTATAGAAGAAACTGTAGGGGTAGAAGTCCACTCAAATCTGAGTAGCACGCCATTCCTCACTCCTGAAAGGATATACAATTGATCAGCAAGCACGAGTCGCACATCTTGAGGAATATATCTTTCAACATAGCCTGTTAAACTCTCGATGACAACAACTTGTGAGGCCATATAAGAAGTAAACGATAAGACTTTGCAGGCTTATATGTATCAATGATAAATATATTACACCCAGCTGTAATATCATATCTTGTTGTAGAGGTTGGGAGTTTTTTCCCAATCCATTTTTAGGTAATGGAAATGCAAGACAATTGTTCTTTGCGTCTCATATGGTGCATTTGATATGTTTCATGTAGATCCGCAACCAATGACCTGACACTAAGAATGAATAAGATACAAGGACATGAAGTTGAAACTATTATCACATCATGCCCAACAACTCCCACATTTATGCTCGTACAATTATCATGGGACCATGATTTAAAAATTGGCTGTGATGATGAAATATCATCACCAATAGGTACTAGTCTCACGGAGTTCTGGCATACTTGAACCGACAATCCATCACTCTCAAGGCCATAACCCAAAGTGCACACGCTAGACAAGATACCCACCTTGGTAGTAAAACAGAGAGGTTTACACCAACAGCTAACACCTTGGTTTCTTCCAAAAATGACAGTACAAGAAAAGAATGATATAAATCTTCTAGCTTCTTCTTAACCGCCCAAATTCCTGTTATCCCATTGAAATTAGGAGCGAGCAGTCAATAATTTCTTTACGCTAATACCACCGTGCATCACCAGCAATGATCCTTAGGATGCCTCCCTACAACAGACAAACATATGACCGTGATGAATATTATGATAGTTCACCACAGATATATCTGATATTGGTGTAGTATGTAAAATGTGTCCTGAATATTTTGACCCTCCTCCTTCAACTTTTAAGACTATACTGTCACTCCCTTCAAAAATAGCAACCAAAAACGCATATTCCACACAGAGTAATGTCATGGATGATAGAGTTTTGTATAGACAACCAAATAGGTGCATTTTAGGTGCATTATAGTCAATCACCATTCACACTTTATGTGAAATTAAAGCATATATTGGGAAGGACACAAGGTTCATCAGGGTTTTTACAGTTCACTAAGATAACTCCCCCAGACTTGAAAATAACCCGCAGTCCAAAAGAGTGAGGAGCTTCTGTTATGTGCTGTGCTCGAGTTCCAAATGCAGCATTCTCAAATATAACTTTGACTGAATTGGCTTTAATGTTCCACTCAATCAATATAAACATAGTTTAGTCTTCTCCCAACATGTAGGGAAAATTCAAGGTATGATTTTAATCTTTTAGAATCTACACGATGTCAATATGCAAGAAATCGATCACAAAAGGGAAAATTGTAAGTAGGATGCCAGAGAGAAAAATATAGAGAGAATAAATATCGGCACTTGTTGTTGAATGAAATGAGTAAATTGACTAATCAAGAGTATCCAGTCCTTTACATTCCTATATTTCTATAACGGAAATCGTTTATAGCCACACAAATGTTATGGCTTATTTAAGACCACTAGTACCAAAACTTTTAGGGGTCGTTTGGTAGAGTGTATAAGAATAATGCTGAATAGGGTATATTAGTAATGCTGATATTAGTTATGCTTGCATTAGTTATGCAGACATTAGTTATGGTGACATATTTCTTATCCATTATTTTGTTTGATGTATTAAAGCATTGAACAATTTCTAAAAAGAAACATATGTTGAGCAATGTTTTTATATGAAAAAGGTTTTAAAAATATTATTTGATTTAAGAGGGACTTGATCTTAGGACCTAGTTCTCTAGGAATAACTATAAATAGTGAGCTCAACAACCATTGTAGAAAGGGAATTTTCTGACAAACTTATGTTACATATTGTTCGAAGCTCAATAATATTTTATCTTGTCTCGATTTCTGATGTCTTATCTCGATTTTAACGCTAAGTCTTACATTCTTATTTAATTTATTTATCATTTTGGAATCAAATCGATTCACTTGTCTAATCCGTTTGATTCTTTGTTCTTAGCAAAAATCATAGAAAATGGAAGATAACGATGTCAACATCGCACACAACGTTAAGGCCCAAAGAAATCAGCCTCAGCATGAAGATTCGATAGGTGATACCCGCAACGAGGTGGATGAGGCCACACCAGTCCATGGCAGGCAATATCCATGACATATTTGAGAGGCAACTCCTGATGATGTTGAAGACGAGCACGTCGCTGAAATAGTAAGGATCCTGAGGGAGCAACAAAAGGCTATTATGGTCAGCCTCTCACGACAGGATCATGTCATAACGGAGTTGAGGAAGACATTGTTAGGTGCTTCCAACAACACGAATGGACGAGGTCCAGTTCTTCCCGGTGCTCCCGCAAACCAAACAACGAAGAGGGTCGACAATAACACCCCGTGGGGCGAAGTCAGTTGTGACAGGTCCGGGAGGAACGATAGCGGTTCTAGTAACAACAATGAGAATGATACCTTTAAAACCGAACACATGCGGTTTATGAGGAAAGTAAATACCCAAATGGATCAAATTCCGGGTGCACCACCGGTATTGAAAGGACCGGACTCAAGCAAATACACCCAGTTACCGTTCAAACCAAGCGCGACACCAGAATTGATCCCGAAGCGGTTCAAGATGCCAGGCAACCAAAGTATAATGGGACTTCGGATCCTAAGGAGCACATCACCACATATACAACGGTGGTGAAGGGGGAACAATTTAGCTCTACACGAGATTGAGTCAGTCTTACTGAAGAAATTCAGGGAGACCCTTACGAAGGGGGCCCTGACATGGTATTCGCTCTTGCCCGAGCACTCAATAGATTTCTTCGAGATGCTTGCAGATTCTTTTATCAAGGCCAATGCCGGGGCCAGAAAGGTACATGACCGAAAGGCCGACATATTCAGGATTGCACAAGGAGATTCCGATTTGCTATGGGAGTTCGTGACCAGATTTCAGAAAGAAAGGATTTTGCTACCTGCTATACCTGACGAATGGGCAGCTGAAGCATTTACTAAAGGGTTGAATTCGAGAAGTTTCGATGCTTCCCAAAAATTAAAAGAGAATATGCTCGGGTTTCAGGCAACAACATGGGCAAATGTTCACAACTGGTATGAGTCAAAGATAAGAATTTTTTCCCTATGAAAGGGCCGAAGGACGCGGTAGAGGTTTCCGGTCAGCGGATAGATTCGCTACTGAAAGGAGAACCGATTGCGACCGGAATTAACAGATCATTGCTGGACAAGGAGATATCGGGTTTCTCGAGATTCCTCCTACCCTAGGTTATCCGAATACAACTTCAACGTTAGCGTAGTGGAACTAGTGTCGGCTATGAGGAACATTAAGGAAGCACGGTTCTCGAAGTCAATGAGATCCGATCCCAGTCAGAGGGATCCTATTTTGTGGTGCAAATACCATGGGACCAATGATCATCAGACTGGGGACTGTCAGTAATTGCGCGAGGACGTGGCGACATTGCTGAAAAATGGCCATCTTAGAGAATTCTTAAGCGACTGGGCTAAAAACAACTACGGTCGCAATCGTGATAACGCGGAACCTTCGAAAGTAGGAGAAGATCCTCCATGTTTGACGATCAACATGATTTTTCAGGGGGGAACAAGATTAATGGTGTGACATATTTGGCGGCAAAAAAGATGAAGATGTCAGTAACCCACAGTAAGAGACTCCGGGAAGTCGCTGAGGACGACATTACTTTCACGGAGGAAGACGCAGATGGACTACTGTTGTTGCACAATGATGCCTTGGTAATCTCTATTAATGTATTAGATTTTAAAACTAAACGTGTTTTAGTGGACCCTGGAAGTTCGGCCAATATTATCCAGTGGAGAGTGCTGGAGCAAGACAAGCTGATCGGAAGTATCATTCTGGCCACAAAACTCCTCGCCGGATTCAATTTGGCAAGTGTGACAACACGAGGAGAGATCCTGCTGCCGACGAATGTCGATGGGTAAATAAGACGACCCTTTTCGAGGTAGTAAACGGCGATGTGGGCTACAATATTATCCTGGGGAGACCATGGTTGCACGAGATGAAGGCTATACTATCAACATATCATGAATTACTGAAATTCCCAACTCCTGAGATAATTAAGCAAATAAGAGGTGACCAACCGGCAGCAAAGGAGATGACCACAATCTCAGTTTTCAGTAGCAAAGGGAAGGATCATGCAGCATAGCAATTACATGAACCGAAGCCTGCTTCCGAGCAGAGAAAAGTCAACCATGGGGAGGAGTCATCAGAATCCTATCAGGTACCAAGATATTTCCAGGTACCAGAAGAAATGGACGCAACAAAGTCCACAGCGAAAGAACTTGAGCAAGTCGTATTGTTCGAAAAGTTCTTGGAAAGGAAGTTCCACCTGAGGACAGGACTAAACCTCGAGCTCATGTCTCGATTTATCGAATTTCTTAAATTTAACGTTGATTTTTTTGCATGGTCTCATGCGGATATGACAGGTATCCCACCAGAAGTGGCCGTGCACAAACTAAGCCTGGATCCTAACATCCCTCCGGTAAGCCAGAAAAAACGTGCTATTGCCGAGGTCAGAAACAAATTCGTCAAAGAAGAGGTATATCATTTGCTTGATATCGTTTCAACAAATTCGTCAGAAACAATCATTTTGCATGTGCGTAGACTATAACGATCTAAATAAGGCATGCCCTAAAGACTCGTTCCCATTGCCAAGCATTGATCAAATGACAGATGCGATGGCCGAGCAAGAGTTAATGAGTTTACTTGATGCTTACTCTAGGTACAACCAAATCAAGATGAACCTGGAGGATCAGGAAAAAACTTTGTTCATAACAAAATTCGGCAAATATTATTATAATGTGATGCCTTTAGGGCTAAAGAACACTGAAGCCACTTACCAGCGGCTCACAAACAAAATATTTGAGAAACAAATAGGGAAAACCATGGAGGTTTACATAGATGATATATTGGTTAAGTCTTTGAACGTAGGTGATCATCCTAAACACCTGCAAAAAACCTTTGACATCATAAGGAAGCACAACATGAAGCTTAACCCCAAGAAGTGTGCAGTCGGAGTCAGCTCCGGTAAGTTCTTGGGATTTCTGGTGTCGGAAAGGGGGATCGAAGTCAACCTTGATAAAATTAAAGCAATCAAAGACATCCCTGACCAGCTATCAAGCGTGAAAGAGGTTCAAATATTGACAGGAAGACTAGCTGCTTTAAGCAGATTCATTTCCCGGTCTTTGGAAAAATGCCATCACTTCTTTTCACTCCTAAAAAAGAAGAACAACTTTGAATGGACTCCGGAATGCCAGCAGGATTTGAAGGATTTGAAAAGGTATTTATCGATCCCTCCATTGCAATCAAAACCGGAGGAAGGCAAACAAATTCTGATTTACTTAGCCATCTCGGAGGTAGCGGTAAGTTCCGTGAGGATGAAGGTACTCAAGATCCTATCTATTATGTTAGTAAAATTTTAACGGGAGCAGAAAGTCGCTACCCGCATCTGGAAAAAATGGCCTTAGATCTCGTGGTTGCCGCTCGGAAGCTTAGGCCTTATTTCCAATGTCATCTGAAAGTCGTGGTAACAACCTTTCCCTTGCAGAATATCCTTCATAAACCTAAACTTTCAGGTCGGCTGGACAAGTGGGCAGTCAAAATGAATGAATTTGACATAGAATATAAACCTAGGACTGCGATTAAGTCATAAGTTTTGGCCGACTTTGTGGCCGATTTCAGTTCGGGACTGTTACCTTTGGCTACCAAAGAAGTAGTAATGGTGTCGAAATCGACATCAGGAGTTTAAACCTTGTTTACGGATGGAGCTTCCAGCGTGAAAGGGTTCGGGCTTGGCGTGGTGCTAATTACGCCTTCGGGGGATACCCTGAGGAAGGCCATAAGAATTGTTCCTCTAACTAACAATGATGCAAAGTATGAAGCTTTAATTGCAGGACTCGAGCTGGCCAGGGACTGGACTCCGAGGTCATAAAAATCAAATGTGATTCCCAATTGGTAGTGAATCAGGTCTACAGGATCTTCGAAGCCAAAGAGGAACGCATGCAATAATATGTAGTGAAGGTCCAGGCTCTGCTCACATGGTTCAGGGAATAGTCAATTACCCACATACCAGTAGAACAGAACGTGGAGGCATACACACTAGCCAATTTGGGATCGTCCATGAATATAAAGGGATCGAACTCCGGTATGGTCGTGCAGCTTATGCATTCGATATTGAATGTAGACGGCTATTACGTAGTAAACGCGACCAATTTGGTTTAGGACTGGAGAAATGAGATCATAGACTATCTCGAGCACGGAAAGCTACCCGAAGATCCTAAGGCATCTCGAGCGTTGCGCATTAAAGCGACTCGATACATCTTCAAGGGAGGTCAATTATATAGAAGATCTTTCCAAGGCTCGTTGGCCTGATGTTTGGGAGATTCCGAAGCTAACTATGTCATGAGAGAAGTCCACAAAGGGATTTGCGAAAATCGCTCAGGCGCGGATTCATTAGTGTTAAAGCTAATTAGGGCAGGATACTACTAGCCCCGGATGGAACAAGACGCCAAGGCTTATGTTCAGAAATGTGATAAATGTCAATGCCACGCACCATCGGTACATCAACCGGCAGAGGTACTACACTCGGTTTTGTCGCCATGTCCATTCATTAAGTGGGAAATGGATATAGTCGGTCCACTGCCGCCGGCCCCCGGTAAGGTAAGATTCCTTTTGATTTTACCTAACTATTTTTCTAAGTGGGTTGAAACAAGTCCTTACCAGAAAATCGGCAAGCGCGATGTGGTAGATTTCTCTTGGGAAAATATAATTTGTAGATTCGGGATATCAAAAGAGATAGCCTACGACAACGGGCCATAATTTATAGGCACAAAGGTCACAAAATTCCTCGAAGACTTGATAATCAAAAGGATCACATCATCACCTTATCACCCGAGCGCAAACGGTCAAGTAGAATCAACAAACAAGGTAATTATCAACAATCTAAAAAAGAGATTGGAAGCTGCCAAAGGTAAATGTCCCGAAGAGCAACCAAGAGTATTATGGGCGTATCGAACAACGACCAAATCAAGCACGGGGGAGACTCCTTTCTCTTTTGTATACAGAGCAGATTCTTGATCTCGGTGGAAGTAGGAGAACCTACCTTGATATACTTCCAGGCGGACGAAGAAACAAATAACGAAGCATTATTGGCCAAATTGGAGCTGCTCGACGAACACAAGGACTTGGTGCATATAAAGAAGGCAGCCCAAAAACAGAGAATGGAGAGATATTACAATTGAAGAGCCAACCTCTGGTATTTCAAATTATGAGACTTGGTTTTAAGGAAAGTAACTCAAAACACCCGGGAGTTCAACGCAGGAAAGCTAGGTCTGACGTTGGAAGGCCCCTTCTGGGTTTCAACTGTCATCAGGAAAGGTCATACGAATTGGAAAATCAAGATGGAGTAAAGTTTCCGAGAAACTGGAGTGTGGCACACCTCAAAAGGTACTAAATCTGATGAACACCGCCTATACTGAAAGTATGTGCTGCACTCTTTTTCCCTTCGTCCAGTTTTTGTCCCAATTGGATTTTTCTTGCAAGGTTTTTAACGAGACAACAACAAAAAGCATACTACGAAGGAAATATCGTGAGCATAAGTAAGAAATTTAAACAACAAGGCATGGAAGCGGAGAACTACTACCGGACGATTAGATAATCTTTTGCTTGGTAGCAAAGTTCCTACTGGTAAGTGCAGTTTGCTATCAGGCCAAAGGTTACCCGACCGTTCACGAGTATAAACCACTAAGGTGTGGTTAGATAGTCGTTGGCTCTATAGCAAAGTTCCTAATGGGAAGTGAAGCTTGCTATCAAATCAAAGATTATCCAACCATTCACTGGTGGAATCTTCAAAGGAGAAAGACTTTAAGTGTTCGAATTCGCATTCTTTACATTCGAACACTGGGGGGAGGGGGGAAATGTGTAAGGCCCCGTAAAAGTTTTCCAAGGAATTTAGGATTTCGTGGTGCTGAGGTTGGCTAATGTGTTTGAAGATTGTTAAAAATAAGCTGTGGTATGGACTTTTTGGGTTGTGCAATGCATCGGGGAGTTGGAGGAAAATTGTTGCAGAACATGGCATTTCTGTAGTCCATTATGCGAGCGCAGAATTACTCCGCGGATCGTAGATCTGCCGTGGAGTGGAACAGGAAAGGGGAAAATTTTGAAAACTATTTTTTCTGGTCACATAATGATTCTGCTGGCCGCATAATGATTATGCTACCGTGAAATTGCATCGCAGAATAGACCAGACCCAACTCAGAATTTGAAAATCATTTTGTGGCCATTCTGCTGGATGCATAACCATTATGCTGGACGCATAACCATTCTGCTTGCCACATATCTATTCTTCTGGCCACATATCTATTCTGCTGGCCACATATCTGTTCTGCTACCTCAGAACTGTACCACATAGTTGACTTCGAGGGTCATTTTTGAAAATTTTCTTACCCGACCCCAATTTGATTAAAAGCCCTTAGGGCTCATTTTGGAGAAACAATCTGTCAATTTTAGAGAGAAGTGTGAGTATTTTAGAGATAGAGAGGGAGAAGGCCTAGCCATTCTAATCAACCATTCTTGCCCCAATCTTTAAGAATCATGGATGCCACTCACTAGACCATCATCTATCTGGGTAAGTCCTTCTCCTAAGCTTTCATGCAAGAGGTTATGGGTTTAAGTATGTCGTGGGGTTGGAGATAGTCCATGCATGTGACATTAGGTGATAGTATGTGGGGTTGTTGAAATATTTTTGGTAGTTTCTTGTTGAAATTGGTTGAGGGAGGAAGGGATTACCATTGTAGAGCCTTGTAGTCGATTTTTGCATAATAGGTGTTTGACAAAATTCCTAAGAGAGTTACACCATAAAAGTCCTTCTAATTATTATCTGATTTTTGCTATCTTCCTATAGATTGTTATTGCTATGAGTGTTGGAACGTTGTAGTAACTTAAGGAAAGCTCAACAAGGTATTTTGGCTAAACATCTTTGTAGAATCGAATTTCATGATGTTCCCGTAAGTTTCAAGTATGGTTGGCCCAAGTTCCTAATTCACATGTTCCGGGTTATTCCTTATATATATTTGACTATTCCGAATAAGCTTGTGTTGAAAGATATATACTAAAATGTGCACCAAATTCTCCTATCATCTTGTGTTCTCCGTCGGGAATGTATCCTAGTATGACCAATATGTCGAAATAGTATGATTTTAAATCATGTTTAAATTGCAAGTTATTATGCCCAATTGTGAAACAAATCTTAATGCGCCTAAGACTCATATTGTTCATATTTATGCTTAAGGACTTGATTCCAAATGCTTTTATTGATGCTGATCTATAAATATGCTTGAAAGTGAAAGAAATGAGAGTGAGATGCATGGTTGTTGTAACTAGTGCATTTGATTTGTAACCGTGTATCAATCGTAAATCACCATGCTATCCTTTATAAATATTTCTAATGTGATTTGAGTTTTTTTTATATACTCATGAGTTGAAAGTGTGTATTGCCCTTTTGGGAAAAAAGTATTTCAAGAATAAGTGGTGTGTCATTCATTTATGATTTTAACTCGTGCTTCAATTGCTAGTCATTTTGCTCCATTCTTTGGAAAAGAATTTATTGTGTTTAAAGCCTTCATTACTAATGAACCTAAAATGGTGATTTACAGAATATTCTATATGTTGATGTCTATGATGGAGGTCTTTTAAGTAAAAAAATAAAAGTATGGAATATGAAATGCGGCCAACATGCCATGAATGAAGAATCATACGTATGGCCAAGAGAGCCAAGGAAATAATGATATTGTGAATGGTTGAAAGTACTAATAAAGCTATATATATTGTATGAAAGGTTATGAGGTAAATTTATTTGTACTTCTGTCTCCCTTGTGTGCAAAACAAAAATATTTTTGGGAGTATCATTAGTCACCGAGGAAGGGTAGGTTGAAATAACCTAACCTCGAAACTATACGTGCCAGTGCCAGTGTGGTGATTGTGATTACACCTTCACCCGCACACAATGAGGTGAGGCGGCATGGCCTCTTGTGTGGAGATTGTGATTGTGATTACCCCCCCCCCCCCCACCCCCACATATTGGGGTGAAGCGGCAGGGCTGCTTTGTGTAGAGATTGTGATTGTGATTGTGACTGTGATTGGATATCTTTGGGTGAGACGGCCTAGCCGATCGGGCCGTGATCGGACTCCATGCTAAAATCATGGTGGTATATCGGTACTAATGATTTCCCAACCAAAAATAATATTATTTTCGTACTTTGAAACTTTTTCTATTATAACTTGACATTTGGATATCATTGATTATTACTTGTTGCTTTCATGGTTTTCCCTTTCTTATATTAGAATTATATTTTTAAAGAGGACATTTAGATTCACATACTAGTACTATTCCACATGTACTAACGTCCCTTTTTGCCGGGGGCACTACATCTTCAATAGATGGAGGTGGTTCATCAGCGGGCAGCTTTGATCTTCGTTAGCAGTTACTCTCTATTCAGTAGGTTTTGGTGAGCCCTACTCTGTTCCGGGCCGTATGCCACTTGATGTTGTACTTTATGTTTTGAGGTATAGTTGGGGCCTTGTCTCCGACACTTCCATATTACTCTTCGGTTATACTTAGAGGCTCCGTGGACATAGTGTGGGTTGAATAGTGGTGTTGGAAGAGTCAAACTAGATATGTTGTAATTGTATCACATGATCCACTTCAAATTATGAATGTGTAATATATTTTGGTAATTACGAATGTAGCAACTAATGGTAATGGAATTGGTGTTGTTCATGAAATTCTCTTAATGGTTAATTAATGAAATATATCTTTTCTTTATTCATGGGTGAGTTTGGGTAGGAGGCATTGTACATGCTTTCTTGACCGGGGTATCTTGGTTGAGCGCCAGTCGCGCTCCTCGAGGTCGGGGCGTGACAGAATGATATGAGAATACGGCAACAATGACTGCCACATCGACCGAGACTACAAAATCTAGAAATAAAGTTTTATCATCGGGACCAGGGACTGCGCGGTCAGCCCTGTAGAAATATGTTGTACAAGTTAGCCACAAGTAATGGCAATTTCTTTTTAGCACAATGAATGCTTATGTACTTTTGAAAATGGAAAGAATAAAGTAAAGTCCTTTTGTTTTTATCTTGTTTCTTGTCCGAACGAGGAATTAATTTAATCATTTGAAAGTTAAACAAGTACTTCAAATGCTAGTGCCGTAATGAACACGAGACGTCCTCTTCAAGATCACTGTAAACATAAGAGGGCCCTCTCTTATATAACTCTCACAGTAAAGAATTGATTCCGGAATCCAAATGCTATCGGGGGAAAATGCACTTGAAGCCTCGCATAACTCGACGCAAAAAGAAAACCCTGCACAATACTTAAACGAAAAGTATGCAAAGAGAAAATCTTGCGCAATACTTAAACGAGAAAAAAATACTTCTATATACAACAAACATGCCAAGCAGCACAAGTACAAAAGTATGGAAAATAAAAGCAAAGTGAAAAGAAAGAAAAAAGCTAAGCTACTATATCCCCAGAATCCGGAGGAGGAGAAGCATCTGCACCTTAGGAGAAGTAGGCGGATCAGCCGTCAGGTCAAGATCTTGGCCTTCACCATCATCCCCTTCAGGTTCTTCTTCAGTTCCTGAGAATTCAGAACTGGAACCAAAAGAGTCAGTAGCACTAGGTTGGACCGGGCCTTGGCAATTTTGGCATCAAAGTCAATGACGCCCGCTTTGGCCTCTTCCAAGGTTTTTCTACTCATGCTATACATATAATATATTTTTTCAACAATGAGGGAAGTCGCTCGGTGCTGAAGTTCTTCCTTAATCTAGTCAACTTCGGTTGAAAGGTTATTCCGCTCATATCTAGCGGCCTGGAGGCTGAAATCAAGATCACAGATAGTGGAGTTATGAACTTTGTTATGCTCCATGACTCTCTTCCAACCGGGCATACTTCTCCTCAGCGGCAGAAACTTCTTCAGCTTTGGAGTTCAAGGCTGCCTCCAAATTATTCAATCTTTCAGTAGAGGCGTCCTCGCGATCGGCAGCAGCAAGAACGACATTCTGGACCTCAACCCACTTTGCCTTAGCTTCTTTAAATTGTACCCTTAATAGGGAGGTCTCTTGTCCGAGGGTCACTACCTATTGCTCGCTTTGCTGTAACTGAGCCTCCAACTCAACGGCCTCAACGGCCTGTGCTTCTAATTCCAGAAGGCGAGCAACAATTTGATCCCGCTCAATCAATAATTGATCCCGCTCGTAGGTGAGCTTCTTTGTCAAGGATCAATCTTTGAAGGCCCTCGGAAGCAAGGAAGTTAGCCTGCAAGACAGAAGTATAAATTAAAACCATGCCATAAATAAAATAAAAGGAACAACTGTGGGAACGAAAATCGTATCGATGTTGTGTTGTGCATGGTATTGTTCACCATACACTCTCCCGAGAGAGATTGTATTTTATTACTATCTTTCTTTGAAGCCAGAGGATTGATATATTTAGCAAGTTCCACTGGTTGGGATAGCAGAAGACATCCGGTAGAAACCAATGGGGAAACACTCTTCCTCGTTTGAGGATCTTCGAAGGGGGCAAAATAATTATGCCCCAAATTCCCATGAACTGGGGACTGGGGAAGAGGGACATCCTCCTCTCGGACGACTGCGGCCGGTGGAGATGATGTAGCAGTTGCTAGTGGCGAAGGCAAAGTTTGCGAAGAGGGAGATGAAGCTGATGGCGTTGTAGGTTGGGAAGCAGTTGTGGCAAAAATAGTGCTAGTTGTTGGTTGCTCATCAACTGAAGATGGAAGAGACCCGATACCCAGCCTCTCGGTACCGGAAACAATGACTGGGTCTCGGAAGAAAGAGTTGGCATCTTCCACTATATCACATTCCCCAAAGAGCGCCTCGGAAACATATTCGGTTGGCGTACCTAGCTCAACAGATTGAGAATTATGTTGAGCTGATGAAGGTCACTGTCTTCTATGTAGTGAAGCTCCCTCATCACTGGCTCCTCCATCATGATCGATCACCATAGTTTCTGCGGCTGGCTCGGGCGCGGCACTCTTCGCCTTTTTATTTTTTCCCTCGGCCGTGGAGGAACGTCGCCTTTTTTGTTGCTTGTTCTCCAGCCGGGGACTCCGAGAAGAAACACTTGTACTGGAAGCAGGCCCGATGATACCCGTTCGAGTGAAAGCCTTCTGCAGTAACCTCGCCGCATCAGCAGGATTAGCCAAAACATCCTCTTCGGGGACGATAACAGAGCCCTGCGGAAGACCTGAATTCAACAGGAAAGAGAAGTTAACTAATTTTCTTATATGAAAAGTAAAAACAAGATAAGATCAACCTACCATGATTTTTGGCCTTTCACCCATATTTAAGGTCCAATTCTTTTCACTTACGGGTCTCAGGCGTAGTGACATCCAAAATATTCTGGACTCACTGGTCCAGGCCTTCAACCCTTGGTGATGTCCGCCGAGTTGCTGAAATAGTGAAAGAAGAAGGTTCAATAATAGCATGGGACAATCTTTAACTAGAAGGAAAGACAGACGATGAACTTACGAGTACTGTTCCATGATTCAGGAAAGGATGGAGTCGTGGCCGGGATGATGTCCATGGTGGCAACTGTAACGAACTGCTCCATCCATCCACGGTCGTTGTCATCGTCCATGCTGGTTAGCAAAGCATAGTGACCACGTTTGCTGAAGTTTATCATTCCCTCATGGAAAATCTTGGAGGAATAAAGGCTCATCAGTCGAGCCAGGGATAGCTCTTCTCCCGTCTTCTGGCATAGACCCTAAAGGCAAGCAACCGTCCGCCACACAGAAGGGCTCACCTGTGCCAAGCAGACTTAGTAATGGAAGAAAAACTCCAAGATAACGGAGTCAAGCCCCCTGATCAATGAGAACGGTCCCAAAGTGAAGGGGTACATATAAACATACGTAAAACTCTTCTTGGAGAAGGTTACCCGCTCTACTAGGTCAGGAGCGATGTTGTTCAAATCTTGATAACCACAGTCTTCCTTCACATCAGTGATGCTAGAAGGACGGATGGAAGAAGGATATACCCTAACAGCCCATATGTGGGGGTTAGCAGAAGGGTACTTCTCTTCGAAGTCTTTAGTTGTAGTAAGCCTTCTGGGGATAATGGTGCTCACCGTGGGAGGAGCAGCATCATCAGTGTTTTCTTTGTTCTTTGAAGCATTGGAATTTTTGGAAGAGGAGGCCATTGTTATCAGAAGGAAGTAAGGGTTTTTTCTTTGAAGAAGAAGATTCAAGGAAGTTAAAAATAAGTGTGAGTTGAGTAAAGAGAGTTTGAGAGAGTTTAGAAAATTATAAAGTGTAAAAGGAGAAGATTGAGGCATATAAGTAAGGGAATAGGGCTAAAATCGTGACCATAATTACCTCGAGAACCGGCGAAAGTGTTACTAAATCATGGGATGATGCGTGTTTTGGGGTATAAAATACGGAAAGACGTGTGTCTAATCAACCGTCAGAAACTTTTCAGAGGGGATCAGAGAATTTTCCGCCAAGAAAGGTATCTTCACCAACTTTCCGGTGGCACAAGGATGTGCCACCGGAAAGCAGGGAGACTATCTGTATAGGGTAAAATATGTTCATATTAAATGCTCACATAATAAAGCGACACGTGGAGCCGAAGGCAAATGGAAAGCGGGGCAAATGGCAATCAGGTCCAAAGGCAGTGATCTCGTTTGTTCCCGAAAGGAATGATGTTCATAAAGAAAAAATAAATGCTTATCACCCGGTAGAATTTAATGGAGAATATTCTATAGCATTAAATATGTAGTTTGTTATAGAGAATATGACATTCATTGTCTACCGTTACAGATTCTTCAATGGCCCCCATAATTTTTATTTAAGAGGGGCTTGATCCTAGGACCTTATTCCCTAGGAACAACTATAAATAGTGAGCTCAACATCCATTGTAGAGAGGAAATTTTCTGACAAACTTATGTTATATATTGTTCAAAGCTCAATAATATTTTTATCTTCTTTCTTATTAATATCGTTACTACTGCCTCCGTAAGCTCTGCTCCGGAAATCAGGATTTCTGATGTCTTATTTCGATTTCAACGCTAAGTCTTACATTCTTGTTTAATTTATTTATCATTTTGGGATAAAATAGATTCACTTGTCTATTAACCACATATAAATTCAACTTTACCATTTTACGGATAAACACACACATGTTGGGATATCACATGAGATTAGCTATCCACCCACCTTTTAATGGGATAGTTAATTCCATCATTACAGTATAAAATGGTACCCATGACTAATTATATCTATAATCAAATGTGGGATAAAGTAATCACGCATTTTATTCCGAGATTATTATCCTTTTTCTCACCAACCTAGCGACCCCTTAGTGATTTCTTCGTTCATCGTTCGCAAAAGTAGTGGAGTACTTATTGTACTCTTTATCTAATAATAATAATAATAATAATAATAATAATAATAATAACCATAACCTTCATGAAATAATACTTGAGTTTGAAATGTAGCAGTTCAAAACACCATGAAAAATCCTAGAGTTTGAACTCTAAGCATCGTCTTAGTTCAAACTTCATGAGAAATGCTAGAGTTTTGAACTACCTTAAAATATTTTTGAGTTACGTGATGGAGTTTTACTAAATTTCGAATTTAGGCAGTGTGCTGGAATTTTCTTTGTTTTAGCCAAAAATATTTTTGCCCAAATTACAAAAAGTAGCTAGTATTTCACAATGATATGTCAAATAGTGACGCGATATTGCACCCTCCGGTGTAGATTAGTAGTCAATTAAGTAGATTGAGAACCATGAAATTTTAGGTTCAATTTTAATGGAGACCAAAAAATACTAGGTTATCTCACCTTTTCAATACAAAGTTATCTGGTACTAGTAAGAGCCCGTTTTGGCTTAGCTGATTTAAAGTAATTGATAAGCATTAAGTGTTAAAAAATACTTTTAAATGCTGAAATTAATTTAATAAATAAGCAGTTCTGTGTTTGGATTAAAGTACTAAAATTGAAAGTAAGTAGTTGAAGTGTTTGGTTAGAAATGCTAGCAAGTACATTTTTTTATTAAAATAACTTAAATACCCTTAAAATATCTATACTAATAAGAACATCCTCATGCAACGTTTTACATTCAAAGTTGATTCAAAGACAAACAATATATGTTCAATTTATTTTAATTCAAAATTCATTAGATAATATTATTTTTAATCAAATTATCTTATGATAAACCAAAATATAATCATACGCTATAACAAAATAATTTATAATTTAAACAAAATTTGTTACATAAGGAATACAATAAAGAATTGTTTAGTTCATAACTTCATAATTAGATAAAAAGAACAAGTGAACATTAAAATTTGGGTAATATATATTACTGAAGAATGCGAAAGTCTTTCTTTGAAACAAGATGCATGCCCGTGACAAAGAAAATCTCATCGTTATTAGAAAATAGAGGAGGTTAAGGAGATATTGCTAGTTTGAAAAAAAATGTAGAGAAAATGAGGTAGAGGAGAACGTAATTTTTTTTTTTTGTTTTAGAAAGTTTTTCTAAAGATTACACAAAAGTAGTAAGGATGAAAGAGTAAAATTATTGGTTAAAGCAAAACTGCTTATAAATTAAAAAATTATAAGCTGAGGGCGACCAAATTATGACTTATGACTTATTTTGGCTTACAAGCACTAGGGTTACCAAATGCGTAGATAAGCCAAAACGTATTTTGTTTACCCTTAAAACGGATAACAATTAAATTTGTATGCGGTTTTAAAGATATGTGGATAGATTCAATACAAGTAATCAAGAATGTTAGATAAACGAATTAAAGATGAAATCAATAACCAAACGAGTTGTGGCGTTGAGTCCGGGCTCGGATTTTAGCTCAATAGTGATTTTACCTTCGACCGGGCCCTCGATTCGAAGCTAAACGTGTGTGGAGAACTATGAATAAAATAAGAACCTTTCAATGGCTAGAAAGCAGAGAAGTAAATGTATATTGCCTTGATATGCATGTTACAATGTGTTTTGAATGAAAAAGCTCCCCCTTTATATAGTAGGAGAGTTTCATCCCTAGTACAACTTTAAAAAAGGTAAAAAGAATCCTCCTTTCTCGTCAATTACTGGTATGCTACCGACGTCAGGCGAGATTCGCGTCGTGATATCCAGTTTGGGTGCGGATATCACGGCTTTCTGTTAGTTGTGTGCAACCGTTCGTAGTGCTTTCCGAGGTTTAGGAGCTCGCTCGGTGTCCGGGGAGTGTTGTCTTGCCAGGCCCGGTGGCGAGGACTCCGTTCGGCCTTTGGTACGAGAAGTCTCTGGCTTCGATTCTGATCCTATGTAGTCATGTCTTCGCTTCGAATTCCCTAGCAACTTCCAACTCTTTTTAAATCTTCATCTTTTTACCTTTGACCTTCAAATCTTCATAATTGTTCTTAAGTTTCTACCCATATCTTCATCCTACCTTCAAACCTTCATACATTTTCTTGGATTTTCAACCCAGAACCTCATATCTTCACTTTCAAACTTCAAATCTTCATAAATGCTTTCCAAATCTTCACATATTTTCCAGATTTACGATGGCCGAGACTTCCATATCAGTTCCTCAATAGGCTTCCTCTTTATCTTCTCACCTGCCACAAGTACCGAGGCGGCCGTCCCCGAAGTGGTTGTTCTTGAGACGGCTTCTCCTGAGGCATCTGCTCCCGAAGTGGTCGCGGCCGAAGCGGCCCCAGAGATCCCCCATGAAAAGTTTTATTCCCGGGGATTGTTCAATCTTAGACGACTTCAAAGTTGAAAAGGCCTCATCCAAATAAGACCGAGGTGAAGGGGCAACGAGATATATATGCTCTGTCACCGAAGATACTCTTCCCATTGTCCGAGAAGACTGTAACTGGAGAGGTAAGGACATGGTAGTCCCCGGGCTTGAGGACGATATCACCATTCATGTGGAGGGGTATTTAAGTGTTTACACTTGCCCTTCACACTGATCCCGATAGACCCAGTTGTTTTGGCCTTTTGCGAGAGATACGAGGTGTGCTTTGGGCAAATCCACCCGTCTCTATAGAGGATCGAGATCCTCCTTCGTTATTTTGTGAATAACACCGAGTCTCCTCGGTTCACCCTCGACCACCTACTCCGCATATACGTCCCCGAGGGGGACTAATCAAGCTCACTCGTCAGGCCAGCAAGGCACCCTTTTCGAGCATCGACGAGGATCGAGACCGAGGCTAGCAGGGGTGCTTTGTTCGGGTAAAGACTGAAGATTTGATCCCTTTTGAGTTTCTGTCATTCCCCGAGAAGTGGAATGCATCTCGTAAGTGTATTCTTTCTTTAAGTGTCAAGTCTTCTTTGTTCCCTTTCTCACCATCAATATTTGTGATTGTGCAGTTGTTGCTCGGCTTCCCAATGCGGTCCCTCGGCTCAAGGAGTGGATCGAAGGCATCTGCAAACAGATGCCGTATTTTGATCGCTCGTGATACAAGCTTTCGAAGGTCCGATGAGAGGCCCGTTCACATGGTAAGGCTCTTCTTAGAATAGTTACTATTACGCCTCGAACTTACATAACGCTGACCCTTTCCCTTTCCTTCGCAGGTTGCCTAAGATCACCGAACTTAGGCCGTTAAAAGGGGGCGAGGTTGCATCCCTATCCATTGATCCCTCCTTTATGGGACAGCCAGGGGCTGTCGCGGAGGAGAAGAAGAAGAGAAAACAAAAGTCATCGGGCTCCCCAGGTCCTGAGGTGAAGCCAAAGAAGAGGGCAGCTTCCCAGGCTCGCAAGCCCAAGAAGAGCACCAACTACCGGGTGCCGGATTCTGACTCACTTCTCCGGCTCAAGGATGAGTCTGAAGAAGATGACATTTTTGCTGCTCATGGATCGACCCTTGTCGGGGAGCAGGCAGCTGATGGGAAGAGCAATAAGGCCTATCTCACTCACACTCGAAAGGTCGAGATGGAGACGGGGGCTGAGACCTCTCGAGAAGTCGTTTCTGCTCTGAAGGAGGCGGCCGGTATAATAGACATCATGGAGACACCCTCCTACACCGAGTCCATGCTTGAGGAGGCCCAAGTAGGAAAAGAGAAGTCAAGTGAAGGAGTTCATGGCTCGAACGACCCTCTTCACTCCTTCCATGGAGTGGACTCATCCACTTTGGAAGTCTTTTTCGGGTTGGGCGACCTGGAGGTCCCAAAGAAAGACGTGTCTTCGAAAACAGGCGGGCCGAGTTCGAGCCCAAAGTTGGTGAAGCAGTTTCCTACTCCGAGTGCGGACCCCTGCTGCAAGAGAATAGTCATTGTTACTGTCCCGAAGGATTCTCGAGTTTTGTCTTCTCCCGCTGGCTATGCCTTCGATGCCTAGTGACCGAGGAGGAACAAGCAAAGATGAATGAGGTGGGCACGTCATTTCTCTTCCACGAGGCATATCAGGCGCTGAATAGGGTAAGGCATCAATACTCCATCTCGAATTCTACTTAGGTTCTGCTATCTCTTACTATTTTCATTATTTTTCAGGCTTCGGTACTTCACCGTGAGAGCTTCCTCCGGTACCGCTTCGAAATTGGCCAGCTCGAGTTCGAGCTTAAGGAGAAGGCCCGGCAAAAGGACATGTTCAAGGTCCTCAGCGAGCAACAGGATGGGGCCCTCAAGGACCTTCAGGCTGAGCTAGACAAGACTCAAAAGGAAGATTCGACCCTGAGGTGGGAACATGCCAACTTGGTTAAAAAGGTAAAGGTCTTTTACGCTAAAAATGATGAGCTAGTCGTGTTGACTAACAACACAACCTCGCAGGTCAAACAGAAGATCGACCTAATCGGCTAACTCCGATCCGAGATGAACGAGGTCCAAGCCATGGCCGATGGGTGAAAAAGCAAAATGGACATGCTGGCTTCGGAGAAGAAAACCGCCAAGGCGAAGCTGGCATCGGTATAGGTCTAACTCTAGGTGGCAAAGGAGAAAGCTAACAAGTGGTATCAACTAAATGATGATCTTCGAGAATAGCTGAGCTCGGCTGTCACAGAGAGGGACGCCCTCGGTAGAGAATACGAGGCAGTGAAGTCCAAGTTGGCTACTACCTCCGCCGATACTGCCGATGTGGAGGCAGCTGAAGTCCGCCTGAAGGCAAAGGCCAAATACATGAAGCGGTTGTCCCGAAGAGAGATCCTTGAGGAGATCCACGTCCGAGGTTTTGACCTGTCGGCTGAGATCGAAAAAGCCAAAAAAACCGAAGCCTAGGCGAAGAAGCTTTATGAGCCCAAAGGTGCCGAAGGCTTTGAGGGTTCCGAGAGTTCGGATGGATCTGAAGGCTCCGATAGCTCTAGCGAAGAGTCGGGCCCTGGTGAAGATCGGCATAGATGCCTCGACACCTTTTTAGTTTTTTGTCTTATGTAAAAGTTTTTGTTTATTTTGAGGCCGTTTTTATTGGGCCTTTGTAAGTATATTCCGTAATATATATATATATATATATATATATATATATATATATATATATATATATATATATTCTGCATAATCCCTCTTGGCTTTTTCAGCATCTTTTCATAATGTCTATTCTTGCAATGTTTCTAATGCCATATCATAGAATCAAATGTAGTTATAGGGCGTTCATTTTTTAGAGGTTCGAACGGAGCCTGACTTCGATACAACTTTGTTTGCTTAAGGCTTTAAAAACTTGATGTGGCCGGAAGTGTTTTCAAGATGCTAAAGTGATTTTAGACGATGCTTTTGCCGAGGGTTACCTCTTAGCAGGTTTCGAATTTTTATAAAATCCTTGCTTTTGATTACGAGCTTCGAACGTCTCCGAGCCTTTTTTAGGGCGGCCGTAGCCTTTTGTATTTAGGCACCACCTAATAGGTTTGGTACCTCCGAGATTTCGTAGCCCAGATTGTCCGAACTTTTTTCAGACGACAGTCCTCTAGTGAGGGGTAGCCCTTGGGATCGATAGTTCCCGAATAGGGGTAGCCCTTGGGCTCGATAGTCCCCGAATAGGGGTAGCCCACGGGCTCTTAGGATCCGGAATTTAAGAGGCAAAAATGTGTAATAGCAAGGCGAAACTTTCTTTCATTTATGTGTGTAAAGTACATGATCAAAAGCGTGTAAAAGATTGTATCATGGCTAAAGATCGATGCTTAAGTTTTTTCAAATCACTTAAGCCTCGTCATTCGACTCTTCGATTGCATATTGGAACCTAAGGTTCGGTTCTCCCTCTTCAACTGGTATTAAGGCTTCGGCACCGTAAACCATTGAAAATAGGGTGGCCCTGGTACTAGACTTTGAGTTCATACGGTATGCCCATAAGACTTCGGGCAGGATTTTCTTCCATTTTCCTTTGGCATTGATCAACCTCTTTTTTTAGGTTTTGAAGTATGGTCTTATTTGTTGACTCTGCATGTCCGTTCCCACTATGGTGGTAAGGTGTTGATAGTATCTTTTTAATCTTGTGATCTTCGAAGAACTTGTTTACCTTGCTACCGATGAATTGCTTCCAGTTATCGCACACGACTTCGATCGATATCTCAAATCGATATATTATGTTGTCTCAGATGAAGTCAAAGACTTCTTTCTCCCGGACCTTTTCGAATGCTTGAGCCTTGAAACATTTTGAAAAATAGTCAGTCATGAATAGTATAAATTGAGCTTTACCAGGTGCCCATGGTAGGGGACCGACGATGTCCATCCCCCATTTCATAAATGGCCATGGGGATAGGACCGAGTGTAGTTGCTCTCCCGGCTGATGGATCATCGATGCATGTCTCTGGCAGCTGTCGCATTTTTGTACGAAGTCCTTTGCATCCTTCTCCATTTCGGCCAAATAATAGTTGGCCCTGATTAATTTCCGAACCAAAGATTCTGCTCCCGAATGGTTTCTGCAAGTGCCTTCTTGAACTTCTCTCAAGGCGTACTCGGTATCTCCCGACCCCAAGCATCTGGCTAATGGGCCGTCGAACGTTTTTTTGAACAGTGTCCCTTCGACCAAGCTAAATCTGGCAGCATTAGTACGCAGGGCTATCGATTCTTTAGGATCCGAGGGAAGCTTTCCAGTTTTCAAATAGTCTATATACTTGTTCCTCCAATCCCAGTTCAAACTCGTTGAGTTTACTTCTGCATGGCCTTTTTCTATCACTGACTTCATGAGTTGTACGACTGTTCCCAAGCTGTATTCATCATCATCAATTGATGACCCCAAATTAGCCAGAGCATCAGCCTCGTTGTTTTGATCTCAGGGTACGTGTTGTAGAGTCCATTCCTTGAATTGATGCAGTGTTACCTGTAACTTATCTTAATACCTTCGTATTCGTTCCTCCTTTACTTCGAACGTCCCACTGACTTGATTCACCACGAGGATGGAATCGCACTTAGCTTCGACCACCTTGGCCCCAAGGCTTTTGGCCAATTCGAGACCTGCAATCATGGCCTCATACTCGGCCACATTGTTAATCAATTTTATAGTTCTAATAGATTGCCTAACTACGTTCCCCATAGGAGGCTTCAGCACGATGCCGAGCCCGGACCCCTTTGCATTCGAGGCACCATCCGTAAAAAGAGTCCAAATTCATGAGGTAGTCCCCGAGGCTAACAATAATTCTCTTTCGAATTCAGGCACTAAGGCTGGTGTAAAGTCGGCCATGAAGTCGGCCAAAATTTGAGATTTTATGGCGATTTAGGGCCGATACTCGATATCGTACCTGCTGATTTCGATAGCCCATTTGGCCCACCGGCCCGAGAGCCCGAGCTTGTGCATGATGTTCCTCAGTAGGTAAGAGGTCACGACACATATGGGGTGACATTGAAAGTATGATTTTAACTTTCTAGAGGCGCTTAGCAAAGTGAGAGCCAATTTTTACAAGTGAGGATACCTTGTTTCGGCCTCGCCTAGAATTCTACTGACATAGTAAATAGGGAATTGTGTATCTTTCTCTTCCCGGACTAGGAATCCGCTTACCACCACCTCAAAAACCGCAAAGTAAAGGTACACACATTTATCCGCCTTCGGAGTGTGGAGCAGGGGGGCTCGAGAGGTAATGTTTGAGTTCTTCCAAAGCTTGATGGCATTCTGGGGTCTAGGAAAAGTTATTCTTCTTATTCAACAGGGAGAAGAACCGATGGCTTTTGTCCGAAGACCTCAATACAAACCGGCCCAGGGCGGCTATACGCCCGGTCAGCCTCTGAACGGCCTTGACGTTGTCCACTATGGTGATGTCTTCTATGGATTTCATTTTGTCGGGATTGATCTCGATTCCCCGATTAGATACCATGAACCCGAGGAAGTTTTTGGATCTGACTCCGAATGCGCACTTCTCTGGGTTCAGCTTCATATTGTATCTCTTCAATATGTCGAAGGTTTCCTGCAAATATTTCAAATGGTCCTTTGCTTGCAGGCTCGCGGGGACTTGACTAACATGTCGTCAATATAAACTTCCATTGATTTTCCTATTTGTTCTTCGAACATCCGGTTTACTACGCATTGGTAGGTGGAACCGGTGTTCTTTAATCCGAATGGTATTACATTAAAATAATAGGTGCCGAATTTAGTGATAAATGTAGTTTTCTCCTGGTCGCCCGGGTCCATTCGAATTTGGATGTACCCGGAATAGGCATCGAGAAAACTGAGTATCTCGTGCCCGGCCGTCCCGTCGATCATCCGATCGATATTAGGCAAAGGAAAAGAATCCTTAGGGCATTCCTTATTCAGATTCTTATAATTCACACACATTCTTAGTTTATTTCCTTTCTTAGTTACTACCACTACGTTGGCTAACCAGTCCGGGTACTTAACTTCCCGAATGGATCCTATTTTAAGGAGTTTAGATACCCCGTCCTTGATGAATGTGTGCTTGACCTCGTACTACGGTCTCCTTTTTTGCTTAACCGGATAGAACTTCGGGTCCAAACTCAGCTTATGAGTGGTCACCTCCGGCAGGATCCCTGTCATATCAAGATGGGACCAAGCAAAACAATCTATGTTAGCTATAAGAAATTCAATGAGTTTTTTCCTCAACGCGGGAGCTAACCCCGTGCCCAGGTATGTCACGTCCCAAACTATCCCATAGACGTGAAAGGCACCCATCTAACACCACCCGCCAGGTTAACCATACTTTCTTACCTTAACGATTAATTTACAGTATTTGATTAATCACAAGAGTATCCAAATAATCTGACAACTAAATTACAAACAATTAATATCTCGAAGTATTATATTGAAATTCCAGCCCAAATCTCACACTAGACCATGGAGCATCTAAAAGAATTGCAACAGACATCATATGAATAAATAATAAAGGCTCTTTTGGCAGCCTCCACGAACAATGCGGCGCCTCACCTCAATAATTGAATCAACTCTAGCGAACTCGTTAGCTATTAGCTCTGTCTTCACCAATAGTATTTGCATAGACATGCAGGTAAGGAGTGAGTTATACGTAAATATAACCCAGTAAGATCGTCGTCCCGCCACTATGAATATCTCTCGAACAAGTGTTAGAAAATACAAACACACAACGAGCACATAAATAATATGCACAATTATTCAACAACAATACTATATATATCTCAACACAATCTACACTAAGGACTTGTCATTAACGGCAATGCATGAAATTAACCAAACACCCCAACGAGTCCACGGCAGCATATACAATGCACCAAATCTACCACAGTGGCATACACAATGCCCCAAATACATCACGCCAGCGAAGAAATAATTTCTAATACCCCAACGCCATAGCACGAGGTTACGACACACCACACCACAAATCACTTATAAAATAATTTTAATTTTTTATAAAATAATATATATTTATGGCTGGTCAAACACCACCAATTTTCTCAAGCGCACGCTCGTCCCAACACATGAAAATGGCAGACAAAACATACTTTAAAACGGTTTTTTGAAAAACAAGCATCAAAATTTAAAGTCTCACTTATCTCGCTAACAGAAAGTTCAACAACCTTGCAACATCCAGGTCCACCAAGACAACCTCGAGTAACCTCAATCTTGAATAGGATATTGCCACTGATTTGTAAAGAACTGGCTTACATAGACACGTCTCTACCACTGATTGGACAGCGTTACTGTATGGTATCAACGTAGTAAAAATTGTGCCACGTTTCTTTCTTACAAAAATTGTCAAAAGATGGTTTGAAATTCAATTTATAAAGAATCAAGTAGAACCTCGTATGCCTCCTTCGAATATACCACTGTAATGGTGGATTTAACCTCCAATTATATATATATATATATATATATATATATATATATATATATATATATATATATATAACAGTGCACATTTTTCCTTAAATAACCATGTAATTGATGTCTTCTTTTTTATTTTGTTTTCTTTTCCAACCTCACGTTTTGGCTTTAGAAGCCATATGTTCAATAATAATAGTTTTTGCCAGGGAAGTTCTAGCAACAACCAAACTTGCCAAGAGTTCTCTTAACCAATGATATCATTGAAAACCATCAAATAGCAGCTATGATTCTCCAATTTAACGCCTCCAAAATTTGCCCCTATCTCTCAGTATAAGTTTTCTCCCCCAAATACACTAAAAGACTCGTTGCCCTCTTACATATTCCTCGGTATTTTATATGCGGCCATCAAGAAAAATATGGGCTTAGTGCACTTCACCATTATTTATTAATCAAACTAATTCATTTTCCATTAACGTTCACAATCGTAAATAAGGCCCATTAACTATTTATCTAATTTAAGTGATATTCTTCATATCCTTCAATACATAATATTACTTTCAAACGTAAATATGTAGCTATGCACTCATACGTAAACTAAATAAATATAATTATCTCTATAAGTATTTCTAACAACTCTATAAATATAAGAAACTCTTATTAAGACAATAAATTAATAGTCCTTTCTAACAACTATAATCCACTTCCAAATATCATAATATTATTTGCATGAATTTCACTATCCCCAATCATTATAGATGATTAAATCGAGCGACGAGAATGTTATAGTCCTAAAACGAGTCACGAAAATATTTCGGGTCATCACATTCTCTCCCACTTAAATAAATATTCGTCCTCGAATGTTAAACGAACCATACCCTTCAAAGTAAGATGTGAATACTTTGACGTTATATATACCTTGCCTTTTCATACTTATAAGTATATATGCACCTCGTAACCCAATTCAAAATTATCGCCTCATGTCCTTGACACGAGAAATGTCTCAAGCAGCCTCTGTCAAAAATTTTGTGCTACTGCAATCAGAAATGCAGAAATTCCTCCGGACTCTTATTCTCGTTTTAGTACACATCCAAAAAGTTCCTTAATGAACCTCAAAATAGTAACATTGTCTAAGCACACAGTCTAATTAATTTATACTAAAACCCGATTAGACTCCCACTTAAAATGTCCATTTAGCCGGGGCGGATGTAGTGCATTGTCGACGGGTTCAATTGAACCCATAACTTTCAACGCGGAGTAAAAATTTATATGTAAAAATTCATTAAAATTATAAAAATAGTAGATATGAACCCATAACTTTAAATATATAATGAATTCAATGCTAAAAATTTCAAAAGTTGAACCCCTAGGATTTAAATCCTGAATCCGCCTCTGCATTTAGCCCCCTTGACTCTTCATGTCACTGTAGGTTCATTATAAAGCAGCGCAGCTTTGGAGAAGTTCCAAATTTCTTTGAAAAGGCATTTAGAAGAGCATCCCATAATACCTGATACCTACAAATTCTTTTCACTTATTATACTAATTTTTCTACAAAATCCCTTATTAATATAACTAGCTTTTTTGTTACCAAACATTGGCATGGTAATAATCTATCGTAAGGAGTAAGTATTAGGCCCTTAAATTCACGCATGTCAGATCTACTCTTATTTTAAAACTTGTATACATTATAATAATGTTTTTTTTTGACCCATCCAACCAGCTAACCACAATCCCCAACAATTAAAATCAAACCAACATATACTCTGGAGTTCCAAGCGGCAATGTACCGTCAATTATATGCAAATGGAGCATCAGACGGTCCCACGCTATCATGAAATAATTATAAATAAATATAGTAGCACAAAGGCTCAACATACATAGAACCTATCATACAAGAACTAACCTTATCGATTTGCAAATGTGAGTTCCTTTCTATACAATACTAAACCCATTAGGAATAACGGGCCTAACAAAACCAGGTAATCCATGCCTAAAGTTGATTTTATATCACAATATTACTAATAATAACGAATCATATCAAGAGGCATTAAGCTGAAAATACTTTTCAAAATATCTTTCACCACCAACCCCAACAGCCTAGACGTGGCTAAGCTATTACACCTCTTACTTTCTCACTCAACTTTTTTTCTCTCTCTCCCAAACTCATAATGGAGGGTTGTATCCATAAACTCGAATGCTGAATAATTCAATCTTAAGCAAAAATCATATCCTTAAACCATTTTACCATTCAGCCATTCACACAGATTTTCGATGTTCGTAAATTTAACTAACTCACAAACTTCTAAAAAAAGAAATATTTTGGTAGAGTTTTTTTAATTATTATTTTATTTTTTTTAAAATAGAGTCAACCACACAATTTACAATATTCCCAATCACAACTACAACCAATAGATACGAAATCTCGTGTATTCAACGCAACCCTTAGCCGCATAAATATTATTTAAACTCTCAAGTCCTATGTGTTGTCTAGCAAAGGAGGATACGCGTATCTTAGCCGTTTGTGAAAGGGACCTCCCGAGGTTCAACTTAACGCACAAATAAGAAATGAAAGAAGGGAAAATATCCTAGATATCCAGTAGCCTCAAGGTCATAAGTATGGACATTTACATACTCAAGAATAAGACTTTACCAAATACTGCTCCATGATCCGAAATTTAAAGCCTAAGCTCTAATACCAACTTTTTCACGTTCCAAACTACCCCCTAGATGTGACTGGCACCCATCTAACAATATCCGCCATGTGAACAATACTTTCTTACTTTAGCCATTAATTTACATTATTTGATTAATCACAAGAGTATCCAAATAATCTAACAAGTAAATTACGAACAATTAATATCTCGAAATATTATAATGAAATTCTAGCCCAAATCCCACACTAGAACATGAAGCATCTAAGAGAATTGCAACAGACATCATGTGAATAAACAATAAAGACTCTTTTGGCATCCTCCACGAACAATGCGGCGGCTCACCTCAATAACTGAATCAACTCTAGCAAACTCGTTAGCTACTAGCTTCGTCTTCACCAGTAGTATCTGCATAGATATCCAGGTAAGGAGTGAGTTATACGTAAATATAATCCGGTAATATCCTCGACCCACCACTCTGAATACCTCTGGAATAAGTGTTAGAAAATACAAACACATAACGAGCACAAAAATAATATGCACAGAAAGTTATTTCACCAAATAATTACTTTATAAGGTCCAAACAATTATTCAACAACAATTCTATATATATCTCAACACAATCTATACTAAGGACTTGTCATTAACGGCAATGTAAGAAATTAACCAAACACCCCAACGAGTCCACGACAGCATACACAATGCCCCAAATCTACCACGGCGACATACACAATACTCCAAATACATCACGACAACGAAGAAATAATTTCTAACGCCCCAACGCCATAGCACGAGGCTACGCCACACCACACCATAAATTATTTATTAAATAATTTTAATTTTTTATAAAATAATATATATCTGTGGCTGGTCAAAAACCACCGATTCTGCCAAGTGCATGCTCATCCCAACACATGAACCAGACAGTCAAAACATACTTTAAAAACGGATTTTGAAAAAGAAAATATCAAAACTTAAAGTCTCATTTACCTCGCTAATGGGAAGTTCACAAAACTTACAACATCCAAGTCCAGACCAAGACAACCTCCAGTAACCTCAATCTTGAATAGGATATTACCACTGATTTGTAAATGACTTGCTTATATAGACATGTCTCTACCACTGATTGGGCAGCGTTACTTTACTGTATCAACGTAGTAAAAATTGTGTTGCGTTTCTTTCTTCCAAAAATTGCCAAAAGATGGTTTGAAATTCAATTTATAAAGAATCAAGTAGAACCTCATATGCCTTCTTCGAATATACTACTGTAATGGTGGATTTAGCATCCAATTATATATATTTTATCTATTTTATTTTGTAGCAAGCAAGGCCAAGAAACTAACTCTTATCCCTTTTCTAAACCCCTCATCGTAGTGCACCTTTTCCGTAAATAACCATGTAATTGATGTCTTTTTTTTCCAACCTCACGTTTTGGCTTTAGAATCCATATGTTCAATTATAATAGTTTCTGCCAGGGAAGTTCTAGCAACAACCAAACTTGTCAAGAGTTCTCTTAACCAATGATATCATTGAAAACCATCAAATAGCAGTTATGATTCTCCAATTCAGCGTCTCCAAAATTTGCCCCTATCTCTCAGTATAAGTTTTCTCCCCCAAATACACCAAAAGACTCGTTGCCCTCTTACATATTCCTCGGTATTTTATATGCGGCCATCAAGAAAAGTATAGGCTTAGTGCACTTCACCATTATTTATTAATCAAACTAATTCATTATCCATTAACGTTCACAATCGTAAATAAGGCCCATTAACTATTTATCTAATTTAAGTGATATTCTTCATATCCTTCAATACATAATATTACTTTCAAACGTAAATATGTAATTATGCCCTCATACGTAAACTAAATAACTATAATTATCTCCATAAGTATTTCTAACAACTCTATAAAAATAAGAAACTCTTATTAAGACAATAAGTTAATAGTCCTTTCTAACAGCTATATATAATCCACTTTCAAATATCATAATATTATTTGCATGAATTTCACTCTCCCCAATCATTATAGATGATTAAATTGAGCGACGAGAATGTTATACTAAAACGAGTCACGAAAATATTCTGGGACGTCACATGGTATACCTTCCTGTCGGGCAAGTGATCGACCAATATGACTTGCTCCAGCTCCTCAATCGTTGATTTGGTGGCATCAGAATCATCAGGTGCAATGAACGACCTAGGGACTCCCTAATCATCATCCTCGCCTACTCCTCGCTCTTCCAGTTCGGTCGGGGCCGGTACCGGTGATTTCTATTTAATTTCTTCCTTCATAGTCGGCTCCGTGTTCTTTGATGCCGAGGCCACAGGCACCTGGGTCACCTCGTCGACTGCAAACATTTCTTTTGCGGCTAGCTGCTCTCCATAGACCGTCTTAACTCCTCCCGACGTAGGAAACTTTAGTGCCTGGTGCAGTGTTGAGGGTATTACCCTTATGTTGTGAACCCATGGACTTCCGAATAAGGCGTTATATCTCATGCCCTCTTCGATCACATAGAATTTTTTATCTTGAATTGTCCCGGAGGTATTCACTGGCAAGGTTATTTCTCCTTTAGTAGTTTCTTAAGCCATGTTAAATCCGTTCAATACCCGAACCACCGGTACTATTTGATTCCGTAACCCCAACTGCTCTACAACTCTCGATCCGATGATATTGGCCAAGCTGCCTGACGAGCGCAAAATACATACTTAAATTATGCTCGCTAGTCAAAGATATTATAGTATAATTATCGTCTCCACAGGGATTGGATTTAAACAGTATTATCGTAATTGTATCTAGATTGCTATTCAGGAGGATCAACAGTTGGGGTTTATATAATTATTAATCTAAAATCTACAGCTATTGACTAATGACAATCGCAACAAAGGTAAGCAAGGGAGTTATCAATGAGAGAAAATATGGGTTGATAGGATAGGTGCAAGATAATTATTCGGGATCTGACTCTAGATAATTCACTTCTAATATTCAAGTGAGTCTCTCTAACTTACTTAATTATTAGTACAATTGTTTAGTAGAAACTTCTCTCTCGATTAAGTCTCAACCTCACAATATGAACAAATTTAAGCTCGGTGAAGATATGCAAGAATTCGTAATGGATTGGTCTTTAGAAGAACCTCTTACGATTATCCTCCTAACTAGGTTTAATCAAGAATTCAACTAGCCTCTTTCGATTGAATCTATGAACTCAACCAACAATATAGTGCAAATATATCACAAATTATGCTTCTTTCGATTACAAGAACAAGTGAACATAGATGCAATAATTAATTCTTCCAAAAACGATTCAAATACATAAAAATAGAGTTATAATCCACAAACAACCATCAATACACCAAATCCATCAAAATCCAAAAAGTTCTACTCCATAGACATGGAGGAGTTCTTCATAAATGAAACAAAAATAGAGGAAAATATAAATACAATCCAAACCCTGATTTGAGTGAGGAAGGATGGATGAAATCCTTGTGCTCTTGCTTCTCCTTCTTCTCCTAAGCTTCCCTAGGTCTAAGGTATGTCAAAAATTATGTTTTGGGGTATTTAATCCACCCCAAAGCAAATTCCGGATGAAACTACCCTTTCTTAGCAAAATAGGGCTTTTCCCGGACAGGACATGCGCGACCGCATATCTAGTCGCACACTTTGCATACCATTCTGCCTTAAGTGCGCGCCCAGTGCGCGACCGCGCATTTGGTCCCATACCTGGGTTACATAAGTTGGGAATTTGGGAAAGTGCAAAACATGAAAGTTGTAGCCATTTTAAATAGATTTCCAACAATATATTGTAGAGCTTAAACAGAGTTCCGAGCAAAAAGTTATGTGCATTTTACTGAACACTGCACAATATGTCTGCTCGATTCTTCGTTTCATTCCACTATCATCCGTTGATCCCCGAACTCGATCCCGACTTAATCTTTGGGCTTCAAAGCTCCAAAATAGCATGAATTTATGCCATAACATCTATATAGATCGGAATCACTCCTACAAGGTATAAACACATACAATAAGTGCAAAACACGCCTAATTAAAGCTCCACATAAGTAAAGTGCAGTGAATTAGAGTGCAATAAGCGACTAAAAGACGTGATTATAGCCTACCATCAACACCCCACACTTAAACCATTGCCCGTCCTCGAGAAATCAAACTACACTTCACATAGACATGACCTTTTTAAATAACTCTCCTAACTCATCACACAAAGAATAATAGAATAGATTAAGCACAAGATTGTAATATCCTCGCGTCAAGAATTGACTCAACAACACCACACATTTTTCACAACCTGCTCACTTACTCTAACACAGAGGTCAATGACATTACCATTCCTTCATGAATCAAGTGCCCTCACACAAGAATAGAGAGTAGTTCCACAAACAATAAAGTTTAAGAACAATTAGGAACTCAAGATAGGAAGAATTCACTTACTCTCAGAATAACATTCATGTGCAACAAAAGATGTACCATAAGCTTGCCCATAGTGTACTACTCTACTAATTGAGCTCATTCAGTCAAGGATCAAGTAGGACTTTAATTGGTTGTAATATAGGCTACGGAACGGGTAGGATACATTTATATATAAGAGTGACTACACCTCCCTAAGCACTTTTAATACATACATTTCATTCAAAATCCCACACTTATGTCAAACCAATACTCCACCTTCACATCAATATACATTAACTTCCAACTTCTTTAAGAACAATTACATCAAGTAACCACTATCAAGGAATATTTTTCACAATCATACACTTATTTGTTTCTTTATTTTTCAATTCAAGTGGCTCTTTCTTTTTCAAAATAGTGCACCTTTCTCCTTAGTTCAATAGGTCTACTCAAAAGCCAAACCAACTGCCCCACACTTCAACTTTTACAAAGTTCATACAATTTCAAGTGCTCATGAGAGGTAAATGGTACAAATAGATGCTCAATTCAAATAAATAGGTAAGGCTTGTAATGTGGTTGCCAAAAAAATAAGATTATAGGCTCAACGGGGTTAACTACGATACATAACAATTTGGTGGGTAACATATATAGCTGGCTCAACAAAGAAATGCCAATATTATTTTCAAGACTGAATAAAACTACTATTTCGCTTTGCAAATACACGGGGCAAGTTCTAGATATCAAATGCAATGCACAAAATACACAAAACCTCACACACACATGACACATAACTCACTCAGAATCGAGATTATCAAGATACTCTAATCAAAGTAGTTAAGCAAGTTAAGATTGTACAATTTAAGGTGCTTATACAAGAGTCAAAAATTGAGCCTAAGCGTCACAACTAAAGCACTTATTATTCTCAAGGCGTAATGAAGTCAAGAAATATTTCTTTCATTTAAAATCACAGCACAAGGTTTCCTACTCCTAAAAAAAACTAACTACACCCGGTTCAAATAAAATCCTTGAAAAAGAACCGCACAAAGAAAAACCAAGAGGGAATTATTATACTAACTAAAGAAAATATTTTTTTTCTTCGACTTTAAAATTTTCAATCAAAAGAAACGAAAACACACACAAGAACAAGAAACGAAAAACAAGCACTCGGTTCAAACAAAACCCTTGGAAAAGAATCACGGCACAAAGAAAAAACAAGGGAGAATTATTATATTAACTAAAGAAAATATTTTTTTTTCTTCGACTTTAAAATTTTCAATCAAAAGAAACGAAAACACACACAAGAATAAGAAACGAAAAACAAACAAAAACACACACAAGAACAAAAAACGAAAAACAAATAGTTATTTTATTTACATATTTACATCCCCACCCCACACTTTAAATTGTGGAATGTCCCCATGATATACAAATAAAAAGCAAGAGGTAAAAAAAACTCCCCTGGACTTTTTTCGCTTCCGAGAACTTGTGAACTCTACCCCTAATTCTGAATGCATTTTTCGATTTCGCTCTTCGGAATTCTTTATGGAGCTCATCAGGCCAAAGTCCTTTAGTGATTTTTGAAAGACCTACTCTTTTCTTTCTTTCTTGGCCTCATTTTGAGCGGAGGATTGTTCTTGTAGGATTATCCTTAATTTGTTTCTGTATTCATTTACAAGATCAATCCCTGCATATTTCTGTAAACCCCCTAAAACAAAATCCACATGATCAAGGTTAGAATAAGATAATGAAGAAGAAAAGTCATGTGAGTGTTCCTCTTATATGTCAGAGACCATTCGTTCTTCATTCTCTTCTAATAAAAATTGCGGTTGTGGATATGTGGATGGGGATTTGAACTCTTCTTTTATTGATACACAATCAACCCAAGCCTCGTCTTCAATCATCTCAGTTGAACAAGAGTCCTCTTGTAGAGTGGAAAACTCTCTCTGTAGATGTTCATCATCTCGGGTAGGCTCAATTTCACACGGTATCTCTTTCATATATTCACCATCACAATGCAATGAGCTTTCTGAAAGTGTACTTATTATTTGACTCACTTGCATTGTTAGGTTGTTAATGGCTTCATTATCTTGTGTAAACCTCTTTTCCACCTTATTTATGAACTTGTACATAAGCTCTTCTAAACTACCACTCTCAGCTTGAGGTGATTGTCTCACTTCGCTTTCATTCCCGTCATAATAAGAGTATTCATCCTAACCAGAGTCAAAATTATGCCCATATGAATTCCCATACCTGTACGGACTAGAGACAAAGTGAGAGTATTCAAAAGATGAACCATAGAAAGAATACCTACCTACTTGACAATCAACCCATAGATGATTCCCACCGCATTTAAAACACATAGCAGACTGACGACAGTGTTCAACTACTAACTCTTCAACCATTTTCTTAGGCTGGTTGTACTCCATCTTTACAACATTTAGAGTTCAGTATCAAGAATATGTTCTTCAAGATTTCTTCAACAAAAGAAATCTTGAAGAGAAATTAACATAACAAAACTAAAAATAATAACGTAAAAATAAAAATAAATTCCTGAATTAGCACTACAAACTATTTCCAACACTATTAATTGCCAATCCCCGACAACGGCACCAAAATTTGACGAGAGCAAAACACACACTTAAATTATGCTCGCTAGTCAAAGATAGTATAGTATAATTATCATCTCCACAGGGATTGGATTTAAACAGTATTATAGTAGTTGTATCTAGATTGCTATTCAGGAGGATCAATAATTGAGGTTTATATAATTATTAATCTAAAATCTACAGTTATTGACTAATGACAATTACAACAAAGGTAAGCAAGGGAGTTATCAATGGGAGAAAATATGAATTGATAGGATAGGTGCAAGATAATTATTCAGGATCTGACTCTAGATAATTCACTTCTAATGTTCAAGTGAGTCTCCCAAATTCACTTAATTATCAGTACAATTATTTAGTAGAAACTACTCTCTCGATTAAGTCTCAACCTCATAATATGAACCAATTTAAGCTCGGTGAAGATATGCAAGAATTCGTAATGGATTGGTCTTTAGGAGAACCTCTTTCGATTATCCTCCTAACTAGGTTTAATCAAGGATTCAACTAGCCTCTTTCAATTACTTAGAAAAATCTATGAACTCAACCAACAATACAGTGCAAATATATCACAAGTTATGCCTCTTTCGATTAAAAGAACAAGTGAACATAGATGCAACAATTAATTCTTCCAAAAATGATTCAAATACATAAAAATAGAGTTATAATCCACAAACAATCATCAATACACCAAATCCATCAAAACCCAAAAGGTTCTACTCCATAGACATGGAGAAATTCTTCACAAATGAAATAAAAATAGAGAAAAATATAAATACAATCCAAACCCGGATTTGAGTGAGGAAGGATGGATGAAATCCTTGTGCTCTTGCTTCTCCTTCTCCTCCTAAGCTTCCCTAGGTCTAAGGTATGTCAAAAGTATGTCAAAAATAGTGTTTTGGGGTATTTAATTCACTCCCAAAGCAAATACCAGATGAAACTAGCCTTTCTTAGCGAAATAGGGCTATTCTCAGACAGGACATGTGCGACCGCACACCTGGTCGCACACTTTGCATACCATTCTGCCCCAAGAGCGCGCCCAGTGCGTGACCGCGCATTTGGTCACACACTTGGGTTGTATAAGATTGTAATTTGGGAAAGTGTAAAACATTAAAGTTGTAGCCCTTTTAAATAGCTTTCCAATGATATATTGTGTATCCCAAACGGATTTTCGAGCGAATAGTTATGTGTATTTTACTGGACACTGCGCAATATGCCTACTCGATTCTTCGTTTCGTTCCACTATCATCCGTTGATCCCCGAACTCGATCCCGACTTAATATTTGGGCTTTTACTCAGACTTAAAGCTCCAAAATAGCATGAATTTATGCCATAACATCTACATAGATCGGAATTACTCCTACAAGGCATAAAACACACAATAAATGCAAAACACGTCTAATTAAAGCTCAACATAAGTAAAGTGCAGTGAATTAGAGTGCAATAAGTGACTAAAATACGGGATTATAGCCTACCATCATCGCCTGGATCAATCAACACATGTTTAACTCGAGATTTGTTGATAAGCACAGATATTACTAGTGCATCATTATGAGGTTGTACGATGCCTTCGGCATCTTCGTCGCTGAACGAAATGGTTCCCTCCGGGATGTAATCTCGGGTGCACTTTTCCCTCGTAATGGATACTTTAGTGCACTTTATCATCGGTCTCTGTGGTACATCGACCCCTCCAATGATCATGTTAATGACGTGCTTAGGTTCTTCTTGTTCGGTCTGTTTGTTGGAGTCCCTGTTCCTGAAGTAGTTTTTGGCTCGATCACTCAGGAATTCTACAAGATGCCCGTTATTGAACAACTGGGCAAATTCTTCTCTCAATTGTTGGCAGTCCTCGGTCCTGTGGCCATGAGTGTCATGATACTTACACATTAGGTTAGGATCTCTCTGGGTAGGGTCGGATTGCAATGGTCGAGGCCAGTTGGTCTCCTTGATGTGTCCAATGGCTGATATGATGCTTGTTGCATCAACATTGAAGATATACTCTGATAATCTTGGAGCTTCCCTTCCCCCGAGTGGCCTGTTGAAACCATTTTTGTTCATCATCCCTCGGTTAATGGGCTATCAATCGCTTCTCTTTTCATTTTTTGTAGAGTCACGCCCGGACCCGTTTCCACTTCGATCTGCATTGTATGGTTCGTACCGATCTTGGTTCGGCCTTGATTCATGATCGATGACTCTCTTAGGCCTGTCATCGGTTTTGATGGGATAAACGGACCTGAAAGGGGCTCTGAGTTAGTCATCCTCAATTATGATTTTTGACTGGCACCTGTTGTGGACGTCGGCCCAAGTTACCGCCGGGTATTCTACCAAATTTTGTTTCAGCTGCTACAAAGCCAAGGAGCTTCGGGGGTTGAGTCCCTGAGTAAATGCCTGAAAGGCCCAATCGTATGAACTAGAGCTAAGTCCATCCATTCCATTTGAAATCTTGACACGAACACCCTGAGCATCTCATTGTCCCTTTGCTTAACCTTAAAAAGATTCGATTTTCTTGTTTCGACCTTGATGGCCCCGGCATGAGCCTTTACAAAATCACCCGCGACCATAGCGAATGAATCAATGGAATTTAGGGGCAAGTTGTGGTACCATATCATTGCTCCTTTTGATAGAGTTTCCCCAAACTTTTTTAATAACACTGACTCAATTTCATCGTCTTCCAAGTCATTGCCTTTGATGGCACATGTGTAGGAGGTTACATGCTCATTTGGATCTGTTGTCCCGTTATATTTTGGAATATCAGGCATACGAAACTTCTTCGAGATTGGCTTCGGTGTCGCGCTCAGAGAAAAAGGCATTTGAACAAATTTCTTAGAATCCGGGACTTTCAACAATGGGGGCGCTCTTGGGATTTGATTGACCCCAGAATTATATGTTTCCACCTTTTTGTCGTTTGCCTCAATTTTCTTTTCACTTGATTCCACCCGTTTCGTTAATGCTTCAAGCATTTTCATTATTTCAGGGCTGACACCGGACTCAGCTTCACCTGGCCTTTCGGTGATCTGCTCACTTCTTCGGGTATTTTTTCGGTATGGTTCATACTCCACCCTGCTGGGGGCGCGACTCTGATTTTAAAGCTGCATTATCGCCGCTTGTTGAGCCTACAACATTTCGAAGATCAATCACAGACTGACCCCATCACATTCGCCTTTGAGCACTCCTCGAGCCGTTGGTCAGGCTCCTCCACGAACGTTGTTCTCGGGGTCGGTAGGAAGGTTGGCGTCGATGGCCACTTGTGAGTTAGCATCGACTGGGTCTACGACTGGGACCCCGTAGGGATCAGCAGGGGGCACTTCATTGCTAGGCACCAGATTGTTGTTTTCTCCATGATGGCCAGACCCATCCTCAATGTTCAAGTGAGCAGACTGAGAATTTGACATTTTTAAGCTGACCTGAAATTGAGACCTTAAAGAACAAGTGTAAAATAGAGTGTGTTATGAAGATTTTTTATCAAACCACCACTATTATCCTTAGCCCCACGATGGGTGCCAAACTGTTTACCCTTAAAACGGATAAAAATTAAGTTTATACGCGGTTTTAAGGATATGTGAATAGATTTAATACAAGTAATCAAGAATGTTAGATAAATGAATTAAAGATGAAATCAATAACCAAACCAGTTGTGGCGTTGAGTCTGGGCTCAAATTTTAGCTCAATAGCGATTTTACCCTCGACCGGGCCCTCGATTCGAAGCCAAACGTGTGTGGAGAACTATGAATAAAATAAGAACCTTTCAATGGCTAGAAAGCAGAGAAGTAAATTTATATTGCCTTGATATGCGCGTTACAGTGTGTCTTGAATGAAGAAGCTTCTCCTTTATATAATATGAGAGTTTCATCCCTAATACAACTTAAAAAAAGGTAAAAAAAATCATCCTTTCTCGTCAATAACTGATATGCTACCGATGTCGGGCGAGATTCGCGTCATGATATCCGGTTGGGTGCGGATATCACGGCTTTCTGTTAGTCGTGTGCAACCGTTCGTAGTGCTTTCCGAGGTTTAGGAGCTCGCTCTGGGTTCGGGGAGTGTTGTCTTGCCAGGCCCGGTGGCGAGCACTCCATTCGGCCTCTGGTACGAGAAGTCACTGGCTTCGATTTTGATCTCATGCACTCATGTCTTCGGTTCGTTTGATCTACCGAGAAATCGGGGTATATGTTACCCTCGGTTTTACCCGTATATATGCTTATAAGCCAGTTTAACCAGCTTATAAGCTAAGTCAAATACCCTCTAAGTTTGAAAAGGAGTGACGCGATCCAAAATTTGTCCATGCCAACCACTTTCATAAAAGCAAGAGGAAAAAAACATAAATTTGCAATATTTAAAGAAATTTTACAAAATCATAGCAACATGTACTAAACATTTATGGTAACTGAAAAATAAATATTATAAGAGATTCCAATAGAATGATACTCCAGCTGGGCGAAATGTTCGCAAATTACAACCTCAAACATTTCGCTTCCTATTTTTCATATGCCTTCCCTGACTTCTCTCTTCAATTATTGAGCATTTAGTTCTAGCCTATCAAGGTCCGAATATAACCTCATAATTGATTAATATACCTTGTATAAGTCAATAATAATTCTAGTATAATGCATATTTAATTAGTAATATTTTAATATATAAATGGTATGATAATGTTATAATATAAATATCATTTATCTTTATATAAGCATTTTATATAGAAAAAATTGCTGGTATATAACATGAAAGATATAATTTGAGACATTGCATGCATATTCTAGAGAAAAAATGTATGGTATGTATGTAGGTATATACAATATAAACAATTTATATGTATTGTATAACAAAATAAACAATTTATACGTATTGTATAAGATATCTTAACAAGATATGGGTAGAACATTTTTTCCATGAAAGTTAGAAAATAAGAGGAGAGAAAGTATGAAAATAAGAACCAATCCCATGATTTATGCATCATGTTTATTCAGTAATTGTGCTCACAATGTTTACAATATGCTAATACTCCATCCGTCTCAAATTATTTGCCATATTTTTCTTTTATACGGTCCTTAAAAAATATTAATTAGAATAGATTTTTGACTATTTAACCCTTATTTATGTCCTAAGATATAATATTTACAAAGAGATCAAAGACATCAAATATTGTCTTTCTCAAAGCCGCCGAAGTGATCAACGGATGTTCTACCTTTTCATGGAGATCAAATACATCCTAAGGAAGTTCGCATCATCCTACGTTCGAGAAATACGTTGGTTAAGCCCTCGAATTATGGAGAACGATCTAGAGAGAAGAATCAAGAGAACAAACAAAATTGTACCCCCCATCATTTTATCAAATAAAATTATGTTTCTTCATATTTAAATTGTGGATGCAATTTATTTTGTATCACAAATAATTTATTGCAAACAAATTGGCACGCCCAGTGAAACCAAATATGCCTTTCATCTCTTCTCTCACGGTGAAAAGAATGTGGTATCTTCTTTGCTGGTACTTCAAGCCTCGTCTACGATGATCTTATAAATCTACGCCTCGACAAGCCTTGAAGTATGGGATATTTGTAAACATTAAATTTTATCGGATCAAATTCATATGAAATTTGGGTAAAATTCTAAATTTAAGATACTACAAGTAGAGTCCATCGAGGTTTTCTTGGAGGCTACTCTATCTGAAACCCTAACTTGGAGGCTACTATACCTGAAACCATAGCTTGGAGGGTACTCTACCCAAAACCCTAGCTACACCTATAAAAGTGGACCACATATTCCCTTTGAAAGTATCTCGAAATTCCATAAAAATTTATGGAATATTCACAAATAGTTCAAAAACATCAAATATTGTCTTTCTTAAAGCCGCTGAAGTGATCAACGGATGTTCTTCCTTTTCATGGAGATCAAATACATCCTAAGGAAGTTTGCATTATCCTATGTTCGAGAAATACGCTGGTTAAGCCTTCGAATTACGGAGAACGATCTAGAGAAAAGAATCAAGGGAACAAACAGAATTGTACCCGCATCATTTTATCAATAAAATTATGTTTCTTCATATTTATATTGTGATTGTAATTTATTTTTGTATCACAAATAATTTGTTGCAAACATGCTCCATTTTGATAAATTTATTAGCATAACTTAAACGTCCTTCGCACACTTTTGTGGCTACCAAATATATATTTGAGATGCGAGGCGGTGTCAACGATTGATGAGACGCGAGACGGTGTCAACGAAAATTTAGAGGTATGGAGACAGACCCTAGAGTCTAAGGGTTTTAAGTTGAGCAGGACGAAGACGGAGTACCTAGAGTGCAAGTTCAACATAGTGTCAGGAGGAATAGATATAGACGTGAGGCTTGATTCACAAGTCATCCCCAAGAGAGGAAGTTTCAAGTATCTCGGGTCTATTATCCAAGGGAACGAGGAGATTGACGAGGATGTCACACACCGTATAGGGGCGGGGAGGATGAAATTGAGGCTAGCATCCGGCGTCTTGTGTGACAAGAATGTGCCACCAAAACTTAAGGGTCAGTTCTACAAGGCAATGGTTAGACTGGCAATGTTGTATGGGGCAGAATACTAGCCAGTCAAGAACTCTCATATCCAGAAGATGAACGTAGCCGAAATGAGGATGTTGCGATGAATGTGCGGGCACACTAGGTTGGACAAGATTAGGAATAAGGATATTCTCGAGAAAGTGGGTGTGGCCCCTATGAAAGATAAGATGCGCGAAGCGAGGCTTAGATGGTTCGGGCATGTGAGAAAGAGAAGCCTAGATGCCCCAGTGAGGAGGTGTGAACGGGTGGCATTGACAGGTAGGAGAAGAGGTAGATGGTGGCCTAAAAAGTACTGGAGAGAGGTGATGAGGCAGGACATGGCGTAACTTTAGCTTACCGAGGACATGGCCCTTGACAGGAGGGTATGAAGGTCGACGATTAGGGTAGAAGGTTAATAAGTCGCCGTGTATTTTTCTGATCTGTTCCAGGTTTATTAGGGTTAGTTGACTAGTACATTATCTTTGATTCTTAGAATGCCAATATTAGGGTTGTTTTAGTACTATCTTCCGCTTCGGTTTTCTAGTATCCTGTCGTATTACTGGTTGTGGCTATTGCTTTTGCTATTGCTTTCTTTTATTTATTTTTTTCTCCGATCATATTATTGATATTATTTTTCTGGCCTTATTATTGTTATTTACTTGATCCTATTCTTACTCTCAAACCAGGGTCTTTCAGAAACAGTGTCTCTGCCTTTAGCGACGGGGGCTAAGGTCTCAATACACATTTGTTGTTGGCTACGGCTAAAAGTATAATATTTGCCTGCTGAAAATCCGAGACATTTCAACAGCCCAAACCCGACAGAGCTAACAGAACAAAGAGGCGAACAGAAAGAGAAGCGAATCGGAGGGAATTCAATCGGGAGAAAATGGAGGTGCCAGGATCGTCGAAGAAGATGATAGCAACGCAAGCAGAGATGGTGGAAGCGAAAGTACCATTATCATACAGGGATCAGTGCGCCCATCTGTTGATCCCTCTTAACAAGTGCCGTCAGTCGGAGTTCTACTTACCCTGGAAGTGCGAGGACGAGCGTCACTCGTACGAGAAGTGCGAGTATGAGCTTGTCATGGAACGGATGCTTCAAATGCAGAAGATCCGTCAGCAGCAAAAAGGACAGCAGTCAATTCCCCTTTTCCCTAAGACTGCCAATGCCTAGTCAATCCATCATCTATCTAATTGGTCAGTGCTTGCTTATTTGACCTACTGTTTTCCCTTTTCATTTACTTTTTAAATGAGATATGTTACGGCTTGTTCACTTTAGACTCCAAAATATTGGGGGTTTTATTTTCTATTTTTGTCAAAAAATGTTTATGGGATTTCTTGATTGTTTTCTGTTATGACTTAAAGTGTCAAATTGTTGGGTAGCTCCTTGATATTTGACTTTACGTGGTAAGACATTGACTGACTTGGCTGTCCTATATCACTTACTTGAAATTACCTACAATGTTTTAAGTATAATTTGTGAATGATTTAAAGACAACCTAGTTACCCCGTACATGTGCTGGTGGGAGGTAGGAGGTACACGTACAATAGTCGAGGTGCGTACATGTTGGTCTAGATACCGTCATCATCGAATAAAATGAAGGAGTTGTTGACGATTGATATAGGTAATAATATTGGTGTACAAAATGTTATTGGCTCCATGTCTATGCCTTATTTGTGTAAATTTGTCAGGCACCACCGTTGTCCGCAAGTACATATTTGTATAAATTCGTTAGGCGTCGTTGTCTCCAAGTACATGGTATGTTGCCAATCTATATATGAAATGAAAATCAGTTACAACTTTAACTGAGATGTGGCATCAGCAATAATCATGGTTGTGTATCATTGGACTTGTACGCTCACAGTTATACAATTCACACGATAGTAATAAAGATAGAATACAAGTATGGAATTGTGATTAATTACTTGTTAATTACCAGAATTAACACAAGTATGATTTTTGCAGACAAGTGTTTCATTGACTACTGCCTAATTGGATTAACTGGAAATGACAACAGCTTATAGAATTCACTTGAGTTTAAAGACTAAGAATATGGCTTCCCCCAATACTTCATTCAACTGATTGCATGTTTTTAACCATACTCTAATGAATTGAGTTATTAACCTAGGGTGCTAGTTATACTTATAAGTATCCTTTTTGAGTTGTTATGAGCCTATCTTCCTTAATTCATTCTTCACTCTTGTATGTCTATGAGAATAATGATACCAAAGGTGCATTAGTTTCCAGCCATAACGATGGTTGCATAAGGCAGTGGTTGTTCATCTTAATTACAGACTAATTCAACTGTTGAGCTAAGTGATTTAACATTGCGATACTAAAATCTAGTCAAACCTAGATTCTCTTTGTCAAGTTCGTCTTGGGTTACCAAATAAATCTAATTGGTTTCCAATTAATTAACGAATCAAGCACAAGATTGAATAAAGTAAAACAAAAGTGAGGATCTTTAAGTTCTAATATGCAGTAGTGTTTTTGGTAGTTTGGTTTATTAAGGGTAGTCGTACAACACAAAACCTCAAGCCTAGTTCCCTTTCAACCCACCGATTTTCTCTTTTGGGTAAATACAATCCTCAACATCACAATATTGTTTAAAATAGGCATGCAAATGGAATTTATCTGACCGTTTTCCATGTTGAGCTTTTGCCATCTTAATTTGCTTTTTTATCGTTTGTGGTAATGGAATAGTAGTCGGCTGGCTGATGGTTAAATATTGACTTGCGAGTTTGAATATCTAGCAATGAGTTTTGGATGTTAGTCTCTCGTAGCTTCTTTTTGATATATCTATAATTATGTAAGGAGGTAAAAAAAAAAAAGAATGGGAAGGAAATCATGGATATGTTGATAGCTATATTGGCAGGAGAAAAGAGAGAAATCCTTTAATTTATATTTGGAGATTATTATGTTGAGAAAATGCACGTACTATCAGTGCAAAAAGTTTAGTGTGGAAATAGGTCTGAAAATATACAAAACATTAACATCATAGATGTGATATGGCAGTGTAGGAAATGCTTTAGTCATTTATTGAGTTGACATGTTTTAGTGCCATCAGCTCCCCTTTCGGATATTCTGGGAGTCTCAGATGAACTCGGGTAGGAGGATCCCCTATCATTGTTGCTTCTTGTGTTATTAACTTATTATGTAAACCCTTCGCAAGTAAATTAGTAGGCCATTTTGTCGGGGGTGGATTTATTATATATGAAGCCAAAGGTTGGAAGATCTCTAAATCATACCTACTGTTAGCTAGTAAAAGCTTTATTTCTGAACCCATTAACATCGTTATGACTGTAGAAAGTGTTTGGACTTTGTACTTTGTATCAACATGAAAATGTCGGAGCAGATAACTGTTGAGAAGGTCCATAACATGTATAAACTTGCTTTGAATGGAGGATGTAAAGTAGCTAAAGTACATATATAATATCTTGGACTTCCAAGGAGTGGTAAGTTCAAAGAGATTGAGCTATGACAACTAGCTAGAAAAGGATTAAGAGTTTAAGAGAAGATTGAAAATGTGGACGATTATGTCTACCGGAGGAAAATCAATATGACAAAAGCAACCCTCTCCAACATTCTTACATACTTCATGTCTTTGTCCCTATTCAGTTCCATTGTTGCTAAAACTAATTTGGAGAAATTAATGAGAGATTTCATGTGTGATGGAATAAGTGAACAAACAAATTATCTTGGTTGGTTGAGAGAGGGTTATTAGTAAAGAATAAAAATCGTATTATTCTAACTTGATGTTTGGTATGGTGATTATTCTAGATGGGGGAGGCCATGGTTGCTAAAATATTCAAAAGGATGGAGAATAAATTTTTCATTTCTGATGGATCTCCCTAGAGCGGGGAGATACATTAGCAAGCTTGAAAATCTACAAACCGGATGCTAGAAGGAAGATATGAAAGACCATCCCATTAAATAATTTTTGGCAAATATAGCGAGAGAGGAATATGAGAATTTTCTAAGGACTTTAGACTTGGATACTGAGAGCATGTTTGGTTGCATGTATAAACTATTATAATACCTGCATAAAACCCTGCATTTTTTGGTTTGCAACTTACAAGCCTTGAACTCATGACCTAGCCTTGTGAAAAAAATGCATAAAACCCTGCATTTTTTGGTTTGTAACTTACAAGCCTTGAACTCATGACCTAGCCTTGTGAAGAAAACGACCTCAACCACTATGACAAAGAGTGAACGGTTGCATAAAACCCAGCAGTATTAATACTGGTTGCCTTTTAAAACTTGCATATATTCTAGAATTGGTCAACACATTGTTTGGTGGCTGTTTTTGTTTCCCGCATAAGTAATACCTGCAGAAGTTATGTAGGAATCTATGTATTATTCTATACGGGTTAGAAGGTGGAATTAGAATACATGGATTAAAATAACTAATATGATCAAAATAACCCTCATGTATTAACAATTTTAAAAAAATAGTAAACAAGACACATTTTTCTCTATACCTTATAATTCATGCATTACTAATCCCTGTATTATAATCCCCCTATTACAAATTCGTACATTATAATACATTCATTATTAATCCCTGCATAACTTGGTGTCTAAACCAGAAGACCCTAAGTGAAAAATTTCTTACCATTTTTTTTGTAAGCAAGAAATTCCTTGTATGGATAACTGGCTATATTTTCTTGGTAGCCTAAAGCATTCTACTACTAAACTTCTTTATTAACTCACATCTTGGTGTATAATATTATAATATTATTTTAATTGTCCATAAAAGATGAGTGGGAGTCAGAAGGAAGGATAAGAGTGCTTGTGGCCATGAGGATTGGTTTGGTGATTAGCTATAGATTATGCTGGTGTTTGGTGATTATTTGTCCTTGGGTCTATGTTTAACAACTGAGCCTTTTTAATTGGTTAATTGTATGGGAAAGTTATATGAATTTTGAGGATCGCTCATTGTTTAAGGTGATGAAGCGATGAAAAATAAGGGGTCCTCGGTTCACATGGGTAAAAGGAAGCAACTTCGAAAAAGCGTGAACGCTACAGGTGTGAAAGCGATCATGGTCACGAAAGACAAACGATGGTAGCAAGAGGGTGCTTATGCTCCTTAAGCGACATAACAATACGTAGCAAGGGGTCCTAGCTTCGCATGTGTGAAGCAAAGCAACTTCGGAGAAGCGTGAGCTTCGAATTGTTAGGTACAAAAAGGCGCGAGGCAGAAGCGGTTGCCTCTTTGAATTTGACTTTAAAAGATTTGAGAAAAGAGAGGAAAATAGGATAGAATAGACTTTTGCCATGGATTCCTCTCCAGATATGCTTGGCGTCCTGTTTATCTTTGTCTTCTTCTACGGTTCGCAAAAAACTGCTCTACTATTCTTTGCTTTTCTTGATTTGCTTCTTTGTTAGTAGTGTTTTTCTTCTTGAAGATGACTCATTCTTCTTGTTGGGCTTGTCTTCTCTTTTCTTTTCTACTATGATTCATTTTGTCCTTATCTTTTTTGTTTTCTATTTCTTTTTCTATTCTTTAATGCTTCATATTAGGATGAATGTTAGGACTGGACAATAATAACATGGTCTTTTGCAACCAAAGCTCATTATTATTAACGTTAATTAAAGCAGCTAAATATGAATAGATATCGCAAATTGATTTTTGTGGCAAATAGTTGAAAATTGGAAAACAAATTTGTAATTGAGGCTATCTTTTTTGTCACTTTGTTGAAATTACATTTTAACGATATTTAACTTGAATTTGTTTGGAATTCATATTGTCATAATGTTGGATACTGAAAGGGAAATCCTAATTGCAATTTTGATATAATAAGTACTAAATTTCTATATGTTAGTAGGTAATTTCTCTGTTTTTGGTAAATTCTGTGCTATATTTCGAAGAAGCATGTGCTTCGAATCTTTCTTCAAACTAGCAGTTTCAAAAGTCTTATCGCTCTCTTCCGCTTTTCACTTTTGCAACAGTGCTCTTGATAGCTTTAGATGTTATGGTGACTGACTACTGTGGAAAGCAGGTTACCCCTTCCTCTGTTTCACCTACTTTCTTGATAAAGTTAAAAAGAGCAAAAACAGAATCTAAAATGAAATGCATTTATCGAACATGTTTTAAGCTAACTGCATGTCAAGCGCTTCACTGGAGCTTGTGGTCACTCGTTCCTTGCTTATTCGAAAGAGCTTCAGATTGGATTTTGCATTATGTTCGATATTCCACTCCGGCCCTCATTAGCTCTTTGCTTGCTTGTACAAAGAGCACTCATGCCAATGCCTAACAAAACAATTAAGAAATCTGTGTGGGTTTCTCTACCAAGAACATTGCCTTCTCATGTCGATCTTCCATGTGGCCAATTGGACAGCGTCATCTTCGTTTAGTTTACTCTTTACTAGGGGATTTAACTTGTTCTATGTTTTGGCTAAGGTGGGGCTTCTGTGCTGAGGGTTGAATGTTGATCCTTGAGCACTCTTCTATTCCATTCTTAATTTTTGGCCATCCAACATCTCTTTCTTCAATCTTCTTTTGGCACGATGAGGTATCATTAACTTTATGTCCTGCCTGTCCGAGCTTTGCTGACAATTGGAACCTTGTGGGATACTCAGGCTTTTTAAGACTTAGAAGTAGATCTGTTGACTTCAATATACTATAAAAAGAAACTAGACAACCAATTGTTTATGTAATGGAAATAGCAAAATGCGCGGGTGTATAAAAAACGAGTGCTGAAATGGTGTTTATATGGTTCAAGGAAGCGTTTACCTGAGCTGAGATCAAATGCTGAAATGGCGTTTAAATGGTTCAAGGAAGTGTTGAGTTGGGCCGTATGGGCTCCCAGGCTTGATTGCTTCTTTTTTTTTTTTCCCAACCATCAGTAGTTCCTTATGATTCTAGGGGTTTTGGATAGGAAGAGGGCTAAGCTCAGCTCAAAGATGCTAAATGAGGGCACATTTGACGTTGGCGTCTCCTTTGCATACTCTTGAATTTAGCTATTTAATAGATTTCAATTTTTTCTAAGTTACTTGCAGTGGAGATGGCAACTTAAGTATTTTCCTGTGCATTTTTTCGGTAATGTCTGTTTGTGGTGGTTTGTTGTTATTGAGTTGCTTTCTGTTTTATTTCTGCTTCTACCTGTAAGATTGTTATGCAATGAGTTGTTCAAGCCACTTTCTCTTTGGTTTCGACTTAAGTGTTTCATCAGCTGAATTCGGATATGGTTACTGTTTTGACAGGAAGCAGAAAATACCAAGGCTTTCAGAACACCAGAGCATTGTCGCTACAACTTGGTGGGCATTTTCCATTTAATACTGACATCTGTTGAGTGAAAATTTATATAGCGCACACTTTGCACATCTTACTGGTCCAATAATGTTATTCCGATTTGATGATGTTTCTATGCCATCCAATACCTGTTTCCAGTTGCTCATAGAACATGTGAAAAAGAGATTTAAATGAAACTGATAATACAGCTATGTTGTCTGTGAAAGTTGTCTGATTAATTGTGCTTTCAATATCAACTATGCCCGTTTGAATTCTCTAAGCACCTGCGGGGCGGGGCGGGTTTCAGCTTATGCGGGGCGGGGTGGATGGACGCGGGGCGGTGCGGTGTGGGTTGAAATATTTTAGCTTTCCGTAAAAATATGGTTATATAATTCTTCCACTAAGCCGCTAAGCATGCTCAATCTACCTTATCCCTTTTCGGCTTTACCATATTATATTCGGTATTTATTCCCTCATTTTAAATTGATATATTACAAAAAGAAGTTGCTATATTTTGTTGGGTGAAAATCATTTTCCCTCCCGAAGTTTGCCTTAAAAATTAACCTCCCTCCCTAACTTTCAACATTAGTCATCTTCCCCCCTTACATCAATATCCGGTCATCGACTAGCAACTTTGAAATATTTGACCCCTCTCTCTAACATAAATTTATATGTAAAAATTTATTAAAAACGCAATGTTAGTTGCATCATAAATTTATTAAGGTTCAGACCTACTATTTGTTGTGATTTTAATAAATTTTTACATATAAATTTATGTTATGCATCAAAAATACTGGATTGAAATGAACCCGATAATTAAACTCTACAGTCGTCCCTGGTTATAAGACTAGAATAAAAAATAATAATAATAATAATAATGAAGATTATTGTAAAAAAGTTTCATCTATTCTGTTAGCTTTATAAAAGAGACAGAAATGGAGTAAAAAGATCAATAAAGATGAAGTATCACAAACGGCAGAGAACTCTATCAATAACAAGGGAAGATGACTAATTTTGAAAGTTAGGGAGGGAGGGAGGTTGATTTTTAAGGCAACTTCGGGAGGGAAAATGATTTTCACCCATATTTTGTTTGCATTTTCAAAAAAGTTTATGCATTTAGAATTTTAGATCATCAGAGAATTTACGAATAGAATATTTTGAGAAGAAAATAAAAAGAAATTAAGGCCTCATTTGTTTGCACTTAATGAAGGTTTGAATCTTAATCATTCAGATAATAGCAAAACGTTTTACTCCTTTAATTTTTTGAGTTTGCTTTCTTTCTAACAATGCTTTTGATTCTTGCTTTTAATAGCCTAAAATAAAGAAAACAACTAGCTCTGTTAATACAAGTTAACAGAAAAACGTTGGAAAAAAAATACTACTCATTAAAAGTTTTTTTTTAAAAAAAGAAATTTTTTTACTATGCGATGTGAGTTAATGCGGGCGGGGCGGGTTGAAGCCTTTACGGGTTAAGGCAAAACCCGCCCCGCCCCACTGCCATTTCTACCCGAATACACATACTTCAAATGATATGAAAGTTGGTTCACCCGAGAATTATATGGCTTTAAACTCGAACATGTTCATATTTAAATCCCATAGTCGCCAATCTGCTCATCAATAATACTCTCCTAATGGAGAAGCATATGACTTGTTCTATTGGCTCTATCCTTGAGATTGAAACCTCCCAATATCCTTGAGATTTGGGTGTTCAATCTTGCTATATCTCTACCAAAGTCTGATATACTAGCAACATTGTAATTCCATATTTACTCAACAATCCCAAGAAAGCCACGCTAGGGAGGCCGGGTAAAGAATGCATGTCAAAACACAACTACTCCTTTAATTAGTAAATGGCCTAGTAGTAATGCAAAATTACACAAAACTGATGGAGTATATTAATATGGAAAGATCAAATCCATAAATCTTAAACTGAAACAAAAATCGAATTGAGACAAAAATTATTCACACCCCTATACAAGTCTCACGTGGACAGTGTTTGATTATCCATTGCTGCGTGGGGAAAGTAGGAATAGTATTTCCCCCAATCACCTATAGTAGCATATATAGCAGCAGTAATATAAGACAAAAGGCCTCAAGTAGGAGTAATAATTAAATAAATACTAGTATAGTACTGGACATGGCTTTTGAATTTATTGAAAGCCTGTTCTCTTATTGACTTACCCTAACAGGTTTTTGCATCATTCCATTATGCAGGAATTTTCATCATTCCCTTCTTAAACACTCCCAATCCCAATCCCAAAGAAACTCTTCTCTTTGCTATGCATTTCAAACTTATTTTTAATACTTCAAACTTACAATGTAAAATATCTTTTACTATTTTAACATACATGCAAATTACAATGGTCATAAGAATTTATAAGTAATTATCCTATAAGTGAATTGATTAATATTCTTTGCATATTTTGTACAAGTCAAGTATAAAAACCTGCTTGGCCTTTATTACCCTTGAATATGGTCAATAAAGATAGAGTTGAGATGAGCTTTATTACCCTCTCTTGCTTTGATCTCAATGGTACGGTCCAGATTTTATGCACAGGAGTCTCTTCTTTTTGACCTATTTTCTTTGTACAGTTCTCTTTTTATCTAGCTTTACTTGCAAAATTGACATTTGTTTTTACTTTTGGCAGTTCACAGGGCAAAGTCAACTTAACATGAAACATTGGTTGATTTTTCTTTACCAATAATAGCCCTATAGTGGCATCATTTCAAGTCTTTCAAGTTCAACTTGACTTCATTATTAAAGCCAAAAAAAAAAAATTGAAAAAGCTTCAATATATATAAAGTTAACACGGATATGCTCCGTTTTTTCCCCGAGAAAACATTACCTTTAAACTAGGAAAGACATTTGTTGAGATGAGCGTAATTTGTTTTGACGATTAACAAATATTTTGCAGAAGAACCAGGTTATTTGACGTCTGTTGATCAGAAGTTAAAGACTGTTTTTCAGTGCAAGTTGATTTGAGCTAGAAAAAATGACTCTTGTTGATAAATAAATTTTCGTGGGAATTTGTGTTCAAAATGAATTGATTAATTATGAAAATATTTGCATGGAAAGGAAGATGCCTAAAGGAGTCTTTAAAGGAAAAAAATAGAATCTTTTTAGGATTTATTTCCTTAATAGGTGGCCAATTTATTTTAGGTATCGAAGCTAAAATTGGAAAAGAATTCGGTCAGCCTCACTCCTATATAAAGCATCATATTGTTGTAGTTGAAGACACATGCTATTCGCACAGTTTCAAGAAACTACCCAAGGCAAATAGCAATTCAGAGCAAGAAATGCTTTCGAGGATTCAAGTTGTTCAATTGAAAAACATGTTCATGAAGATGAAGATGTTGAAGTTCTTTAGTTGGTTAGAGTTGTCAATTATTCTTTACTTTTAACACCTATTCTGTTTATTGAGAAGTATAACTCTAGGTAAACAATTTTTGAGAGTTTGTTTTTTCGCTTTCTAAGCTAGAGTTAGTTTTGAAAAGGGTAGCCAAAGTTGAGTTGATTGTAGGGATTAAGATACTATAGTTAGTCCCTTTGGTTATTTAGTTGTAACCTAATCGCTCCTTGAAATTAGTGAAATTTGAGGCAAATCCTACAAGGATAGTGATGATTTTGTACTCCCTTGAGCAATAAGGTTTTCCACATAGAATTGTTGTGTAGTTTAATTTTTACACTTCACTTTCTGCTTGAAATTACTTAGGTTAAAGAATCAAGTTCTTCAACAAGTGAAAATTAGGTAAGACACTATTCACCTCCTCTTTTGTGTCTAGGCGTATCCCAAAATAACAATATTCGAACTTAGTACATTTTAATTAACTCGTGATCATGAAAAAACATGGAGATTAGTGTATTATAAATAACAATGGATAAGATTAAGGTGACTGTAGCCATGAAACAAAAATAGGATCCTCCAAAATAACCGCGTATTTTAAGCTAGCGTTTAGATATAAATTTGGTTAAAATTTGAATTTTTTTTTTTAAGTTGTGTTAAAAAATAATTTTTGAAAGTTAAAATTGTGTTTAGACATGTATTTTATTAGAAAAAAAGTTGAAGTTTTGTGAGTGGAAGAAAAAATTTCATCCAAAAACTATCGTAAACCAGATTTTAGGAACTTGAAAAAGAATTTCAATTTTTTTTTCAAATTCTGATTATATTCCATGAGCAAACAACAACAACAACCCAGTATAATCCCACTAGTTGGAAGTGGAGGGTGCTTACCATCAGAGCAACCCACCTTGTCCAAACAATATTCCATGAGCAAACAATGTTTTTAAAATTTTTTGAAAAAAAACTGCCAAAATTTTTACGCACATTAAGCATTACCAAGTATTATCATTTTACTAAAATGAGTCTAACTGAAGAACATATTGATTGTTTATGTCTTGCCAAATAAAGCTAGAGGAAATTAGGTACGTTTCAATAGCCAGTGACTTGTGAAGTTTCGTCCTAGTTTTGGTTTGAATAAATATATTTTCATCAATAGTGGGTGCAACTTCACAGAATGGACACAATTAAAACCAAAATAGAGACTTTTTTATTTTCTCTTATACTTTTGGTGGATGCATTTTGACTAACTTTTCCAAATAGATATACTGTAGCCAACGTTTTTGGATACTCTGATCGAAGTGGGAAAGAACAAAAAGAACTTTCCTTTTCTGAATACATACACATCGAAGAAGTAAGAATAAAAGGTGCTCTTTCGTCTCAACTTATTACATCTAGTATTTGTTCTATGCTACTATATATGTTTTCAAATTAATTGTTCACTTCTTTAATTAAGATTCAATTTGACTAAATAAATAAAACGATTACCATTTACCAACACTTTTCCCTTGTTCTTAAGAAACTATACATTTATTTGAATTTATTATTTTTATATACCAATAATATAAAAAAATTTACACTATCGGGTAATTATAATATTGGTGGATATTAATAGTCCGAACAATATTTTAGAACTTTTGAAAATATTAAAACTTGTGTCAAAGTATAACTCAATTAAAAAGTTTAATGACCTAAACTTGTACTACCCTACGTATAATAATTAGATGTCAATTTTGGAATATTATTTCCTCCAATCCATTTTATATACTTCATTTGTCCTAATTTATGTAACATATTTTCCTTTTTAGTTGTCATATAAAGAAAAATGTCATATTTTTTTCACTTTTTCTTTAGAAATAATTTAACTTTAAACTTCTCATTTTACCATCAAAGATAATATATAATACTATGTAACTTGTTTTAGACCATTATTTCAAAAAACAAATCTCTTTATCTATATTTCCAATCAAACACTATCATATAAAAATAAAATTAAGGTGATGGAATAATGATATTTGACTGATACAAAATATAAATAAAAAGAAAGGCTTTTAACACATAAAATAGATATAGCATAACATATTAAAAATACTCTTAATATTTGTGGTGTTGATCATGTTAGGTCATCGTAATATTTATTGCCATATAAATTCTATTCGTGGGGTTTAGTGATGATGACGAAAATTGGCATATTAAGATTTTAGTGAGAGAAACAGTAAGAAAGTCAAAGTAGCAGTCGAGGAGTAGCTAGCTTAGCCCAGCAGTTGGTAGTATTTGTATATATGGTGTAATCATTTCAAGATAGAGAGAGAGAGTATCAGAAACGTACTTTCCCTTTGCAGAATTAGAGAGGAGAGACTGAATTTACAGAGGAATTTACCCTTTTCCTTTTCTCGTGATATCTCTGCCTCTACTCATAATTATACCTACACTACGTTGTTTCTTTAGACCTAGACACTGGAAACTAAAAGACAGCTCTTTCCAAAGGCCAAAGCAAATTATATTGAAGTTGCATAAGGAAAGAGTTTCTTTTTCTTTGCTTTAAGTTTTACAACTTCAGGTGAAAATTAAACTGTATGGTATGGATATATAGAGGATTCTTATATATATAGATGCCTCTTATTAATAGTAGGAAAATATATATATATATATATATATATATATATATATATATATATATAATGGGAAACTGTGAAAGGAATAATGGTGAAGTGAGGCAATATACGAGATCAAAAGTTCCTCGTTTGAGATGGACACCCCATCTTCATCAATGTTTTCTTCTTGCTATTCAAAAACTTGGAGGCCATGACAGTAAGCTCTTTCCTCTTCTTCATCATTGAATATCCATGTAAAATTCGCAGATTTCTAGTAGAGTGATGTTTTTTTCTTCTTGTTAATTAATGCTTTTTTGATCTGTCTAATATGTAGAAGCTACACCTAAGCTTCTTCTTCAGATGATGGATGTGAGAGGACTTACAATATCTCATGTCAAAAGTCATCTCCAGGTATTTATTCCAAGAATGAACATTCCTTTTTCCCCTTCTGTTTTCTAACTTATTAATTACTATGTGAATTCATCGTTTTTGTATATTTGTTCCCAACAGATGTACAGAAGCATGAAGAGTGATATCAACTGGCAAGGTATATATTCAAGACTCAGGACTTCTCTAATTATATATATACTATGTATTGTTTGTGGAGAAAAATTATTCCAGACTTGATGATCCCACATGCATTTATATATAGAAACTTGTATGTTTTTTTGTTGTTGACTATCAAGCAGGAGAAAGAAGCAAAAGTCAACATGCAGGAAAATTACAGTCCCTAGAAGATGATCATTCTCATCATCAACAACAAGAAGTATGTGTTAAACAAGAAAAAGTTTTGACATATCATTCATGTTGTAGCCCCACCATTAAAAGATCAGAATCTCCATTCCTTTACAATATTCCTCTTCTGCCCACTAAAAGGTGAGTTTTTTTTGTAAGCTTTATTTATGCCTTCAGAGTTCTAGCTAATTAACAAACTCGCTCGATCTGTACGATTTTTTTAATATATTTTTAACTAATACTACTACTTTTTATATAATTTCTATATATGTATTATTTCCAGTTTGACTCTGGAAATTCACGCTATGATATACATAAATTGAGATAAAGGAAGTAACAAAAAAGGATTTAAATTTCTGTGATAGACAACTCAACAAAATATTACTTAATAACCTGTTATAATAAATTAAACTACGTAAATATATTTATTCATATATCATTAAAATCCTTGTCTTTATATATGGAGTATTTGTTTAATGATGAACTACGAATGGAGACTACAAGTTGTAAATCAGAGAGTCTGCAAAATTGCAGGGAGAGAATACGTGAAGCAGTAACCAATTATCCGTATAGTAGTGATGATTACATGCAGACTATTAATTATACTGAGAAAAGTGGGGTAAATAATGTTATTAAGAAAGGAATTACTGGTTTCAGATGGCAACAGATTTGTGATACACAAAGAGAAGCAGTAGTTCCCGTGTCACTCCATGTTTTTCAGAGTTCTAATCTTCTTACCAATGCTGTTCAAGAATCTGAAAATTTTAAGGTACATATTACCCTCCGCTCTCTCCCCCACTTTAACTGTATTTCAACCTATGTTTCGTGCCTTATATGTTTTAGCTTATTAATCTTTTTTGTTAGTACTATGAAGAATTATATTGTTCAAATGTCACCATCTCTTCTAAGAATTTAAGTTTTAAGAGAGAGCATACCTTTATATGTTTTATTGTATGCAAAATACATAAGTTACCCCAACTATAAATCAAATCTCTTCCGATCAAAAAAATTATCTTACACACTTAACCTTTTCAGAGGGTGTCTAATACATATTTTTGGCTACGTGGCTCGCGCTGCTTAACGAAAAGAAGTGCACGTAAAAGTTATAAATATTGTGTCAAAATAATATTTTTCTTTATTTTCCATTTTTATCAAATGAAAAACGCTGCCAAACTTAGCGTAAGTTGGTGATTATATATGGGTATATCAGGACAAATAAGATTGAGAATGAAGTTATTCAGGACAAGGTGAGTGTGACCCCCATAAAGGATAAGATGTGGGAAGCGAGACTTAGATGGTTTGCGCATGTGAAGCAGAGAGGCGCAGATGCACCAGCAAAAAGGTGTGAGAGGTTGGCCTTGGTGGTCTGAGAAGGGGTAGAGATAAACCAAAGAAGTATTGGGGAGAGGCGATTAGGCAATACATGATGATGCTTCAGCTCACCGAGAACATAACCATTGGTTGATAAAAGGGTAGGGAGGTCGAGAATTAAGATAGAGGGTTAATAGATAATCGACCGCTTTTCTTTTCAATACCAAAAGTATTAGGATAATCTTGTATTTTCTTATTTATAGATTTCTATTAATACTTGTTTCTTTCATTTTGGTTTTTTACTATGTTGTTGATGGGGAAAGCGAGGCTGGTTCGACCGCTTTGCTCTTTATTTTTTCTGTTGAAGTATGTACGTCGATATCATATTTATTAGTACTACTATGTGTTGGTCAGTTTTCGACATGAACAAACATGTTGAAGAGGAATTCAATGCTGCAATCTAGTCTTTTTACCTAAACTTCTATATTTTATTTATAGCAAAAACTATGCTTTAATTTGATCATATTTTGGGTAAAGAAAATTTCTGATGTTGGACTTGAAATTCTCTCGACTAAAATCCCAAATGGATATTAATGCATTTTGGAGCATTGGAGTGGAAATTAATATGGAAATAAAAGCAACAGTGACTTTATAACAGTGGGCCACCTCATTTAAGAAGAAATGAGTGAAACCAATATGGTACTACTGTACTTTTCTGCAAGGTTACATATCAAAATACAGATATTTTTGCCATTTAATGATACATAACCTAATTTTAGTAGAAACCTTTTGACTGTTAATTAATTACGATATGCTATCATATAATCATAAGCCACACGCATACAAATTTGCCCCTTTTATAGAAACTTAGGGTCCACCAAACTGTATAGAGAACCTGGATGTCTATCAGTTTCCACAGAATGCACACAATAAGAGATAACTAAATGACACAGCAGAGTTTTACGTGGAAAACTCTCAGCTCACGGGATTTAAAACTACGACCTACACTGGTAGGATTTAAACTTCACTAACCGAGCAACTTTTAGATTACAACCTATTGTAACCTAGGAATTAAACTCTTAATCTTTCACTCGCTTGTAATAACTCTATTACAAAGCTCACAACTCGACTAACTCTAGCCAAGACACAAACACAAGGTTTATGATTTTACAAATGATTTCCTACACAATGCTTCTAGCTAAGCTAAGTAGGAATTACAAGTAAATCACTCTAACAAAGATGCAACACAACTAAGGACATATAATAACACAATGCTGGAAACTGGTTCTTTGCCTGGAAGTCACTTGCAAGATGGCAACACACTTGAGAGGAAACTTGATTAATTCTCGGATATGCTTGTGTGTGTTTTTCCTTTGCTTTATGATAATAATATCCAAGTGATGTCACTTGGATGATGCAAGCAAATATCCGGTACAAGGCATTCCCCATAAAGTGACTGCTGCACTATTCACACAGTTGCCTGTGTGCAGAGGAACAGTTGCAGCGACTTTACAGTTGTGAGAAGTTGACTGGTACAGTCAGCTAGGGAACTAATGTCAATCTGTTCCCTTTGTCGTTTCTTTGACTCTAGCTGTTGGAACTTGTGCCCGATTTGAGATTTGTTGTGCTTTGGCACCTTGAGGATGTGTAACAGGTTTCCAATCTGGTTCTTATCATAAAGTTTGTTAGATCATCAAAATATGAAAGGGCACACATAACTTATCACCCTTCTAACTCCATGAGCTAATATATATACTGTATAGGGGCATGAGATAAATCCTTCAGTTTTTCTTAGTACATTTCATTCTCATTTCATCATGAGATCTACTCATTTTTAAGGGATTAATATTTAGAATTCAAAAGGTTACATATTTAATGAATTGCATTTTGAATATGTTGAACTCTTGAAAAGCTAAAATATTTCCTACAGAAAGTGTGGAAGAAAAAAAATAAGAAGAGAAAAGCCTAATCTTTAAATGTGGAAAACTAAAACCTCATAATATAATTTTTTAGGGTAATTTTTCGACGAAGGGTGTTCAATTGATCGCCCTTCACTCTATGTTAACATGTGCATTTTTCATAAATTTGATGGATAATTTTGTTACCGATCAGTTGTCCATGCAAGAGGACGAGAACTGGAAATCATCAAAGAAGCGTAAATTTGAGAGGTTGAGAAAGATAAAGAATGGAGAAGAAGAAGATAGTTGTAGATTGTCATTGTCTCTCTCATTGCAACATCCTTGTGCTCAAAGAAGCAGTACTTCAGCTTCTACAAATGAGGCAATCTCAGACTGTAACCACTGGAATTCTTCCTCAGAAAAGCATAGTCTCAATCTTGACCTATCTATTGCCTTGTCGTGACTCGTGAGTAATGCAAAATAAAATCTCTTAACTTGCAAATTGTACCCTTTTCATATTTTAGGTTCTTAATTATGCTCACTTTACTAGAATTATCTCTTCTCTATGTTTGCTCTCCGCACAACAAGAAGATTGACCGGAGGCATATGTAGGGAGTATTAGTAGTTTATAAGTATTAGCGACATCATTCTTTGATCTTAGTGTTGGTAATCTGTATTCAAAAATAGAAAATCATGTAAAGTAAAAGAGAAATAGAAATGCATAGGAAGAATAAAATTAAATTCGAGTCCACTGAATTCACAGTGTGTCTTTAAGGAATTTAATCCCCTCACTGTTGCTCAAGGTATACGGATTAATTCCTCTCAGGATAGAACGGAATAACTATTCTGTGATAGCGGCACTTCAAATCACAGAACTTCAACGAACTCAACAAACGGAGCAAATCATAATTGACACTTATGTTTATTTAGAAATTAATGCAACAGTGTAGAAAAGAGGGGAGAAGATTCCATATTTTTCATATCTTAAAAATGATGCCAAGCCTCTAAATTTATAGACAAAGAAAGGGTGAGATGGACAGGTGCAATCCAAAAGGTGACTCTTCTATTTTCCATTCACACCCTTTAATGAAAAAACGCAACATTTAGTTCATATTTTAGTAAAGTATCAAGTTATTCTTTATCTACTTCAAATTTCCGTACAAATTGAGCAGGATGATTCAATTTGAAACTCGAGTAGTATTTGGACAAAGGGGACTTATTTTGAAAAACTAGGAAGCCAACACATGGCCAAAAGGGGCAAGTACCATAGGAAAGGAAGAAAACATATGCACAAAGAAGTTTGGATATTAATTAATCTAAGAAAGAGAGAACGTTACCTCGAGAATAGAAAAGCTCTCATTAAAGCCTTTTAGGTAGATTTGCCCTCAAATACTTGCAATTAGTCAAAAACCAAAGATATATTTTCACATCAAACATCATTTCCAAATTATTGTCGAAGGCCCTACATGAATTATTAGACCTGGTTCTTGGGTATCCAATGGTCTTCTTTTCAAATTTCAACAATTTGGTGAATCATTTGGTCCATAGAATTCCCACAAGGTAGCAGTACTATCCCCACACTAGAAAGGATTAATTTTATTTTTATAATCAATAAAGTACTCAAGTTTCAAAGATAGTGAAACTTTGCAGTGTGAAATTAACCTACACTTTGGCCAAGTTAGACTTTTATCCACGTATAGATAAAACAACAACAATTCAGTATAATCCCATAAGTAGGATTTGAGAATGGTAGAATATATGTAGTTTTACCCCTACTCTGGAAGGGCAAAAAGACTGTTTCCGATAGACCCTCGGCTAAAGAAATAATAGAAGAAACATTGATAGCAAGTAATATCAATATAAGGTATTAGAAAGCAAAACCCAAGATAGCAAAAGAAAGTATAAAGAAGTACTAATAGTCGGTAATAATAATACAAGATATGAAATGATAGCAAACTAAGGGCGTTCGGAAGGCAAGTAACAACAGTACAAAATATGTGGTACTAGCAACCTAAGGATAAAAGGGATACCAAACCAACACTAATACTCTAGGACTAAGGAAGACATAAAGAAACGCTCGACTACCTACTAACCTTCTATCCTAATTCTCAAGCTCCACACCCTCCTATCAAGGGTCATGTCCTCGATCGGATAGCTCCAGTTGTGCCATGTCTCGCCTGACCACCTCTCCCCAAGACTTCTTTGGCCTATCTCTACCCTTCCTCTTATCCCCATGGTCAACCTCTCACACCTCATGACTGGGGCATTTGTGCTTCTCGTTTTAACATGCCCAACCATCTTAGATAATACCTTTCTTTATGGAATAATTCCCCTTTATACACTTCTTTTTTTTCATCCCTTCATAAACTTCACCTAAGCAAAAAATGTACGTACTTGTTTGGTGTGAATTACACAAAAAGGGTGTAACTCGATGCAAATCACTAATTTCTACGTGTGGTAACTTTCATCTAAACTTGTACTCTTAAGTAGAATGCTTTCTTTAGTGTTAATCAATTAGTTGCTAATATTGTATACAATTGCTATTTTATTGCTTTAATTCAATTCCAAAATTTGGATTAACTGGAAGTATTGTCTCACATCAAGGTTGCGAGACAGCAAATTTTAATTAATTCTTTAAGTCCAATTACACTTATTAAACTTAATTCAGCCGACCGTTAGGCCGCGTTTTTTTTTTTTAGTTAATACCCTAAAATCCCCTTAAACTATCATATTTTTGTCGGTTTCCTATTTAAACTATTCGGTGTCCCCAAAATCTCTCTGAACTATATTGTCCTTTATATTAAAACCTCCTCGTTGCTGACCTGGCATAACGCGTGCAAACACTCGCTTGAGAGCGCGTGGCAGCTGAAAAAAGCCATCAAAATGGCCCACATGACATAAAAAATGCATAATTAGCCTAACCCTCTTTCACATTTATTTTTTTACTAAAAATTCTCCTTATTTAAGTTATATCCACCTTTCTTCCTCATTTTTTCACCATTCTTCCTTTTTTTATTACCTTTCTTCCTCATTTTTTATCTTCTTCATTTTTTAACCTTTTTTCTTCAGTTTTCCATATGCCGTTTCCTCCGGAAAAAGTTCCCCCTCTTTTGTTTCCTCTGAAATGATTTATTCACTTTCTTGTTTTAGTCTTCTTTCATGTCTTACATATATTGTTGAAAAAATACTAATTTAAATCTTCTTATTAAACTCAACACCTTGTAGAGAATAAAGTTGAATCTCTTGAACCTTCTTTATGTAATCTGGAATTAGAGAATGTAATTGTTGGCCAATTAATCTTTATTTGCGAAATTTTATTTTGTGATATCTTTTTTAATATAATATAAGATGATTTTTAAGAAATGCAACACTATATGCCTAAATTTATATTTTATTGTGCTACAAAGTGAATATAAATAAGGACTTATTCAATTGGAGTTAATTAGCATAAAGCACAATCATAATTAAATCTAAAATTAACACAGTATATTAGATACTATTTTAGCCAAAACTCCTAAAATCAATCAATCACCCGAGAGTTTTACATCATGAATAAACTATATAAAAGACTTTGTACAAATCATAAGTTAATATAGTTAGACAAACACACCTTTAAAAGTCCAACATGGGATTTTAATATAGAGGGGAATATAGTTCGGGAAGGGGGGGGGGGGGTACCAGATAGTTTAAGTAGCTAACTGACAAAAAAATGATAGTTTAGGCTGATTTTAGGCTGAGTTAAATAGCGACATGTAGTGCTACATGTCACATTATTTTAGATAATTAGGAGCGTGTACTAGACGCACCTCTAAGAATGCAATGAAGGGCTTTTAATATGAATGGCAACATAGTTCAGGGGAGTTTTGAGAGCACCGAATAGTTTAAGTAGGAAACTGACAAAAACATAATAGTTTAGGAGAATTTTAGGATATTAACTCTTTTTTTTCCCACCGGCCGTCAGGCCATTTAATATTGCCAAAATATGAGTCTAATTCATTGGTTTTAATTCCAAGTTCTATTTGGATATATGGAACACAACTTACTTTCCTAGTTACTGCAATTAACTATCTGCTCAGAATAAATTACTACACTGCAAGGTGTGGTCTTGAAGTGCGAGTCAATACAACACATTAAATATTTATATCTGAGAAAGACCAAATGTATCATGTACTGGTTCCCAATAGTGCAGAATCAAGTAGCAGCTCCAATCTGGCCATACACTCAATAGTAGCAACATAACAGCAGGTAATCGACATAAAATTGAAGATATGCATCCTGTTCATGGAGATATTGTTATCTTTTCTTCCCTTTCATCTCTGTTGTATCTGAGACGACTAAGGCCTTGACGCAGAGCCGAGGCTTTGTACTAACAAGCATTCGTGGAAGAACCGACACACCAACTATGGCCTTATCGGGTACTCTAGAAAGTGGAAGTACCTCAACAAGCACAGAAAGCTGCAAAAGAGAAGCTACATTCAGTACATTAAAAAGATACAGAGGAAGTGAAAGCTTATAACTTCTCACTGCAATAAATCATTTGACCTCTGGTTCTTTCAAATCCACTATCGAATCTGGGACAACTTCTTTCACTGCTGCTGCCACGACGCTAAAGCATTTGTTGCGGTCCAACAAAGCAAATACATCAGGATCGCTACAAGCTTTTCTCAGATTCTTCATCTCAGTCTCCTCAATCCCTCTCCTGTTATACCCAACTGCAAACTATAATGTCATTAGTTCTACAGATTATCCTATGTGGATCGACCCACAGAGAGAAGACAGCTCAAATTCACTGTAATGCAGCTACTGGAAATAATAGTCATGTAAGAGAACTTGGGTTTTTTTTTTCTTTTGACAAGGTAAGAAAAATTTCATTAATAAAGTACCACTAAGGTACTTCAAAAAGAAAAAGTTACAGCATTGCTTGTTAAAATTACACTCCCAAAAAGTCGAGAAAAACAGAATATTGAGTCATATTACCATACTACTCCTACACCAAAAGTATAAATTCTGTAGGCACCTGTTCTTTACATAGGAAATATGATGCTTTTGATCTTCAAAGCATCTCCTATTCCTCTCCAACCAAATAGTTCAAATGATACACAGACCATCTATATCCAATATCCTGCCACCCTCCTCCACCCCCACCCCGTAAAAACCAAAGCTAAAAATAAAAGGAGAAAGGGATAAAAACAGGGGACAACAAAAGCGAGACACTTGACGTGAACATATTTGACCAATATATTTTTAACTAATACTTTCAAATGAAAAAAGAAAATATTCAACTTGTCATTGGGTTTACTAAACTGATGGTAGTTTATATGAACCAAGATGACTTCTTAGGGCCGCCGACAAAAGAAGAAAAGGCAACGTAAAGCAGAAAAAGAAAGCAACACGAGTCTTTCAACCCTGAGTGAATGATATTTTTTAAGAAAGCCAAGGTTTACCTTAACAGTATTTCCAGTCTCCTTCTGCCTATTGGTCATAAACTGATCAACGAGCTGTGTCACAATCTTCTTAAGTTCCTTCTCCTCTAAAGGGCATGTACCTTGAATTGGTAATATCCGATTGCACCAACTGCATGACATGATTAAAGTTTTAAGCATATTAGTTTCTTTGGTATTAGAAATAATCTTCGAGAGAAGTGAAAAAGAAGAAAGGACATTTCTCCCTGGCTATAATTAAAAAGATTATGCCAAAGAAACATAATCACAAATCAACGGACCATCATGGAGAACTTATCTTCTAGCACAACAGTCAACATGGCCATAGAGGGAGCAAAATGGGTAAATGGATGAAGAAAGGCTAAGATATCAAGATAATACGTGCAAAATTCCCTAACTCATATTACATACTATTTGGCTACCTTTACTGCAAAGATCAGGTTAGAAATCCTAGCGTTATACTCGAAAAAATATACCATATCTAACATCTTCTTTCAGTAAATCAAATAGCAGTATAACTTGCCATCGCAACAAATATGCACGAATCATATATAGCAATAGTGCAATGGATTAAAAGCGAACCATTACAAATGTTGCAACTGAGTAGGTCTCCAGTTGAGTTCTTATACTTAGGGTAGTTAATAAACATGCTTAATTCTCTCATCTGCCAGAACCAAGGACATGGTTCCTAACCTTTTTACTATTCCAATTTTATTTGGAGCTTTCATTTCCCTTGGCTCAGTTAAGTTCCACGGGTTTCCCTTGGCCAAATAAAGCAGTATTACATGTAGTAGATAAGAGCTAAAAAAATTACTTTGAAAGCAACCCAAGAAAGAGAGCAACTCACAGAGGAGACTTCAATATTCCAGATTCTAGGGATTGAAAAATCTGCGAAACGATGTCAACAACTGCTGGGGACTTGCCGAATGGAAATGTAAAGAGAAGCAATCCGCTTCTTGTTAACTTAACAAGTGAGAGAATGTCACTTTTCTCTATAGAAGTGCCGGATTCTGCAAGGGGCAAACAAGAATTTTTTGACACTATTCCTTGTAAACCATTGTATCAGTAAGTCCACACATGCATCAAAATGTTGAAGATGTGTTCATACCAGAATTCACATGTTCATTAACTGCACCTTCTCCTGATCCATTGCATTCTTCATTAGCATCTTCCATGCATATTTTCCTTCTCTTAGCATCAGGATTTGAAACAATATACTGTAACGAAAACAAAAAACCCAACTACGTTTAGCAATCTTTCCAACACAGATAAATTTAAGGGAAAATGACACTATATAACCGCTCTCAAAATAATAGCCCAAAATTTTTTTTTTGAATATATATACATTCTATATGTTATATACAAATTTTATACACTTTTTCGGCTACCAAATGTAAATAGTTTCTGGCACGGGCTAAAAGTGAAAAAGCCCTAAATTTAAAATCAAAATGATTTTTTTTAAAAAGAATAAGGTTTCCATAGCCAGCCTCAAGTCCCCAGAAAAGTGCATATTACAGCTCCAATGGACAAACAATAAAAGAGGTCATTTGTCCAGAACTACTTCGGAAAAAAATATTTTAAAATACCAAAGAGTAAACAAATAACCTTTTCAAGGAGAGCTATAGCTTCTTTTGTTGCACTTTTCTCCCTCTCTGTGGAAAAAGGAAAGAATTCTTAGGAAAATCCAATAGCGAC